>NW_005841966.1:3084624-3091760 GCF_000455745.1 Alligator sinensis | reverse complement strand
CGGAATACGACTGATGGCAGCATCTCGTGCATCAGTCACTGGGTTGATCGTTGCTACAGGACGAGCTGCTTTTTTAGGAGTCAATGTTGTCACAGGCTGGACTACTACTGTGGGAGTCACTGCTGCTGTTACTGTTTCAGGCAGGAGGGGCGGATGCGCTCCTCCGCTCGATTCTCCCTTTCATCGGCAGGAAGGTGTGGTCGTCAGAGGCGGCGCCGCGTCGCTGGGCGGGGTTGCTGGAGACGACGCTGCGTTGATGGGCAGAGTCGCCGACCGAACTCTCGCGGGTTCCTCCGAAGCTCCACCCCTCCTTTCCAGCTCCTCCATGTGGTTTCCCTCTTCCTCGGCGCCATCTTGTCGTGGCATCTCAGGATCCCTTCTCTCAGCCGCCTCCTCGACCGCCTGAACAGCCATACGCAGCTGGGCCTTTAAACTCAAATTCTTATTCATTAAATCAGTAATTGTACGAAAAGTTGCACTGGATTTTCCCCCCTTGTCATACCACAAGGCCACTCTCATCTGCGGCGCGTCTTTCCGTCTCTAGATCTTCGCGGAGCTCGGATGGTAGCTCGCGACCCCTTAATCTAGACATCACCATGCCAGGGGAGAACCAGCCGATTGGCAATGGTTCCTCACTCTCCCAAACACATCGCCGGCAACGAGCACACTCCCGGGTGAAAGTTGGGTTCGTTTCGCCCAGGGACACAGTATCGAGGGGCCTGAACAGGACCCGCTCGTCGCTCATAACACACCCGAACGCCGCAGGAAGCAAATACATCTCTTTCTCTCTCGGGGCTCCGTCCTCGGAGACTCCCTCTTCTCCCTTCAGCGAAAGGCGTCCGCTGATAAACTTCTCATAGGCTCCGTGGGTTCTTCTGCTCACTCATTCACACGAAGTTTGCTAGGCTCCGTGGGTTCTTCTGCTCACTCATTCACACGAAGTTTGCTAGGCTCCGTGGGTTCTTCTGCTCACTCATTCACACGAAGTTTGCTAGGCTCCGTGGGTTCTTCTGCTCACTCATTCACACGAAGTTTGCTAGGCTCCGTGGGTTCTTCTGCTCACTCATTCACACGAAGTTTGCTAGGCTCCGTGGGTTCTTCTGCTCACTCATTCACACGAAGTTTGCTAGGCTCCGTGGGTTCTTCTGCTCACTCATTCACACGAAGTTTGCTAGGCTCCGTGGGTTCTTCTGCTCACTCATTCACACGAAGTTTGCTAGGCTCCGTGGGTCTGGTTCTTTTGCGCGCGGGAAGGGATACGTCTGGATTGCGCTCGGCGACGGGGAGAGGCTAGAGGGTGATCAGACCTCTGTTGCCTGCTTGAAATTCGCTGGGTCCATAAGGATCCGCAGCGCTTAGAGATCTTCACACAGCATGAAGTCTCCTCCTCCCGGTGTTCGTGGAGTCCTTCAACTTGGGCGGAAACCACTCAAGCCTTTTATACGGCTAGCAAGCCAATCACTAGCTGCCACGTGTGCATAATTTAGAACTGGCCAATAATGGGGCTCGAATTAGCATACAAATGGCGGGAACTCTTTGCAACGAGCATTTCTGTGCTGCAACAAAGAAATGCACCCTGCAAAGAAAGCTTCAAATTGGCGGGAAATTCTCCCTTGCACCGGGGTTCTCTTTTGCAGCAGAAAACTCCACCGTGCAAAGAAGCTATAATTTAGCGGGAACAATTTAGCAGTGCCGAAGCACACAAAAACAAAATCACACCCTTTGGGTTGTGACAGTTCTAACCTATCATTTTTCAGTTTCTGGCAGCTATTTAGGGCCAGATGCTGCTATTCAAACATGCTTATTTCAATGGGACTATTCATAGAATAAGCACTTATTTAGTGGGACTACTAGTCACACAGTCTAGTCCTCAGTGAGTACGTCTTTAGTACTTAAGCATGTACTAAATGACTTTGCAGTAACCAACATTACTGTGTAGTCCAGATGTTGCACAGGTCTTTTCCCATGCTACTGCACAGTAGCTCGTTGCTACTGCAGAGTAGCATTGGCATTGTGGTTCATGCCCACTGACGCTGTGTTGCCATAGCAACAAGTAATGGTGATGCAACGTCTTGTGGTGCTTGACTGCCCAGTTTTTTCTGAAGTATGGAAGTTTCACCTGGTGATTTCCGTTAATGTATTATCTCTAAGTGCTTGGCAATACATTTAATTGGAATATTTTGGGCTGGATTCCAAATGCGCCTTTAAGCAAACTCTGTGGCTGTGTACAAACATTCAGGGAGGTTAGACAGCATTGAAAATGGGCACCCAATCTAACTTAGTTTTCCCAGGTATGGATCTGACACTAGTTAGGTAGATCTACCTGAGAACTGTATAGACGCTCAGGACAGTAAGAATGGTCTAAAAATGGCACCTAAGTTTAGTGTACCTCCGAGGTAGTCTAACTTAGCTTGCATCCAGCAAGGCCAATCTAATTGAACTTCTGTACAGTTCTTGTAATACCCAGTTTCTGCCCATACTAGGGGTCAGAGTGACCTCCGGCATAACTTAAAGCAAGGCTGCTATGATTTATTGTGGTCTTTTTAGGTCCATTTTTAGTTTGCAGCCCAGCATCCTGAATAGTCTAAAAACTACAAGCATACTCTGATTTTATACCACCCCTACTCTATCTCTGTACTGGGAGAATTCTCCCTAATGCCCTGAGACGTCTTTCTAGCCCTAATATACTGCCAAAGTGGTTGGTAAAAGGTAGTGCCAGGCCCACATTAGGGTATGAGCTTGCAGCCTTCACTCTTGCAAGAATTCCACTGAAATCTTAAAGTCCAAAACTTTGATGAAGGTTTTCTTTCTGCTAGGATTGGAGGATTAGGCATTTTACAGAGAATATATAATGAACAAAAGACAATAGCATTCTTCAAATTCTGATAGTGCATAGAAAATTCTGAAAAAACTATTCTGTTCTGAAACAATTCTGCTTCTGTATTATACATTTCCTCTATTTTTCTTTCCTTATGTGTTGCTAAGAATATTTATATGAAGACAGGATCTTTGTCTAAGGTTCATCTCTTTCTACTCATTAGCCATCTGAAATCCTAATCCTCTGTTTGCGACATCACAGTAGGGCTGCCATGGAAATTATTAGGTTGCCAAAAAGCAGAGGACCATGACACTAGGTAGAGAATAAACAGAAGAAGTAGATGAACTATTGGGAAACAAAGATCCGTTTTTCATCCAAATGTTTTCATTAGTAAAGACTAAAGGAAGGAAAGTACATGACATGTCTGTGAGACACAGCTGCTCTTTCAACAAGGCTTTTAGCAGGATGAAGTGTGAAAAGACCCTGAGGAAAAAGGATTTTTAAAAAGTCTAGGTCAGTGATTCTCAACCTTTTAAAACTCAAGGTACCCCTTGGAAAATACCATCTCTTAGCTTTGACTTTTTTCTTTTGACTAGAGAGAAATAATAAAGAAATTATTTTAGTGCAAAGAACTCAGACCACAATAGGTGAGAATGTTTTTTAGCACTACGGATTCCTATACGTAAACTCGAGCTTTATCTTGTGAATCATGTTTGCACACCAAACAGTGTGAACACTGTGGGGCACTCTGCAGCACTCTTGAAAGGATTTCAAGGCACCTCAAGATGCCACAGCACCCCATTTGAGAATCAGTGATTTAGACATTTTGTTTTTTTGATTTATTTGTCCTTCTTGATCATTTTTGTCAGGAACAGTCAAATATTGTCATTTGCTCTTTTTAGGGCCCTCTTGAGGATATGCCTAGAAACAGTGTTGCTGACACAAACACTTGAAAACCATGAATGAAGACATACAAAGAAAAATGAGATTTAAAAAAAATGATAGACTCCTCTGATTTGCCTTCTAATCTCTGAGACTTTACAGTATACTGTAAAACTTTTCTGCAAGAACATAGGGCTTTGCATTTTAAAAGGAGAGTAGAGATTAGCACCTAATCACTTGATTCCAGGAACTGGAATGCTAAATAAGTGGAAAATAATAATAATAGTAACATCTGATTATGAAAGTTATAATCCAGTTCATTTTGGAAGCAGAGCAGACACAGCCTAGCCTAAACTGAATGCTTGTAGAGGAGAAATACTCCTCAAATCCTACAGTACATAGGTTGGCTGCATCATCCTAGAGAATGGTTTTGCTTGATCCCCTCTCAACAGGTGGCCAGCTCTGCTTACTGGTGCAGTAAGGTATAGGACATGGTCCTAACTTCCAGTGCTGGTTCAGTTTCTGGGCTTCACTGAGTGATGGAATTGGGAGCAGTATAAGCCTTTGCAGGTGCCCAGAAACAGGAAAGCAGGTGGGAGGTAGGGGAGAGGGGAGGTTCTTGTCCCCTTGATTTTATGAGGAGTTGGAAGCACATTTTTACTTTCATGTCATAATCAGGTCCCACTCATGAAAGTGTTTCATAGTAATAATAGTGTCCATTACTTATCTAAGAGTTCTGATTTGTATTGTGACTGCAAAAATAGGCTTCTGGGATCCTGTGTTTATTCTCTCTCATTGCTTCATACAGACAAAAAGCCCGAGGCTAAATCAATTCAACCTTCACAGGTTAGTCTAAACGACACAGATTGAGCCAATAAGTAAGTGAACAGACATTAACTTTTAATTCTGGAAATGCAGCCATATGCCTGCAGCGGCTCATGCCAGATGCCAGGAGGTGCTAGATCATGCCTTTCCTCTCAGCTGGAGCAGACATCTTGGGCCAAGGCTAGCTCACCCACCCACCCTGCAAGGTGGGGCTTGTGGGGGAGGTACAAAGCATCCTGGGATGCTGGGGGACTGTGAGTTAACTTGAATATGGAGGGGCTCTGGTAAAGAAGTTCAATAAACGAATTTAACCTAAATCAGTGTAAGTCTGATACTATATCCATCCAGGTTTATCTTAAACCAGTTTCTGCCATTTTGAAAGTGGCTTATGTGCACTGAACTTTTGCGTTACAGATTTGAACCGGTTTCCAATCACTTATACTGGTTTATGTGTAATTTCTGTCCCTAGTGTGTGACTGTAGCAGTCTCATCATTGGAAACACATCATTGGAAATGAATCCTGGCAAAGAAGCCTGATCTATATGGAAGAATGAGAAGAATGCCTGAACTACAGTTATTATGAGGCACTATAGGAGTGTTCCAGAATCAAGAAACCCCCTTGAAAATCCAGTTTTCAGTTGAAAAACAATTTCAATGGAAAGTTTTCATGCACTAGCAAAAACATTATTGGCATTAAAGCACCAGATGTCACTCAGTACACATAAGGACTAGTTAGCTGATTAATTTAATTGTAACTTTTCAAAGTAGTAAAGTAGTTTGAGTTAAAAGGCTGAAGATAATGCTGTTACTTTTGGGTTGCTATATATATATATATATATATATATATACTGAAAAATTATACTGTTATATATATGTACTGAAAAATTAGTGCAAAAATGTCAGTCTCAGCAGGTTGTTGGTGCTATTTTCTCAAGACAAATGCTCTCTCTTCTAATAAGTGACATTTCAAGAAAAAGCCATGAAAATTCATTTCTCTAACACATGCACAGATTCGGGAACAGAAAAAAACTTGTAATCAAATAATTTCATGCTCAGCAGGATAAAGCATGATGTCATTAAATAATACTGAGAAGTTATGTCCTTTGAAGGATTTTTTCCTACTTAGATGAAAACCTTTCATTTTTCCATGTGGATATAGTATCCCACCGTTAATAAACTTTGCATGCATAACTGCCACTGTTGATAAAAGTCTTAAAGCAGAAAACAAATAATGCATATTTGTTAAATATTCTCCCTGGAATTCAGCCCACTACTTCTAAAAGAGAAGCTAACATGACTTGTTTTAAATTAACGGGATCTTGGCTTATCTTTGAGCAAAATGTAAAAAGGGGAGAAACTTTTAAATCCTAGTAGATGATAATGCTAAAAAAAAGCTCCACTCAGTGATTAGGGTCACTTAGCATTAGGCATTACACAAACAGGTAAGATAGAGAGTCCCTTCCCCCAGAGCTCACAGTCAAGAATTATGACAAGACGAAACAACTGCATAAATGAACTAATGGAACCATATTGTTTGGGGTGTAAGATAATAGTAAAGATGTTTTTATTATCTGTTGTACAAGGGAAGCGTTACTCATCTTACTTAACACACACAGACCAAGGAGAGGACGCAAACAACATTCCACAGAAAAATAATATCCTGTGTAATACCTTGACTGGCTGTTGACAGGGATTATTTTAACCAAAATCATCTATAACCTGTGACAATACACTGCTGCAAAGTGTTGCCTCACATTAGAGGTTTTTGCAGCACAACTAACGACTGTTCACAGCTGTGTATACTTCATTACAGAAATGCAGATTAAAGCAGATTTGAAAGAATCATTATGAATAATGGATTATTTTTTTAAAGTACAAAGTGAATATTTTAATCAGCTGTAAAAAATCACCATTTGAATTTTCAATCAGTGGGCCCAATGCTCCCTGGTAAACACAAGGGGTTTCAGTTTTAGGGGGGAGAAGAGACTGCTGGAGAAGAGGGTTCAGTCCTTGGGAGAGCTCTTACAGTGATATGGAAACAAAAGGACCATTTAAAACTTTGTTTGGATCTCTGTAGAAAGCACTGACACCACATTTGTGTGCAGAGTAGAAGATGGATTCTATCCACCCAACCCCCACAGAGATGCATGCATGAAACCCCTCTATTCAGGATTTGTCAAGGGGTCTGTGTCTGGGGTTGGTAGGATGCATGAGAGAGTGGTAATGGTGATGGTTGAATTTCATCCTTCACTGTCTTGCACAGTTGAAAAGGTAATAAATAAATGTCTTTCTGAGTGGTAGTACATCTCCTTCATTCATGAGCCTTCAGTCTCTGTAAGAATTTCAAATCTAAACACTTCACAACAATCCCTGTCTGTAATTAATGGAAGTGTCCTATGTTTGCTATATTTAGTGACTAAATAAAGCCTTGAATGTTAGCAATATGGTAGCTGTAACAGTAATGCCTTGATCTGGTCATTCACACTTAGTAAATATTTATTCGCCAAATAACTAAGAGATCTTGTAGTCCCTAATCAGAGAAAAACTTCCCCTCCTCCAGTGAATTTAATGTGGGCTTTGCCTCCATGGGTGCATCCAGATGAGCAGGAAT
>NW_005841966.1:3029502-3084591 GCF_000455745.1 Alligator sinensis | reverse complement strand
AATGCATGTTTCCCCAGGGAATACCATGCATGCTCTGCCACATGGCAGGTTACCCCAGGTAGGGTAGGGGAGGCTGGGGCCAGCAACTCGGCTGGGGCCAGCAACTCGGCTGGGGCCAGAAGCCTTACCTAGGATCCTGGTGGGCCTCCAGTAGCTGCAGCAATGGCAATCTTGCCGCTTGTAACCTGGCCAGCAGCTGGGGCATGGCTCTGGCCAGGCTCCGGTTTTGAGAAGCACGTACTGCCCCTATGTGTAACACTCTGCTTTCTTTTGGTGTGGGTTTTCTGGACGCATGGATATCCAGGGATCAAAAAACCTCCCTGTAATGCTGCGAACTGCAGACTGTGTGGTATGTGATGCTGTAGATGTGTCTGCAGCGCCACATATTGCACGGCCACGCTTATCTGGATGTGGCCTTAGAGTGCATCTTGTAAAAATACAAGAGCACGTTTAATACTTCAGTCATGCTGTTTGAAGAAAAAAAAAGGTAACCCCTTATAAAATTCAAAACATATTGGTGTTACAATGAAGATCAACAGGTCTTTAGTCCATACTGTAACTAATCTCTATAGTAAAGGTAACTAAGCTACAATATGCCTCCTGGTACCTGTGAAAACTACAAGAAAAATAATAATATTGTTTTACTTAGAAACAGAGATGGGGATATTTGTTTTCTGTCTCCAGTTACAACTTTATATATCTGTCTGAACAACTTTATTTGAAGGGCAGTTTTGATAGATTTTTTTGTCTGGTTACCCAGTGTGCCTTACTATCATTTTGTAAACAAATATATTCTGTAAATTACACTAATATCTAGTGTGTCATTGATTAGGCAACAATCTCTTTTAATCTCCTTCAGAGCTTTGCTGTGGGCTTTAAATTTTGCCAGATGGTTCATTACATGACTGTAAAGGATTCAAATACTACGTAATAATATTTATCTGCAGTCTGGGCCCACTACACTAAACAATATTAACAAAGAGTAAGGATTACTGTCTGAATTTACAGAAATCCCCTGTTTCTTGGAATAGCATACGAGCTGGGAAAAAACAATCTCTTCAGACACTAGTGAAAGGTATTCGGCTTCAGCACTTTGATCTCCTTCCTTCATGTAAAATTTCCCCATGCATAAATTACATTATCAAAAATGAAAGGTTTTAAAGTGGATCATGCACCTGATAACATTTGCAAGTCTTACCACCAAATACACTGTAAGTTTTGAAAGCATAGCATTTCATAAATGAGGAGGATGAACACTGCAATAGTTGTCAACAGGGTCCATCTAGGTAAACAAATTAGAGAGGATCTCCTGAATACAGTTTGAGGAAGGGTGGTACTTATTATTTAATTTTATCTTCACATCATGATGATCAAGTTCCATATCCCAGAATATGGGCTTTTTATAGCATTTCCACCTATTATGATTTTGGCAAATCACTGGAGATTATAACTCCCCCCTTATCTTTCCCTCTCTCTCTCTTTTTCTTATTTAAAGAAAGTTGACATTGTTTAGAAAACTACCAATTGTTTTTTCACATATACAAGCTACTCTGCCAAGTTTAAAAATTATAGCAATATTAATGTGAAGTGAAGCCATTACCACTATTTTATTTTTTCAGAAAAAAGGAACAAGAAATTAAATCTATTTTTTCTGCAGTGTAGTTAACTTCTTCAGCAAGCACACAGGGGGTGCATCTACACAAGACATTTACTACAGAAATGACTAATTAGCTCCACAGTAAAACATCACCATCTACACATGTGGTAGTATTAGAATGTAGTAAACTAATTCACTCTGCCATAGGATAGTACTTCCAGACACAAGTGCTATCCTACAGCGGAGTTATTTACTCTGCCACAATGCATGTATAGATGCTGATGGGGCTGGCTGGGGCATGAGGGTGCTTCAGTGCAGGGGCTGCTTGCCGGCTAGCCCCATACTAAGGCACCCTTGTGCCCCAGCTCCTCCTCAGCACATTGAACCAGGCTGGAGCGGCCCCAGGCTGGCAGGTTGAGCCCCAGGGCCCCTGGCCAGCTAGGGCTGCTCTACCCCAGCTCAATGTGCTGTGGTCCTGGGTACATGTGCACACACAGTGCCCAGGAGTTTTTTCGCTGTTTGCACCAGAGTTTATTCAGATGCTTTAATTGCATGTGTGGATATGCCCAGGGTGAATGAAGTTCATCCTTGTGCAGTGGATCAGTCAAAGGCCTGTATACTGATTGCAGTTTTCCTTCCAGTATGAAGTCAGGCAGAGTCACTTTTTTGGTCCTTAGGACCATGTTCATGAGCTCCCAGAACTAAATAAAGGTTTCAGGATTGTGCTAAAGGTACAGTGCCCTGGTCCATGACAAGAGCTCCTAGTCACTACCACTATACAAAACAACAATAAAAGAACTGTGGGATATCACTTTTCCTCCCCACCTAAGAGACGGTTTTGCATTTTTCTCTTTATTTTCATTATTGAGTTTCCTCTTTCCCCGTTCCCTTGAGGAATAAATGCTGCCTTCCAGCCTCTATGCAAGTGGAATCCACTCCTTAGATGCTCATCATCAACCTGGACAACAGGAATCCCTAAGAAGCTCACAGATCTGCTTCCAAGCAACTTATCCATGGGCACCGTCCACTTTATATTAAGACCTGCAACAAAGTTTAACCTGCACTGATAATTGGAGACAGGGATATTTGCCTGAGAATTGCATCAAAAGCATGCTAAAGCCCACCTTGAAGTGTGGCTTAGTTAGCATGAGTCAGTGGGAAAAAAATGTCCCTGACCACCAAGGCCTGTTTTAGCAATGGCAGTATTGCTGTTCATATAGTTTCTACCAGAATGTGGTAGAAATATCCTTGTTTCCAGCTATCGGTCTGAGAGCATTTGTATTTGTTTACTACTGCTTGTTGCCATAAGAATTTTTCATTCACATATAACAAGCAATTCTCAGGGATATTTGGAAAGCAGTTGCTGATTATGTATTCACTGTTTTGAGAACTTTTTTCCCTAACAAAAAATATTTCAGCTGATAAAGTTCATCTGCTTTTCAGATGTGTAACCACGAGGCAGATATCTCAGGCATTACATATCTGTGATACCTCAAGACTCAAGCAGACTATGTGGGAGACAGCAGATTTGTGAAAGCTCATTACCTATTTCCTTATTATTCTTTATGGGTGTCTGAGCTGCCTTAAACTTTTGCTCCTTTTATTGATTTAATTAAAAGAAAAACATTTCAGTGATAAGGCTGAGAACATTTTTTTTGTGAATTAAGGCAAAAGCTTGACAAAAGATATATCTTCTGAGCTTGTTTGTGCTCTTTGGTCTGAGCAAACTATCCCCTATGTCATAATGTCACTTGAGACTCCCTCTTGTTGTATAAATATTTCCACTGACTGCCATAGTGCCAGCTAGTTAGAACAGATCTAGTCAGCCTGCATGTTCCCTGAGTACTGCTGAGCTGTAAAGTCTATGAACAACTCACTCATAATTTTAACAGATGTTATTGCTTCTCAAGGCTAACCTTAGCCTTATGGACCTCTTTTTTTTTAATTCACTTACCTAAAAATATTAATATAATGATTATTTAAGCTGTTCACTCATTGCCAGAAATAATCTCTCTTTTGTTTTCTTACAAGTTAATGCTTTCCAAAAAATGTATAGTTGAAATTGTGACCTCTTACCCTACAAAAGCAAAAAGCCTTGTTTCTGGAATACATTTGTAGCCAGGAAAGCATTTAGCACATGTCCCACATAAGTCCCATTGAAGTCAATTGGAGAGAGGCCCTGGCTCTCACAAATCAGGGCCATAATGACTGGCTTACAGTACAAAGTCAACACTTCATTTTCTTCATGGGGTTTGGGTGCATTAACAATTGAGTGAACCTTTCCCTAAAGCTGAGCCCTCCCATGTTAAAAGCCACAGTAGTGGAATTTTTGCAAGAGGATTTCCATGAGTTTTCCCTCAGTGGGATCAGCCTATAGCATCCCATATGGGGGAGTTTTTCAGTAGAGTTTTTCCTATACATCTGGCCCTGGAAAAGCCACCCGCTACATCCAGGGGCCCATGGAAAGCAAGGGCCCATTTAAAACACACCATAATTCCTCTTCCTCATCTGTCAATTCATGTTATCTTATACTGGGATGGGACAAAAAACATGCAGCCTCAATCACATTGCAGAACCTAGCGAGGTCTTTCCCAATAGAATCCAATGCATACAAGCAGGGCTAGATGCTTTAGGCAAACATCGCCTGCCTACAACAATCCAAAAATAAATTCTGATTGCAGAATACAAATTGGAAGCCTGTCCTATAATTGCAGGTAGCATGGTCACTTGTCCTGTGAGTCGTATTTTAAGGCACCCCTCTTAATGTGCTCAATATCCAGGGACCTATATTGAATAAGAAGCCACGAAGTAGTGAATGATAATATTTCTATGGGGCCAGATATACCTGTACTCAAACACCAAAATTAACTGAGGATTTTGTTCCTTGAATAAATTATTTTGTTTGTGTTTATTGATGGGAGCAAATATGGAGGCAGAAGATGGGTACATAACAATGGAGTCTGCATCCTAACAGCCTCAATTCCTGAAGTTATCAATTTATATGAAAGACTAGTTAACAAATCATCAAACCAGCATCTAGTAACAGGCAAAGAAGGTAAAACAAAAATATTCTGGACCAAAACTGAAAAACCGCTGATACTACGATTCAGTTTAAAGTAAGCATGTAATTTTACAGGCAACTAGCAAAGAGATAAAAGCACCACAGGAACATACTGAAACAACATAGGGTTCCCAGTGTCAGACATCTCATTCTTATCACATGAAAAGTTCTTACTGCATCTGTGGCTGCATCTACACAAGATGCTGACTTCGCAGTTGTTACTCTCAGTCATTTAGTACTTGTATAAACAAGTAGTTTAGTATAAACAAGTACTAAATGATTGCAGTAACCAGAGTTGCAGTCGCATCAAGGAACGGCTCTTTCATGATGCTGACTGCGCAGTAACTCATGATTACCGTGCAGTAGTGTCGCATCATGCTTCCTGACATGACTATTATGCAGTAGTCATGGGCTACTATGCAGTCAGTATTTCATGTAGACATGGCCGGTGGGTGTTAAAGAAACAGCATAAAAGTACTAGACTCATATTGGGCTCCAGTTACTTTGTCCCAACCTTAATCTCAATTCTGTTATTACATTCCGAAAAGTATCTGCATTCAATTTTTTGCTAGCCAGCTGTGTGTGTGTGTGTGTGTGTGTGTGTGTGTGCGCACATTATATTTATAATTCCTGTTCATTCATATGTTTCTGTTTCTCTGTGGATGTCATGCAAAATGATATTGACTCAATGAAATTTGTATAAATTATTAATTTTGACTATGTTCACGACAGATTTTTAATCAGCCAAACATACTATTCACTGCATGGAATAATGAAATGAAATAAATTAATTTGGCCTAAGTTTGTCCCTGGAAAACTCTGAATTGCCCCAACTGTTTACCAGGTACTAAAGTAAAGGGCCATGATTCCTTGAACCTTTCCCTTTCCATTTGGGTCTATGGCTAAGTACAGACAGTCATAAAATCATAGAAAATTAAGTCAAAAAGCCTGAGGCTGCATCAATCCAATCTTTGTTGGTTTCTCTAAACCAGTGGTCTCCAACCTTTTTCAGTAGAAGATCACTTTTGGAATTTAAAAGCAAACCAAGATCTACCCCCTCCCCCCAGCAGGTAAGTCTGTGGGGAAGAAGAGGGGGGGACAGATCAAGGCAGAGGGAGAAAAAATTATTTGGGGGCACCCCCCCCCCAGCAGGTAAGTCTGTATAGGAAGGGGCAGGGGGAGGGGAAAGGGCCATGAAGGGGGCAGATTGAAGCCCCTGTGTTAGCTCCACTTCCTCCCTCACCCCTAAGGCCTCAATCTGCCCCCCAGTGGTGGTGAGGGAGGAAGCGAGGCTGGAGCAGGGTCAGGCCCTGAAGTCAGGGTGGGAAGGAACCACAAGCGGCTCATCTAGGGGGCATGGGAAGGGGGGGAACGCACCATGGAAGGGCATGGAGGGGCCTGTACCCCCAGATCTCCACACAGAATGGGGTGGGGTGGGCTGGGGCCAGACTCTTCCCAGCTGGGGGGGAGCTGGTCCACTGGGAAGAGCCCAGCCTGCGGCGGTGCTGGGAGGGGGGCTACAGGGGGGGGGGGAGCCCCACCAACCACCCCTCCCAGCATTGCTGCTGCCTGCCCTGAGTGCAGCGCAGCCCGGCACAGCCTCCAAGCCCCAGCCCACAGCAGCAGCTGCCCTGCCCCATGCAGATCCTGGGCACATGGCCCCCATACCCTTGTGTGGGGGAGGGAAGGCTGCGCTGGGATGTTCCAGTGCTGCCATGGGCTGGGCTCTTCCTGGTGGGCCAGCCCCCCTGCCAGGAAGAGTCAGGCCCTAGCCCGTCCTGCCCCACCCTGTGTGCAGATCCAGGGGCACACACCCCCATGCCCTGCCGGGGTGCGTGTTCCCTCCCCTCCCCATGCCCCCCACATGAGCCACTTGTGGGTCCATCTTGCCCCAGCTGCAGGGCCTGTCCCTGCTCCAGCCCCACTCCCTCCCTCACCACTGCTGCAGCTGCCCATGCTGCCCAACGTTTGCAGGGGCACATGCCCCACCACCTGTGCATGGCAGAAGTGGTTGCCATTGTGGGCTGGGCTTTGCACCCCAAGCCCTGCTGCAGCTGGCCTGGGAACACCCAGATGCCATCCCTGATTGGCTGACACATGCCCCCAAACCCTACTGTTCCCTGTCACGGGGGGAAGGAGCCCCCTGTCCCAGTGCCCCTGAACCAGGGTGTACCCACATGGGAGGAGCCCTGTCTCTTTGGGGGTTTCCCCCACCCCAGCCCCGGTTTCCTCTGAGATGGGGTATGCTCAGTTGTGGGGAGCCCTGGGCCCAGAGTAATTTCCCCCGTGCAGCTGAGCTGGCTGCTCAGCCCCACCCCAGCCTCTGACCTACATGGCAAGGGGAGAAGGAGTCCCCTGTCTTGGTGTGGAGCCAGGATCTGTCCACATGGGGGGAGCCCCATGCCTCAGGAGGTTTCCCCGCCCCAGCCAGACTCCTTACAAGCTGGGGTCTGCTCAGCACAGCAGGCAGGAGCTGAGAGGGAGAAGTGGGGGAGAAAACAAGGCAGTTTCCCACTCTGTTTTGCCAGGGTTTGGCCAGCAGAGCAGGCAGGAGCAGAGAAGGAACAAACCCAGGGGTTTCTGCTGGGCAGACCTTGTAGAGGCAGAGGAGCAAGCTGCCCTGTTCTTCACATCTGTTGTAAAATAGTTTTGGCCCATGTTTCATTTGGCAAATAGAAATCTCAAACAATTTCATATGCTCAGAAACGTTATAAAACTAACTTTGCTCAGTGTACAGATATGCAGTCCTATATAGCTTTAAGTACTACACATTTATAGAGATATCTGGAAGTAGGAACAATCACCCAAATCTATATTTGAAAAAATTATTAAGATTAGACCAATATGTGCTATTTTCTTATTAGTAAGAAAATTTTAAGAATCAATTATTAGCTGGTTCTTTATGTCTCCAATGTTTTGTGGGGAGTTGGTTTAAATAATTCATGTCACAGGCCAAAGTACTTTACCTCTGTCACTGATTTCCTAATATTATTATTGTTAGTACATCTACTACTATTTCCTATGGCACTTAACATGCTCTATAATGCTTCCTCTTTGAAAATAATTGAAGAAAAATCAGATAATTTTAGTTTCGTGAAAGAAATGTTTTTAACCTGCAGAAACAGCAACTCAAATTGCAGTTTGTTTTAAACAAAGTTCTGAATGGTAGGTAAACTACAGATTTTTTCTTTTTTATATACAAATGGTTATAGATACTTCTGAATTTTGAAGAATTAAAAAAGTTTTCACTTCAGTCATTATGTCCTACTGTTTAGCTAGTCAATGAAGGTAAGAACAGCCAATATTACTTTAAGCTACAATATTTTAAGAGCATATGGAGAAAAAATCCTGTCCTTACTTTTGTGTTCATACAGATTCCATTCACTTCTGTGGCACAAAGAGTGGGCATTTGTGAGCTAAATCTGGCTCACAAGCTTTATTGCAAGCTCACTGCAGGAAATGAAGAGCCCTCCCATGTTAAAAGCGACAATAGTGGAATTTTTGCAAAAGAATTTCCATGAGCTTTCCCTCAGCGGGATCAGCCAACATCTGAGGGATGGAGTTTTTCCTATACACCTGACCCTGGAGAAGCCACCCTCTACATCCAGGTATTATTCAGGGGCCCAAGGGTTGCCCACATAGAGGCTCCATAGTTTTGCTCAATCTGCTAGTAGAGCTTCAAAATAGCCACATTTCTGGGAACTGTAC
This sequence comes from Alligator sinensis, assembly GCF_000455745.1. Taxonomy (NCBI): domain Eukaryota; kingdom Metazoa; phylum Chordata; order Crocodylia; family Alligatoridae; genus Alligator; species Alligator sinensis. The sequence continues at coordinate 3,076,225 of NW_005841966.1, read as the reverse complement.
TTTCAAGACAAGTGCCCTCAGGAACTATGCAGAAAAAAGTATTCAGCGTGGAATTCTAGTAAAGTATCTGGGTTATTTCTGTGCAGTCTTAAGAGGGACAAACTGAATACAGTACTTGTGTCTTCCCTGCTTCACCATTGTCTCCCCGCCCCTTCCCAAGCACAGACCCTGATCTAAAGGAAAATGTTTCCTGAGATCCAACAGAGAGAAAGGAAGGTGTCAGTAAAACACACATATGTTCTTCTGCAGTGAGAGAGTAATAGTAATCAATGAATAGAGGGTTTTACCAGGTGCAGATATGAGGGCCAAAAAGGACAGGTGAATGGCAGGGGCATGATCTGAACCCAGTTTCTTAGTTTTTTCAACAGAAGTCCAGGAGAATTTTCTGAATTTCCCCAAGTGAGCCTGGGCCTTATTCTAAAGAGATCATTCTGAGTTCTAAAATGTCTCTGTGGAAGAATTCACCATGAAAACTCCCTTCTTTCCTGATTCTTTGCACAGAGTGAAATTGACAAATAAGATGGAGGCTTTCAGTCAATTTCCTGTTGTGTTAAAGTCTTTTTCTTTTCAACTGACATTTCGTTTGCTTCCCAGTCATTTATTTACTTTTTGTTACCTTAATTACATAGCAAATAAAAACATGCATTAAGTTTTTTTTTAAAACGTGAGCTTGATCTCAGGTTGAGATCCAGGCATAATCCGATTAGCAAAGATAATTGCACTTCAGATTATTCATTGGGAGCCTCCCTCTTATTGTTTAGAATATGTGCCAATTTGGAATTTTTTCAAGAAAATGTGCAGAGAGGATGGCAGGAGCTGCTCAGGTAAATTGAGCACCAACATGAACAAGAACACGTTCGAAAGATACAGTGTACTTAGAAGACAAGCAGACAGACAGACAACAACCTCTTTATTTTCTAGCCTCAGTTAGGTAAAGAAGTAGCAATCCTGAAATAATAACATTATGAATGTGCTTTTCTCCTCTTTTTTCTCATTTTTTCCTTGAACTCAACTGAAACCCAAAAAGCCTGGAAATCTTGAAATCTCATGAAATTCTTCCCTTATGAGATTTTCAACACTTTTCCCCGCAGAAAAGACTTTTGGATAAGAATTCAGTAAGAATGTAGAGCCTTGCAATACTTCTATCCTTGGATCTTTAGAACTGTATGCAGTACCAAAACCTTGGAGGGGTTTTCAGCAACAAAGCCAGCTAAGACCATTTTATAACATTGCTGGAGTTTTTCAAATGGAAGAGTTTAAAACAGTGACACTCAGTTCTGACTAGATCAGGAACTTCATGAAGAGTCATGGCAAACCAAACAGCCATAACAACACATATACCCATAGGTGAACTGTGGCCAGTGCACTCCAATTTGAAAGAACAAATTCAGTATTCATACCGTGATCAATAGCTAAGTAGCAAGCCTGCAGAAAAGATGTACCCAAAGCATGCAGTTAATAATTGCACTTTGATAACATTTTCTGCAAAGAGCTGTGAGTGATAAAGTAAAGAGCCACGTGTGACTTAGGGCCATGGTCCTAGTATCATTTTTTTTTAAGTTGATTGTCCTTTCCCTAGGCCTAGAGTTAACAGGTGTTGGAACTCCGAAGTGCTGTTTTCCTAGATTCTCAGTTTCACTGGCAATACAATATTTTTTTTAAAGAAAAGAATATGTTTCTAAAAGAAGGAGGCTACTGTCCCTCCTCATACCAATTAAAGGTGTCATTCAAACCAACAGAGGGGGAAAACTCTTTTCAGCTTCATCCTCTATGATATTTGATAGAGACCTCACTAGTTCTCAATCTTCAAGTATCTAGTGCTTGAGTTTCAGGCAGTGCCCTTTCTTCAAGTCTTCAGAAGTGCTTTCAGGGTCCTGTATTTCATGATCAAGGAAGTCCCTTTCTGTCCTGCATCCAAATGTAAATGTGTTATCACCATGATCCTTGCTTAGTAGAAACTATTCAACCATTTAAGGTTCACTGTGCAATTTTTTTCTTTCCCAGCTCATAGCTTTGAATATTTTTGTTCTATCATAGTTCTAGACAACCCTAGTCTAGGATCATGGCTGCCAAGACTGCAGTTCAATTTAGGAGCAGAAGGGGTGGGAGGAGGGAAAAGGCAACAGAGCTGTTTGTATGTCAGCTCTAAGGCCCAATGTAAATGGCTTAGCTTAGCATGTCACAAATCAACATGGGTAGGGACAGAAGTTACACATAAACTTGTTTAAGTGACTGGAAGCTGGTTTAAACCTGTAACAGAACAGAAGTTCAGTGCACATAAGCCACTTTCAAAATGGCCAAAACCAGTTTAAGATAAACCTGGCTGGATATAGTATCAGACTTAACTGATTTAGGTTAAACTGGTTTATCGAACTTGTGTCCCAGAACCCTTCACAATTCAAGTTAATTCACAGTCCCCCAGCATCCCAGGATGCTTTGCAGCCCTGGGCTATGCTGTCTACTCCAACAGAGCAAGACTGGCCCCGCCCCCAGCTGTCACAGAGCTGAGGTGCTAAAGCCTCAGCTCGAGCCTGTTTCCTGCCCATCAGGCAGGAAAGCAGAAACAGTCCATTCAATGTAACCTGTCCTTGAACCCCTGGCTGTGACTTCTGATCTTGCCTTTCATTTGATCCCCTGTCTGGACAGCATGTTTCATCAGCCTATTGCCTTCATTAGAATTTTGATCCACTAAGCCTCAACCAACAAATCTCACCCAAAGCTGGAAATTGGACTTCATAAGGGACTCAAGGGTGCAGCAGAACACTTTTTATATGGCCACTCAGAACTGGCTATTATTCTGGACTTGCAAGATCTCACTCAAACCCCATGGACAGGGGTGGATCTGAAGTAGGGGGAGGTGCAGTGGTTTAGTTGTGTAGCGTACACACAGTGAGCTCTCTACTGTTGAGAGACCTGGCCAGTGGTCATACTTCCCATGCCAGTGAGCTTTCTATTAAAGCCTTGTCACACAGTCACTTAGAACAGTTGTAAATCACGGGACTGTAGTAACCTATTAAAATTAACAACAAGTTAGGACATAACCCTTACCTGAAAGGGAACAATTTTGCAATCCCACAAGGGCACTTAATATGCTAAATTGTTTGAAAGTGCATCTGCTTGTATTTTAACTGCACTTAGTAAGTGCTAAGTTGAATGCATGATGCTACCCTTACATCCCTCCTCTGTTAAAATCCTGCATCTGCTCCTGCCCACTGAAAAGTGCTGAAAGATTCCCATTGATTTCAATAGTTTTTGTACCAGCTCCCCAAACTTCAGGGTAGTTTTCTCACCTGTTTTTTTTTAAAGTGAACATGTTACCCAGTGGCTAGAGTGGGAATACGGACTCCTAAATATTCTTCCTGGATCTGCCACTAGCCTTCAGCATTACTGACCCCTGAAGAGACAAGCAGTGCAATACTTGCTGACTTGTCACATATCTGTTTTTAGTCAAACCATGCATTTGTCATGCTATATAATAATTCTGCGCAAATGTATGTTATTCTATAATGCTTTTGGTGCAGTAATTTCTTGTGTAGCAAAGCATATTGTATGCTGTCAATTTAAAGGAAAAGGTGTTTATAAAATAGACTGCAGAAAAGGAGGGAGAGAAACACAAGCTAGTTTTTCACCTTGTTCCACAAGAATTATTGTGATGCTACCAGAAGCACCAGAACATTCATTTATACTAGCAGGGAATGAGACCAGAGGGGCAAATATGCCAGCTGCCCATATGCATCTCCATACTTCACTGAAATTTGGAAATACCATCTGAATGTCAACCACTTGGCATGCCCTCTCCCTGGGCAACCATGTATGGATCATGGACAGAGAGAAGAAGCTTCCATCCATATTCAAGTGATTCACCTGGGCTGACCACAGCAACATGTGCTGTTAGCAGAACTGCTTATACCTTGCTCCCTCTAGGGAGCAAATCACTCAGGAAGCAACAGGGCTATAGCTGTGAGAAAGTAGTCTGCATTGGCTTTAGGCATAAATTCTCAAGTTTCCACATCCAGAGCAGTGTGACTGTTTCCTCTCCCTGCACAGGACTACATGCAAATGGTACAGTTCAGCACTTTGTGATTTTGTCATCTTTAACGTTAATCCCAATTATTTACCACAGCTCTAAATCCTCTCTTAGTATCAGTATATAAGAAAGGGGAAAGAATAACCTCAGCAGCAAGGATTGCAGTTTCTGGTGGAGGAGGAGCCCTATAGAAGGCTAATATCCCCAAGTAAGAGTCACATATACTTATTAGCTAGCTTATAGTTTAACTGATATAACAGCACTATATATTTTATGGGAAGAAATTTACTGTAAATCCATAGGCCCTTATATCATCCATAAACTTAGATTTTAGAGCACATCTTTCCTCTACTCTGTATTTTGCCAGCTAATCCTGTCAGAGAACCTACTATAATAGCAGAAGTAGTGCTACATAAATGACTAAATGTAGAAAGTGGCCACTGTTAGCACTAAAGGTAGGTTACTCTGCTGTTGAGTTATCCTGTATAACACATGCTTACAAAGGCTAAGCCAAAAAGCCTAAGGCTGAATCAATTCAATCTTCACAGGTTAGTCTAAACTCCATAGGTTGAAATGATAAGCAAGTGAATAGACATTCACTTTTGATTCCAGAAATGCAGCCACATGCCTGCAGTGGCCCAAGCCAGAAGCTGGGGGGCATTAGAGCACACCTCCCTGCTCAGCTGGAGCAGATAGTTTGGGCTAAGGCTAGCCCACCCACCCTCTGAGGGAGGGTTTATGGGAGAGGTGCAAAGCATCTTGGGATGCTGAGGGACAGTGAGTTAATTGGAATCTTAAGGGAATCTGGGACAGAAGTTCAATAAACCAATTTAAGCTAAATCAGTTCAGCCTGATATTACATCCATCCAGATTTATCTTAACCTGGTTTCGGCCATTTTTAAAGCAGTTTATGTGCACTGAGCTTCTGTTGTGTTACAGGTTTGAACTGGTTTTTGATCATTGGCTGCTTGTATACATGACAGGGGTTTAGTCCCCTAAGTTGAAATGGTGCATTTTTAATTGTGACAATTAAAAACCCACTGTTTCAATTTACTGGCTTCCATCACCATTATGGTAAAGGGCATGATTTTTTTTTCCCCTGCAGAGCCTGCCCGCTTCTCCTGCAGCTGGGGGGGCAAGCTGTTGGTGGGCTGAGTAGCCCCTGAGCTGCGTGGGGCCCCAGGCCTTCCCTCCATGGTGGCAGCACCCCCCAGGGCCACCTGGATGGGCTGCTAGCAGGCAGGTACTGCCCATGGAGATGCTGCCAGCTCAGGGCTCACCAGCAGTTTGCCCCCCAGCCATGGGAGGGGTGCATAGGCTCCACAGGAAAAAAGCACATAAGGATTATTTCAAATATTGGTAAAAGTGGAAGAAACTGATCAGCTCCTAAGTGCCAAAGATCTATGGTTAATTTTTTTTTTAATAATACCAGAGGGGGAAGAAAAAGACAAAAGTTATATGATCTATAACCAAAATCATCTTCTTATAAGGGATCTTTAGTTTTCCCTTATCCATATTTTCAGTAAAAACTCAGTGACTCCAAATCGCCTTCAACTACTCTGTTGAAGTCAGTGACATTACACCCATGGGAATTTAAGACAAGACCAGAATCAGCCTAACCTGTTTTGTGTTGTTGACGGTGGCTGGCTTGCAGGCTTGGAATATAGGATTTTATAATTCAGCTCTACAAGTTTGCTCCAGTTTGAAGTGCAGTTTGAACGTAGTAGAAAACCTGATTAAAAATAACAGTCCGTGTCCTGTTGAAAGTTATCCAGGTGCCAGGGGCTAGGCCCTGAGTAATGCTCTCTTTTGAAGCTATTGTTATCAAACTTCTTATGCAATTTGTTTTTGTATTTCCTTTGTTTTCAAAATCAGTGTTGAAAACTAAGTGAAGTTAACATAGAAAACCACTGTAATTAAGTAGTTAAGAGCATGGCCCATACCAACAAAAGGAAGGAAAACAGTTTGCTATTTTTTTGGCACAGGTTAGTATCAGTATTACAGGTGGATCGGAATAATGTGTGCACCACTGCCTAGACCTCTGCCACCCAGATGAAGGATGGACTTTAGTGCATGCCCTAGGAAACTTCAAATAAATGTTTCAAACAGCCTTTGGGTACACATATTGAGCAACAGTTTTGCATGAACAGTCTACAAGACAAGTCTACAAGGCAAGTTTGCATGAACAGTCTACATGATTATGAAGATCTACCTATTCTTTCATACATATTTGTTTTGTTGGGAGGATCATAGAGCAGTGTCTTGAATCTGTTGCAATCTGTTCTGATCATCCCCACATAAAGACCAGGGGCCTAATGAATTGATAATGGAGTATAGTCCTGATTTTGGTGGAGTTGCTCCAGCTTATGTAATAAAGAATTGCTCAATGGTGACTTCATCAAGGGTTTTAACACAGATCCTTGGGGGGCTTATAATAGAGTTGGTTCCATCAATACGGGCAAGATGAGGGCACAGTTATAACTCACTATCTAAATGAGTGATGCTAGATGGTCATAAATGAGGGCTGGGAACATCTTGTACTAAGTTATGCAAAGTTATGGATAATGGTTTTCTTTACAAGGTTGGGCAGCTAATCCTGACCTTATATTTCCATAACAGCTCTCATGAGTTTTTAGGATTAAGTAGATTTTGTTCCTTTCCTTTCGGCGTGATATGCTTCTAAGTGACCTGCTTTTATTTAGGGTGCGTGAGAGCGTTAGTACTGATTTGCATGCAGTGTTTGCAATGCCCAGGCAACGCACAGGAACAGTTCTGCAGCTATAGCGGGGTAGTTCCGTAGCTATGAGTGATAGAGGAGTTTCCACCATTGAATAGAATGGGATTTCTGGTTTTAGGCAGACAAGGTTATTTGGGTAAATCTGATATCTTTTATTATTGAGACCAACTCAAATAGTTGGAAAAATTCTTCTTTGCAAGCTTTCGGCTGCTATGCCTCTGGCTTCTTTACTATTCATTCCATCCAGGAAGAGCACAGATCAACTGCAGATGCTTCCTCAGCTGGACAAAGGGCATTTGTACCCAAAAGCTTGCAAAGAAGAATTTTTCCAGCTATCTGAGTTGCTCTAATAAAAGATATCAGATTTACCCAAAGAACTTGTCTGCCTGTGTGCTTAGACCAACCCGGTTACAACCTATATGCCTGAAACATGGTTTGTTTAGCAAACTTTGTCAGCCTGTTCAAACCACTCTGACAAGTCAGATCTCTTTTACCTAATAAGAACTGCTTTGGTCATAACCAGCTTGACTACTTTGCAATTTCTGGCTCCCTCCACATCCTCTTTCTTACCTTACACAGTCTGTCAGCAACCTTTCCCCCTGTGTGCTAGTCTCCTCTCCCTGTGGAGCCAGCTGGCCTGTTCTTGGGCACCCCACGCCATCCCAGGGTCAGTCATCAATTCTTCTCCTGTGTACTCTGCTCCAAGCATGACCACTCTCAGTACCTCATTTCTACATTGGCAACTTTGCAACATCTTGTGGCCTGATACAGAGATAGCTTGTCCTACCTGGAAACTTTTGTGGCTTCCAGCCTTCCTGTGGAGGGGTCATTTAAGGACAAAATATAGTCTAACTGTGAGTTTCTTTGCTATAGCCAGTTTATTGTATTTTTAACATTACTTAAGCCTCAGTTTCCATGTATTAATGTTACTATGGTTATACTGACCTCTAGGGGTTTGCTTTCCATCACAGAGAGTCTTTATCTTCTCCTTTAATTCTAGTGATGGCAGCTTCCTGCTTAGCTTGTGCCAAATCAGTCTGTAACCTTTCCACTTTGCTACCATATTTCCGTTTCTTTAAAAATCAACAAAACTGTGACATTTAAACAGAAACCTTGGGAAGGAAAAATGAACTCTTCACATTGTATACATATTCACACTACTTTGTAAAAGGCATGAACTCAGATACAAGGGCACCTCCATCAGCTGATAAAGAATCTGGGTAAACTATGCAGACTCCTGGAGGTCTGCATGTTCTAGAGGGTAAAGAAAAAATACAGCAAGAACTATATTGTGTTTGAATCTTGACAGTCGGGGTCAAATTCTTTTTACTTGAGTGCTAGAACTCATCCCACTGAAGTCATCTATATCCCCTAAACTGTCTTTCAATATTTTTCCTTTCCAAAACTAGCACTAGACAAATAAATGTCAGGAAAAAGACTGTCACTATTTTTTTTCCTATTAGTAACTCACATTTTTTCAGAGATATAAACTTGGCATAAAGATGGCTTGCATACTAAAGTCTGACATACATTGACTATGATATTAGTCTGTTTTTTTTAAATGATGCAAATGCTAAAAATGCTTTTTTGTCACATAATTATCAGATCGATTTTTTCATAGAAAAGTCAAAACTATACTTAAATAACCCCGAATCTTGACCGGAAACCTCTGGTATATTGGAAATTAGATTTAATCTAACAACATAGTCTACTGATCCTGCTCAACACATGAATTTGACAAAAACTTCTTAAAGATTTCCAGCATGTGGCTTTGGAATACTGGCAATAAACTATGACATGTTGTTAAAAAAAAAATTAAAAAACCCCAGCCTAGTTATACTAACACAGCACTTAGGATTGTAACTCTCTATATGTCAAGAAATATAGAAGTGAAGGTGACTCATACTATCTTAGGTCTTCTACTTGCATATGCATTGTGATGGAGTCTTTAAATTCATGGTTGTATGCTATTTCCCAATTATGATCTCACATAATTTTTTCCTACAACTTTGGACAGTTATGCAACATCTTTTCTAGTCTGTGTGTGGCCAAGATAGACAAATGGAAACTATTAAGGTCATTTAAGGCCATTTATATCCAATGTTCTCCTTACAATAGGTCATGACACAGGGGAAAATGTTATGATTACAAAGTGAACATAGAATTACAATCCAGGTATTAAGCCTGGCAAAATGCAACTACAAAACCTCATCTTTTGGTCAAATCAAAATCAATTTCAACAAAAATCTGAAAGTCACGACAATGAATGATATTTCGTGGTCAAATTTGTATTCTCTGTCCTCAGCTTTTTAAAACAGGTCAGACTTCTTCCAACAGGTCCGACTTCTTCCAACAGGTCCAGTTTTTCTTTCTTTTTTTTTTTAAGAATTCAAAAAGCACATTCGCTTTTTAAAATGAAAACACAAATAAAAACAATGGTTGTTCTGTCCAAAAAGCTTATCTTCAATCAAAAAGGTGAAACTTTGAAAGTTACAGTCTGAAAGCGAAGGTTATTATAATGGAAAGACTTAGACAAGGTAAACTATAGTGGTTGCTACTGCCCTAACCACAATCAGAACAAAACAGTCCTTCAGGGTCAAAAACATACTGTCTAACTTTGGAAAATTGTACTGGCTTCATGCCCTAAAAATTAAACTCCTCTCATTACTGCCTTTACAATTGCATCTGGAATTACCAGATAATCAGGAAATCCGCAGGTGGGGAATGGGAAATCCTATATTCATAATCTGATTTGACAGGGAATTCCACTGCGGAAAATACAAGAAATGGCTTTCATAGATATATACAATGAAAAAATTGATAACAGATTTAAAATGAACAATGTTGAATTGTATCTACCCTTTTTCCTCTTTGGTCCCATTAAAGAAAGGATACAAACAAAGCAAACAGATGAATCCTTAGACTGTCTGTTAAAGTGAATTTACTAAGGAAGTATTGAGAAATTGTTAACCATTTTATGCACTCTTGGGTCTTGCATGTAAGGCAGCCCAAGGAAATAACATCCAAGAACATTAAATCTAGAGAGAAATTTACAACATTTATTTTATATCCCCTCATTATAATACTTAACAACACTGTTAAACTCCCTTCACTCAAGGTCCTTGACCACATTTACCTCTCACTTTGTACATTAGATTAAAGTACCTTGTCTTCTTTAAGGCTCTGTAAATTCTTCTGGTCTGAACCTAAGCCTTTGTTTCTCCTGGAACCTGAATTTTGTGCCTTATTCCACCATGAGTCCTCTATTTTGGAGCAGTGCCCATTTCCCATGTACCAAATAGCTTCCATCTCCCATTCAAATGACTTCTCAATAATACCTTCTTTTATTTAGCCTTTCATGCTTAATAGACTTTGATTTCATGTATTGCCAATCTTGTATCTCTCCTTCAATTGTTTTTATTGTTTTTGCCATCTTTAGGTCCCAACTCTGCACACACTTATATATGTGCTTAAGGTTGGGTCAGATGAGTAGACCCATTGATTTAAAATGGAACCAACCACTTTGTAACATTTTTTGCAAACCAAGTAATAAATGGCACTCATGTCTAGGGATTCACTGTACCTAAGAAAATCCAATAAAAAAATCCCCTGAAAAAATTCCTAAGACATGGAAAGAAAATAAAGCATCTAATATTCCAGATCTTGCTGTGATACTATCACTCTAACCTCCATATAGCAAAGCATGTGCTTAGACATTCTTAAGTTAATCACATATTTCTTCAAGGGAGAAAAAGAAAAAAAATTATGGAAATGACCTCATGAGGTGGAAAATTCTGCCAAGACCTGATGACTTGCAAAGTTTCTTTCCCAAATCATCTGTGATAGGGATGGTATTTGTCTGAAGAGAATGGGCTGCTGGTCCAGGAAGTGGGGGACAAAACAGGGACCTGGGTGAATCTGCAGAAAGCCAAGACCATTCACTCAGAGGTCATGAGTATTTGTGCCAGTTCTGGGAGTTTCTCTCCAGCTCCTTACTAGTTTGGCTCCAATAGAGTAATGATAACCTGCTTTCTTGAAGCTATCTGGAGGACTACTTGCCTCATTACAAGGGGTATATTTTAGCTCAGAAAGGGCTAAAAAAAGGAGGTAATACCATCTCTCTCTCTCTGTCTCACATGGCACATCTCAGTGCACAGAGCCCACCATGGGATCCCAGAAAAGGGAAAACTTTGCCATGAAGCAACCTGTCTTCCACATGAGACTGGAGAGATGTGTATGGCATCAATTTGAAAGGACCTTCATTTCTTGTATGTTCTACAGTCAACAGCACAGACAAAAGTCAAGAATAGGGACTCAAGAGTGCTCACAGAGTGCTTATCAGAGTACTTACAGCACCAAGCCCTACATTAAATTAGAAGGCTCATCAAACCTCTGAAAGTAGAACACACCAGAAATGCCGCATACTTAAAATTCACTTGCTCCTTTGTTGGGTTTTTTTTTTAACTCTGTCTGTAAACACAGGAGGAATTTAGCCAGTAGCTCTAAACATATCCTGTTGCTAGGTACTGCCTAAAATGAAGTCTCAGAGCTGCCTTGGCACAATTAAAGTTTGCAGTGCACAGGCACAGCTTAATGAGCAGCTGGAAAGCTGCTCCCTCACACAGATTGCTGCCAGAGGTGCTATATGAAGCAATTGTGTAGTTTCCCAGCTCCACCTTTAAGAGCGAGGGTTACAATGTGGCAAAAAATAAGGCAAACTTCAGGGAATGTTAGGATGAAAGAAACAAAAAAACTCTCAATTATATGTTGTACCAATAGCAAAAATATAAAGAATGCTGCATACCAAGCTCATACATCGTGTCTGGCTAAGTTTTGTTTTCAGAAGCACAATTTCTAAGTAAACTGCATTCTTACATTTATATGGCTCTTTCCATCCCAGCATGTTTTGCAGTCTGTGTATAATGATTGCAATGATTGCTTAATCTAACTGGTGATTGGTTAAGAGCCTGTCTCTGTACAAAGCTCGGCACTTTCAAGGCAGTGGAAGCTGTGGGTATTACGCATTTCCCAAGAGCACTCGATGCTACAGTTGGCCAAAATGGACAATTCCCAGGTCCCAAGAAAGTTCAGGTGCTTTTAAAATTTGGTTTTATAATGAAACTCCTTGTAAATCAGAAATTAAAAAAAAAACAACCTTTCAGAACTGAAACCTGGTGCTTCCTACATGAAATAAGCTCCCTAAAACCAACACCTGCTGAATGACACCGATTACCCATTTCAGTCAGTGGCTACCAGACAGAAGGAATAAACCCCAAGGGCCACTAGACACATACCCTTAGAATGCACCAAAAATAGATATTGTGATAAAAATCTATACCTTCACAGTTATTGTAAAGACACTAACGCTTGTACCAGGGTGAATTACAACTTACTCCATAGAAATACTGAAAACAGGTTGCTGTTGTCATTTCATTTACATTGCTGTACTGCCCAATGGCTCTTCTGCTCACAGGAAACTAGATTAATCCCTGGGATAACTTTGGATTCCAATGGAGTTAAAAAATGAAAGAATATGGGCCAGGAAACTCCATACTTGCATGGCCATTACTACCTTAGGCTATGATTTTTTTTTTAAATTTAATTTGTATCCAAGGCCAAATTAGCCAAAACTAATTCCAAATCCATGAGTCCAGAACTACAAGTGGCCCTACTACTGGCAAATATCCTCCACCTGCACCTGGGACTTCAGATGTTTCCAAAACCTTTGGCGGGCATCCTACTTGCAGGCCCAAGCCCAGAGGCTTGGGGTTCAGATGTCCCCGAGTTTTGCTTGCCCTTAGCCATAAGGCCCTTGGAGCAAGCAAGGGAGGAGACTAGTGATCTTCCAAGTTAAGAGGAGTTCACTGTACAATAGGTAATACCAGTAACTAGGAGTGGGCCACTAGGGCATCAGCCCCTGTACCCACTTCAGATGTGGCGCAAGAATGGCTGCTGTTGCTGCTGCTAATGTATCCAGGCCAGTCCCTGAAGGTATCCTTGCCATGTAGGGCACAGATCCTGGTTGTTCCTCCTTTGAGTAATTAAAACCTAAACAGCGTATTAAGAACTAAAACAATATTTTGCCAGAGTGCTAGGTACAATATTTGTAGCTATGTAGCTTTCAGTGTGAACTCGACAATTAGTAGCAGTTAGAACAGAATGATTTTTTTTTCAGGGATCCATAAATTCACTGAAAAAATTGCTTATCCTGAAACTATTTGTCAATACAAGTCAAATTAGCTGAATAGTTTTAGTTGGGAAGAGATCTGGAGGCCAGTTTCACCAAACCTGAGAAGGAAGAAGAGAAGGTGCCATCTCTCTTCTATTCAATAATGCAGGGGTTAGGACACTCACCGAGGATGTTGGAAATACATGTCTAATTCTTTCCTAAACCTGGCAGGATATGAACACACATATTAGTCTTCCTAAGGGAATGCCTTAATCCATCTTCTGGGCAGCATGGACTGCATACCACAGGGACTGCTCTGCCAGGGTCACTCTGCGTCTGCCTCACCTCTTGCCCCATGGGAAACTGGGCTGCCCCCACTCTGCCATATGTATGCAATCCAGCTCCTTTCTCAGCTGTGCATGCAGTCTGACCCCCCTCCCCTTACTGTATGGGCCGCTGGACTCCTCTTCCCTGCTGTAAGCAGAGTACAAGGAGCATGGACCCCTCCCTGAATGCCCTCCTGCCACATCGTCCCACCATCAGGAGAAGGGGCAGGAAGCAGAAGCTGGAGTAGAGAGGGAGAGCCCAGAGACACCAGCTGCTGTAACAGCAAGAGCAATGGGGAGAATGGTGACTGGGTAGGAGCCCCCACATGACCCAGGGGCCACAAATTAGACAGCCCTGCTTTAATCAACAAACTACAGAATATTCTGGTGGAGGGAGAGATGTATCTTTCCTGTTGTCAGAATTACACTTAGTATAAATAACTAAACAGCCACTGGAGCAGAGACTGGATCCCAGAAATCCTACTTGCCAGGGGAAATAAGGGAAAGGAGAGAATCAAACCACATCCTGAATGAATGCCCTAACTCCTTGGCTGTGGAGTATAAAAAGATTCATCCTTGTCTCTGGTGGTTCATTTCTCTTACTTTCTCTAAATGCCTGACAGAATACGAACCCAAATATAAAAAAGCAATGATTCAAAGACAAACATCTTTGAATTCACCAGGCACATTCTTTTTTGGTTCTGCAATTAGGGGGTCCATTAAGTATGCAACGTTCCCAAATGGAAAACTAAATGCCAACACTGTATTTTCAGATGTCTTGATGATTGGTTTCCAAAGCAATCCAAAACATGCGTCTTTCACATACCATCATATAATATATCAAAGCAGTCTGATCACAAGCAATAAATGGAGTCATAAACTGCTTTTATTCACCTCATCTTACGCAATTCACCTTTATAACTTCCTGCCAAATGTATTTAACCTTTGATTTCACCACCGGAATATTCTTTGCAATAGTAGCCAAAATCAACAACCCAAGTACAACAAAATCCTTTCCCATACCAGCTTACATTTCACTCATTGAAACACACTCTCCCTTTATTTGTGCTGAATCTTTTCCCATTCCTCTTACCTACCAAGATAGCAGATAGGTGTTAAAATATAGCATGCTCTACAAAGATATTTATCTTGATTTTTATTGTATTACAATTATTATAATAATATCTGCATTAGTATAATCCCTTCCCCAGTAATAAAATGTTTGGTTTGGGTTGTAGTTTAAAGTACCTTCTATTTTTTTAATTAGGTTTTTCATGCTTTTCCATGAGTCAAGCTTTTAACTCCATCTATTCACATGCTTGAGGAATGGGAACTATAAACTTATTCTTAGCTCCAAAAAGCTGAAGCCTTAACTAAAATTCTTATTATGTCTCTTATTCTCTTTGTGAAGTAGCTACTAAGAGACACCACCACCACCACATACATTCAAATCCAGAAGCCATTATCTGATAAGTTGGCATGTTCATGGGGCACTGTCAATACTAAATGCTGTTTCAGGCACAGAAAATAAGAAAAATGACACCTAAAATCAATCCCTAGCCTCTCTTGGCCTAAACACAGCCCCTGAGAGGCAAGTTTTACTTTTCCCCATTGCTCCAGACAAAGTGAGCTTGAGGACCAAGACAAACTTTCACATGGAATTGGGTCATTTAAAAAAATGTGAGAATGGAATGTGAAAATACCATTAAATTTTTTTTCTCTACCTCAGTTGTATACACTAATGGCCAAACAATGAATCCGGTTTATTAGATACTGGATGAACCAAATTCTTATTGATGCTTTTGTGCTGCATTAGCATCAGATCAGTACAGAGTTATTGACAGGCTAGTTGTAAAGGGTGTGCATATAAGAAATAACTAAGAGTTCTTTCTTTTTCCAAGCTACAAAATGAATGACTATTAAATCATTTTGTTTTGCTATCAGTGAAAGAATCTTTGTCGGCTTCTTTTGTTCCTCTTGCTTCCAAGAGGTTTTTCTGTGATGTGCATATCTCATAGAAAAGTACGTGAACATTTCAATAGGACTTGTAAAATTTCTGGGGGAGTAAAGGAATTATATTTTCATTTACTTCCTGCCTCTCTTCTGTCTTCCTCCCTAATTTGTTTTCACAATAGTACTGTCTAGAAGGATGGGATGCCTCCATAACAGAATGGACAGCTCTCCAGCTTGGAGGCCCAAAAATGCACAACTGAACACAGAGCCTGTGTTTTAAAAAAAAAATAAAGAGACAAGCGCTGGAGGCAAAAGAAAAAGAAAGAAAGATGTCCCGACGCTGCTAGATAATTTTCATTATGAACATTTAACTAAAGGTGGGGTTTAAGTACAGGGTTTCTTAAACAAGGTAGCTTTAATATAAATGTATCAGAAGGAAAAAAAGAACACTGATATAAAATAAAAAGACAGGTAGAAAACTATCACATTTAAAACAATCACTAAAACCAGTTAACTGAGTTGATTCAAATTTGACTTTTTTTCTCATTCAGTATTATAATGCATGCTAGTTTTGACATTTATAACTTTGTCCATTTTTTTTCAAGTTGCACGGGCAAACTTTTCAGGTGGAAAGTGTGTATCGTTTCCATGATTACATGACAACTAGCCAAACATTTTTTTTCTGCAACTACAATGGGTATGGCCTGGGAATTCTAATACAGGTGTTGTTTTAGCTGTTACATGCTAGCTTAGACCTAAAAAAGTAAAATCTAATATAGATACAAAAATTTTCAGAACATTTTTTAAATGTTAATTACATTCACATGTAGCATTAGTTCAAAAGACTAGAAAGGAGATGTAACTGTTTTCTAATGATCTACTGTCATTCTGCTGTGTGAGTGAAATACAGTAAATGGGCAGCAAAAATGGCAAAAAAAGAAAATCTGTTTTCAAAATTCTTGCCACTAATCCCAAGTGGCACACTTAAGAATATTTTTAGGCCATTTTAACCTGATGGTTATACTATGTAAATGCATCAATGAGGAACAACTTCAACATGTACACTGTGCTGTGAACACACAGTCCTGTGGGCTACATCCTGCTTGTCTTATTCCTGTAAGAAGCCCATTGATTTCAGTTAGCTTACTTTTAAGTGGTAAAAGCAAGCTTTAGTCCCAATGTTGAAGCAAACTGCGAGTGGGTTTTTGCTCACATAGTTTGTGTAGTGTATATTAATGAATATTTAATTAGGTAAATATTTGGCACTAGAGGAAATATTTCAATAAGGCTCAAAATGACTAAAATCTTTTGTGGATGCCCTTACTTGTCTCTTTCCAAATACAATGTCCCAATTAGAGGCTTTCTCTTTGTGAGCTCTCCAAAGGAATGCCTACCATGAATGCAGGGGCCTCTGGAGAACAGAGAAGAGGTAGTATTGTGTATCTTTGTTTTACTCGAAGGAGTGTAAAATGGTAACAACATGCCTGGCAAATCTTGAACTCTTATTTCTCTTTCCCATCATTATTCTGAATTTTGTGGCACCTGCTTACTCAGTCAGCCTCCAGCACCACTGCTGGCACCACGTCGTACAAAACAACAAAGAAAACAAATACACTGGAGCATTGGCTTGGCTGCTGACTGACTGACACATTGAATACACAAAGAACAGCAACGCTGTCTGCACCCTGCAAATAGCAAAAAGATCTATCTTACCAAAGCATGACAATTTTCTCTCTCTCTCACACACACTTTTTCATTTAAAAGTGAATGACCAAGGAGAGAAAAGCTGACTATATCTTTTCCTTGACCGACATGATGAGTCTAAAATCCCCTCCTAAAACAGAGGGAGTTCTGTTTTTTCCTCAGAATCAGTTGATCAAGTAATGATTTCATTTCTAATATATGCAGATAGCAAATGCTTTTGGGGAGAGGCCAGACAACAGTGATGACAGCGATGTAAGAACCTATGCAAATGTCTTTGTGTCCAGCACCCACCACAATGGGGCTCTGAAACATGACTGTGGCCTCTAGGCATTCCCACAATGCAAATAATAAACAGCCATGTGAACGTTTGCTGGGAGGTCTTCTGGTGAGCTGCATAACTAGCACAAAGGAGGGATACCACACCAGGGCGAGATTATGAACAACAGCTTTCCCAATTGAGGAAGCCTCAAGGACATGGAGTCTTAAGGAACATCTATAACTTTTAATCAATTTAACTCAGTAGGCTACCCAAAAGAGCTGATTTTTTTCCAGGGTGATATGACCCTAATGCAGTCTTCCCCACCTACACATTTACCTCTCAGGGTATAAAAAGGGTTTAGCTGATCTGCAGGCCTCTAGGTCCTAGGTAGAATCAACTGTAATAAGCACTCAGGAAGCAGATCTGCCAAGAGAGAAAGCACAGCATGTTTTATTAAGTGCATGAGTAATCAGCTAAATGCATACATTTCTGAAGAAACCTAGTTCACACAGGTCATGTTCAGAGGCTTGACAGCTGTTCTAGCAGGCACTTCCTTTGAAGTAACACAATACCTACTCTTAAGACAGGCCCTCTGTACAGGGTGAATTTCAGAGTGTGAGATACTAACTCTGCCTTCTCAATAATGATGAGAAACCTGCAGCTCCAGTTTCAGTCTTATGTAATGTCACTCTAGTTCTCTGTCACTCCAGCAAAGACAAGGAAGATGTAATATTTCTGAAGTGAAAAATACCTTTAAAACGCAATGGAACTGAAGCCATTCTTGTACACCATAAAGAAGAAATACAGGAGATAATGCCTTTTTCTAGGGGTGCACTGATACATCAGTCTGATATCAGATCAGCACCGATATAAAGAAAATTGACAATATCAGAAATCAGCCTGAAGTGGCCGATAACTCGGCCAATAAATGTCCATGCGTGCATGCAGCCACAGCACAGCATGCAGGCAGTGAGAAGCATAGCCCGGTAGCTTGGAGAGCTGCATGCAGCTGGTGAGTCTGTTGTGGTGGAAGGGGAAGGGGAGGGAAGGGGTGTGGGGGGGCAGATCAATGCCCCCCAGGGTGAGAGAAGGACTGGGGTTGGAGTAAGCGCTGCCCAGCCAGGGTAGGACGGAGCTGTGGCTCATCCAGGGGGCACAGGGCATGGGAGGGCAGCTCCCACTGCTGTGCGCTGCTCACCTGGAAGGAAATGGTGGGGGGCATGTGCCCTTGGATCTGCACGGGGCAGGCTGGGCATGCTGCAGCTGGGGGCTGGGGCTGGGGGCCATGCTGTGCTGTGCTCGGGTCAGGCAGTGGTGGCGCTGGGAGGGGGGCACAGAGAGGCTAGGGCAAATTTTGGGATGGCTGCAGCTCCTTCCCATAGGCCCCCTCCCAGCACCACTGCCACCTGCCCCGAGTGCAGCACAGTGCATCCCCTGGCCCCAGCCCACAGCTGCAACCTGCTTGGTCCACCCTACCACACGCAGATCTCGAGGCACATACCCCACCCCGTGTCATCCTGGATGAGAAGGGGGAACTGCCCCCCCCAACCCCTGGACAAGCCGAGGCTCCGTCCCACACCCACCCTGCCCTGGCTAGGCAGCGCCTACCCCAGCCCCACTCCCTCCCTCACCATGGAGGCATTGATCTGCCCCCCTCCCATGCACCTTCCCTCCTTGCTCCCCTTTAGCCACAATAGACTTACCCGCTGCATGCAGCTATATCAGAAATTGGATGGGTATAGGCCAATATGTCTCCTTAAAAATCAGCTATTGGTATTGGCCACCAAAATCTCTATCAGTGCACCTCTAACTTTTTCCCCTGTGAAGTTCATCTTTATTTGTATTTTCAAGTGGAAGACAGAAATGCGTATGTTAACATGAGCATACACATTGTGGCTGACTATAAAATCCAAATAGGTCTCTGACATCTTAGGTATGACAGTGTCTTGAAAAATCCTTGCTATATTAATGCAAACTGGTTTGACCTATGAGATTCTGATTCAATATGTACATATTTTTAATAGATCCATATCTCATGGAAGTCAGTAGGACTACATTTGGGTGCCTTATTGAACAAGGGCCTAAATCACAAAGCTATTTTAGTTCTGGCCATTTGAGAGAGTGCTTCCTTCATCATGGAATACACTGGTAGTGGTGATCATTTAGACTAGTGACAGAAGTTACACAGAAATCAATTTAAGTGATCAGAAACTGGTTTAAACCTGTAATAAAATAGAAGTTCAGTGCACATAAACCAGTTTCAACATTGCTGAAACTGGTTTAGGATAAACCTGGTTGAATGTAGTATCAGATTTAGGTCAAACCGGTTTATGAAACTTCTGTCCCAGATCCCTTCTGGTTAAAGTTAAATCAGAGTTGCCCAGCATCCCAACATGCTTTGCAACTGTGAGCTGGATTGTGCTATGTGCTCCAGAGAGCAGTGCTGGCCCTGCCCCTCTGCTCCCTGCCTGGAGCAGTGAGGGCTAGCTTACTGGCCTCACTGGCTGGCTCACTGCCCCCTCCCCTAAGCAAACCCTGGCTGGGGTCTAGGATCAGGGAAGGGAGCAGTTAAACTTCCCTTTCCCTGAGTACAGAGCTGTCCTGCTCTGCTGAACTTACTGCTGGCTGTGACTGTAGACTACAAATCCCAGAGGCACCTGGAAGCAGGAAGAGGAAGTGATGAAGAACCCTGCATCAGAGTCCTGCTGATGTGATTGTGGACTGAAAATCCCAGAGACCTCAAAGGCAGTAGGAAGAGGAAGTGAACATATATCCCATGCTGGCTACATGCCAGAGAGCTGTGCTCTAGCACCCCCTGGCTTCTTGCTTGAGCCACTGCAGGAATGTGGCTGCATTTCCTGAATCAGATGTGAAGGTCTGTTCATTTGCTTATTGGTTCAATCTTTGCAGCTTAGACTAACCTGCAAAAGACTGAATCAATTCAGCCTCGGGCTTTTTGGCTGTCTGTACTTAGCCTTGAGGCTAAGATAATAGCCCCATATGCTTTAATTGGAGAGGACTACTTGCCACATTTTTTTTTAAAGGAAACCCAACTCTAGAACTTTTTTCCTACCTCCACAGAGTAGAGGCTGAATGAGATGACCTTCAGAACAGGCTACACTTGATCTTAGCCAAAAGGCCAAGACCCAGATAAACAGCGTTGGAGAACAATGAAATAAGGAAAGGAAGAAGGATGACATGGAGCTAGAAGCCTGTGATGAGAAAGATAACTGGTTGACAGCCTGTACGTGCGAATGGCAACAAGTATTATTAAAAGCAAACAGATCTATTCTAAAGAAAGGCTTATGTTTTTCTGCATCACATATATAATGTGAAAGCACCTTCCAAGTAGTCACCAGACCCCGCAAAAAGTTTGTTCTAATACCAGTTATGGGACATTGTTTTCTATCTGCAGATGAAAGGAGGAGGAGAAAGTAGAGGCAAAAGAATGGTGTATTTAATAAATAAACAATGCCTGCCAAAAAATAAACCCTTCACAGGGGCTGCAGCATACAGTATATTGAATCTGGCACCAACTTGAAGTTTCACAATACTGAAACAATACCAAAGAAAGCACAACTCATCTGGGCAACCACCAACCTAATAGCAAAGATAAATATTAAGTAAACAGTAATAAAACTAACAGTAGCTTAAATTACAGTGTGCATGGAAGTTGGTGGGATAATGATGGAAAAAAAAAGAACTGGTAGACCCCCCCCCCCCACTAAAATGGACAATATGCAATATAAAAAATACCTTGTATGTTTTCTAAACTTATCTGTACAGCCAAGGTTCTCTCATTTTCTGACAATTTAAGGACCAGTCCTGCAGGCTTTCATGCATCTGAGTAGTTATATTGACTTCAGTATAGGATGACTGATCACCTCTCAAAGAGTTACAGATGAGGCACAGGGCCTGCCTGCTGGTAACAACCAAATTAGTTGTTCTCTCCTTTCACTTCAGTAGCATTACCAGAAATTATTGCCAACAAAAGCCAAAGAACACCTTGTCCTGCCTTACTATAAAGGTTTTGAACACTCCTAAGGAGCAGGGCCCTAACATGAAAGTCAGCTGCCCAAATATTAGTTGTTTCTCTATCAAGGACTTCCGATAAAAAGGTGGCCAATCCCAAAAGCTGGTTTCTCTCTTCTTTATGAGCAACATTTAGCACTTTCTTCAATAATTTCATAATTAACAGGGTCTGTACACTTTGGGGTCACCTGCCTAACTAAAACAAATTAATTGAACATTGCTGGAGGGATATTAAAAGTCATTGCCTTGTCTGTGTCATAAAAAAAATCCATACCCCATGTATGAGATATCTCATAACCCTCAAACAAACCATAATACATAATATATACATTATATATTAATGTGTTAGAATGGACAATTAAAATTAATGTATTCATGTACTACATATATAGTTTATACATGTGTATACACATATGTAAAGACACGTATACATCCATCCATATACACACACACACAATATAATTACACAACATCATTAATGAATACCATATCAACTAATATAAATATGTAAAAGCAAACAAAATGGTCAGGATTCTTTCATTGGGCAGACATGTTTTTAGAGACGTGCTTTTCAATGGTTTGGAGAAAGTTTATAAAGCAGCACCATGGTGTGGTATTTTTCACAAAACTGCAGTTTGTTTACATATAAATGCCATAATTTATATCACAAATACTCAGCCTATGTAAATAGTATAAAGTAGTAAATAGAATAAGGTAGATAAATCATTCTTTTTCAATGACGGAACAAGTGACTCAAATCTGATATTTGAAAAGGTGACTAAAATGGGATTTATTAATCTCTTGTGGCAGGTTTAAGGAAATAATTAGCTAAGCAGGTGACCACAGCCCAGAATGCAAATCTTTTCACAGCTTCAGAGTAAAGAAAGACTGTTAAGTACTTATTAGGCTGAGCAGGCCAGCTCCATGCCCAGGGCTGCTGCAATGCACAGGGCAACACTGACTTCTGCCCTGTTGATTGTGGTTGGGCGGTCAGTTGCAGCTGCAGCTTTTGCACCCCCCAACAAAGGTGGCACCTAAGCTGCTGCCCTGCTTACCCCTGCTTACCTCCACCTTCAGTTGCACTACTGAGGCTAAAGCCTAGCTAGTCTGAATGTTGGCCTGGAGTCAGGTAGTCTGAGTAATTCCGTCAAGCTAAAGATGGACATGTAGAGGCCTGAAGCAGAAGCCTAGCAAGCTGTGCACCTGGAAGAATGAAGGGAGAACGACTATGTGGCTCTGTGACACTTTCAAGCCTGCTACCCACAGCCCTACCCAACTCCACATGCTCCAAACCCACAAATGTGGTGGGCACAATGCGTATCTCCTTTTTCCCTTTAACATCTCAAGAGTGGAAGTGAAGAGCTCTTTGGAGTATCATTACCATCACAAGTTTGGCACATGGAACAGATGGGTGGGTCTTAGTTTTCAATGACACCCTCTAGAGCAGCATAAAGCTAGTATAGCCAAACTGTAAGAGGCTAATGGAATCCAGAATTTCTTTCCTCTTCATGGGCTAGACTACTATTAAGGACTTGAGAAAGCTCTTCTTCCTCCCAAAGGCTAACAATCAGGAGAACGAAGATAGGAGTGGGAAGCCCCGGCAGTAACCACTTATTTCTCACAGCTAAACAAATTATATTAGCTATTACCATATCTATCTTGTCCCAAGTCATATTACAATCTACATGCAGGAGGAGTAAGGAGGACTAAACATTACAGATTTTCAGTCATTTTCAATAGGACTTTTTAATTAGATTTATGGAAGTGAGAACAAAAATGATTAAAAGATTGATGCTTTCGGAGTATGGCATTTGGGGAGAAATCCAACCATATATTATTCATCATCACTGGGAAATAATGTGATTTTGTATGCATTAGTCTTCCAGCTGGATAATATGATGCATTGATGACTCTGTTAACCAATTAAGTTTTTTTCAATAACCTTCTGGAATTTTGAATCTCAGGCAGATATGCATAATTTGATAGGTTGTGATGTTTTGCATCCATCATTGCCCAGAAGGGGATAGAAAAAATGATACCAGATTTCAAATTGCTTAGAATCAATTAATTCATGTAGCAAGGACTGTTTGATTTTTGTGGTATAAATAAGAAATCAAAGTGTCTGTAAGTTTGGCTGCCCTGTTCAAACTAACCTCGTGTATCAAGATGCCCCCTACTAAGGTAACACCAGGAGGCCACCACAATAGCTAGTCAGAGGGCAAATGACCATCTATTTCCTCTTCATTATTTCCACCCATGTTTCTCTGCAGGGGTTCCTATGTACTTCCAAAGGAAGATAAACTTTTCTCAGGGTAGATGCTCGAAGCACAAGTTATTTGAACAAATATTGAAATACAATTTAATACAGATTTTGACCAGATTCTTGGCAAATGTGTACAGAGGAGGGGACCTTGTCATGATTTTTTTAAAAGGTACAAGCATAGTGTCACTCCTGCAATAGTCTGTAGGTCAGGAACAAGTGGCATCCTCTCAACTAGATTGGGAAACAGTTTACTGGCAAGGTTTATTGTATTAACCTGTACATTCCTTCTTTAGTGCAGGATTGTGACTAATGTCTGTACTCTGTCTGACTGAGTCCAGCATGGAGAATAACATGTCAGTGTTATTGATACTTTACAGCACAACAAGTTCTACCACTGGCCTCACCTAATTCTTTTACCATGATTAAGTATTTAAGAACAGAAAGGTTGCACATCTAAAAATCACTGTAACCCATTCCACACTAAATCACAGATTTTAAAATATGACAGCTCAAAGAATTTAAGGTAATTCCTCCTCCAAATCATCAAAACAAGCTAAACTGCTGTGCTGCATTGATGTTCAACACTGTGAGTGCCTCTCAACCATACCTCATGTGGAAACAAATACAGATCCTTGAAAGTCATGAAGTGCAATGTCTTCATTCTAGTGTGATATATGGATAGAGCTTACTGTACAACAGATTACAGGAGAAATGAGATAATATTAAAGTTTTGTCAAAGTAAAACTGTAACAATGGTATTGGGTTGACAGAAAAATATGAAGTGTCACTAATCTTGTTAAACATGTAGGAAGCACTCATCACTATGATATATAAGTCCAGACAGTATTCAATTACTACTGACCTTTTCAGCTGCCTAAATATGATGATTATCTTGTATAATGGGGGACCATTCGTTAAAAAAAAAAAATGCTGCCACTCAACCCATTTTTCTTGCCCATCAACTTGATCTGGTCACCTACTCCCTGCCCCCACCTGTACCAGTTCTGTGTCCATGAGTAAACCAAAGTAAAATTGCTAGTAACCACCTTTGAAACTACAAAACTCCTTAAACTACATAACTCCTTACTGCCTTACTCAGCTTCCTTTGTCAAGCTTCATGTTGTCCTTATTCCCTGTCTTCTGCTGACTTTTCCAGACTCTTTATCTTCCACACAGCCCCTATTAGCATGTAAGCATGGAACAGCTTCTCTGGGCCCTCTCTCAAAAAGTTTCTACTCTCCCCACTAGCAAGTCTGTCATAAAAATCCACTGCCTAGTGAACTGAATTGATATGTCCAATGATTGCTCTTATGCCTTTTCCCTTAACTTCTGTTTAATTGCCTGACCTTCATTTTTGTTTGAGTTTCTTGGAGCAGGAACCAACCCTCTTGAGTGTTCAAACAAAGCTTTGCACAAATCGGGTTTTGACACATGTAATGACTAATAATAATTAGTGACATTAACAGAGGGTTAGCCTAAGGCCAGATAACTACAAAAGAGCCTTTGTTTTGATCTACTACTGTTATCTGAGAACAGATATTGCTAGTGTTTAACAGTAGGGTAGTAGACACTAGCAGGAAGCTTAGAAGTGTGATCTGGGGTCAATTAGATGGTTCAGAGGACCTGGTAGAGGGGCAGTGATTCATTCCCTTTTGGTTTTGGCAGAGGTCAAACACAAAAGCATGTGCAGAACTTTAAGAATGCCAACAGTGCAATTAACTTTAATGAAACAACTTGCATTCTTCAAGTTACCTACATGAGTAAGTGCTTTGCTATAGAGGGGTGGATGGTTAATTTTTTTTGTCATATAGTAGGAACAACACAGCTATAGGCATATGCCAGAGTCCTAATTTAAATTAAAAAATAAAAAGACGCAATAGTGTTTTAATCAGCATGGACAGGAAAATTGAGAAATCCAGCAGATAATAAAAGTCATGTACTGTGAAATATCATATAACCATTCAGATTTCCTAGTCATTCTCCCATACTCTTCTAAATGGGACAGGACAAGGAATCAAATTAGTAGGAGTTCATGGAAGAATCAAGCTAGTTTGGAGGGAAAAAAGGGTGTAAGAATCATCTATGGATCTTCTTTTCTCCTTCTACTGTGGTCACGGCAATAGCAAGCACACACTGAAAGTAATAATACTTTCATACAGTACTTTCATGTAGTGAGTTGTTGGCCTGAATCTACGTTGTCTGTCAAGACAAATTAAAAAAAACCCCACAACTTCATTTTACATTACTATCTTCCAAATTTCAAAGCAGAAGTGTAGACTCATAAACCTGCTTAGTAAAGGTTTCCTGCTTGGGACAAACCTCCCTCTGGACTTAACAGAAAAACTCCTATTTACTTCTCTGGGAGCTGGATCAGGCCATTGGCCAGCTAGCATCTTAGCTGGACTATTTGCTGATGGTGTCACACCACTTGACTGATCATAAGCCTATTAAGCTAAGATTCTAAATGGATGCTGCTGACTGACTCCAGTGGTGCCACAACCTCAACCAAGCAGCTGCCTGTTTCAAGGTAAAGTGTCATACCCCTGAAGCAGAGAAGAGAAATCCTGGCCTATGGCATACTCTGCTGTGCGGAAAGACCTGCAGATGGGTTTGTGGCTCAAGGATTGGACTCTCAAGTCACCACAAGATCCATCAATGAGCTGTGGTAGAGATCTTCCTTGAATCAAGGGATTGCTGATGTCAACAAGCTAAAATTCTATGAATTTCATTGCCAAATGTGCACTGGGAGTAAGGGCCTAATACATCTCTGCTGTGACTCTTGTATTTAGTGCACATGATCACAGATTGTTTTTGCCACTGATATGGCCTGGATAAAGATCTCCTGCAACCCACCTCATTGTCACTTTATCCACCTATTATGCTAGCCAAAGGGAGATATATATTGTACATTCCAATAAGATGCCACATGGAGTATATATCTTCATTGCTAAGTTAGCCTGGGCCTTCACCAGAGTGCTGCCCTCATCCCCTTTCTGTACACACACAAAAGTCTCTCATCTAAGTTAGATGGCTTCTGTTCTGCAGTACCAGAAGCAGTCTAGCCACATTAGCAAGATGTTCCACCCAGGCCATTGAGTTCTTATTTAGAGTTAACTCAGGTAAGTCCTGAAAGCTAGCTGTATAGAAAAATGCACTGCGCTGAGTTAGCCTGGGCCTTCACCAGTGTGCTGTTGTTATCCCCTTTCTGTATACACTCACAAATCTGTCACTTAAGTTAGATGGTATTTCATCCTAAGCTTGATGACTGTGGCAGAGTGGGACCTCCCTAATCAGCCATAGTGCTAGGCTCCTGGGACAACTCTATACACTCAGACATACTGGGCTCCCAGTCCTCTGGTTTCCCCCCCCCTCACTGGGGCTCCTCATCTCTGCCCCCTCACTGGGGCTCCACATCTCCACCCCCTCACTGGGGCTATGGGCCTTCCCTCCTTGGTGAGGCTTAGG
Source organism: Alligator sinensis (assembly GCF_000455745.1). Classification (NCBI taxonomy): domain Eukaryota; kingdom Metazoa; phylum Chordata; order Crocodylia; family Alligatoridae; genus Alligator; species Alligator sinensis. The sequence goes on along the minus strand of NW_005841966.1, from coordinate 3,049,290 downwards.
TGGCTGTAGCCATGCCTGAAGGGGCCCGCTCCAAGAGGGAGCAAGGCAGTGTAAGTTGTTGAGGCATGAAAGAGACCCTGTGAGAGGGGGTGGAGTGAGAGAGGCCCTAGTGAGAGGAGAGCGGTATGAATGTGCGCGTGTCTGAGGCCTGACAATGAGGGCTAAGCTTGGTCCAGCTGTAGGCCGGGAGCATTGTCACCTGGATACCATCTGCAAGGCTTGGGCTGCAGTGTAGGGGAGGAATGGAGCCGCAGATATTGCTGCTGGCATCGGGGCAAGAATAGGCAGCCTCCCGCCTAATTAAGATCTTAATTAGATATCAGGATGTGGCAGGAGAGACAGGTGGGCAGCATGCCCAGAGGCAGGTGGGGGAAACTAGCACTGTGGCTGGTTAGGGAGGTCGCATTCTACCACACTGACCTGGAAGAGTCAGGCTCTGCTTTCATTTAGACTCATGCCCTGCCCACTTTGCAGTAACAACACAGGCTTGATCAATCAAGTACAAAGTCATCTTCTGGTGTCTTGCCACAGCTGTCATTCTGGGACCAAAAGAACCAATATACGCTCCTACAGTTTTCTGGGAAAAAATAGAGCAGCTTTTCTTACTGCAGTGAACAGAATATTGGAGGATTCTCCAATAAGTTCCCATAACACACACAGGTGAGTGCATCACCAGTGAAGTCACAGTAACTTAATGCCTAGTTTACAGTCTGGTAGTTCATAGCTGGGCCAGGCTAATCCACAGGGAGACCCTCTGGCTTACTCCTCAGTAAAGATACAGTGAGTACATGCCCCTCTGGGGAGCAGACATTCTTTGATAAAGCACACGAGTGGTGCTTTGTCAAATATGACCTTGCTACAAGTGTATATAGCTTACTGGATTAACAGAACTGTTTGAAGAGCAAACCAGTTCTGTTAATCCAGTAAGCTATATACACTTGTAGCAAGGTCACATTTGACATCCTGGTACTGCTTGAAGCTAGCTTGATTATCACTACCCTACACTGCACTTGGATGTGTGGACTGACCCACTGTTATCTTCCAGAAATTTAAAACTGACTTCCTACCACAACAGATTCACTGAACTTCCTTGTTATAATATCCTTACTCTCAGCATATTGAGAACCCCTGGTTTACAGTTCCACGTAGAAAAAACAAATAGGATTTCTTAAGTAAGCTATAACATAAGTGTGGGTGTATTAGAAAGTATCTGAAACAAAACAAAGGGCAAACACTGAAATGAAAGAATCTTGCACTAATATTTTGGGTTTTTTTTACCAAGCAGACTGCAAACAGGCTCTTGTCTTCACTGCCACGAAAGGTGTGCTTTCACAGTAGATTAACTAATGCGCGTATACTATCCTTCAGTAAAATCCTAGTAGAAACAGGGTGCTCCAGTTTTTACCACAGTGTACCTATGTAAGCTCAATCGCAGGCACTGAATATTCTGTTTAGTATAGTGCTGACCTTGTGTTATTGCATCATGTTAAAAATTATACTAACCTCTTTCCACTAGAATTTTATTGTGAAATAACTAACACAGTTTAGTTATCTCACTGGAAGGAAAACAAATGAGCAGGGAAGACTTAGCCATTATTAAATATAAATTCTTTAAACTTTTGTTACTATGTGAGCCACTGTCTGCTTTATTTTACCTCTTTCCACTAGGGACAATTTTTTTTCCATTTTTACACAGTCAAGAACAGATAAAAGAACTCAATGGAGTTGCACCTAGGCTAGGTACAGATGTTACACATAAACTGGTGTATGTGATCAGAAACTGGTTTAAACCTATAACAGAACAGATGTTCAGTGCACATAAACCAGTTTGAAAATGGCTGAACCCGGCTTGAGATAAACCTGGTTGAATGTAGTATCAGACTTAACCGATTTGGCTCAAACTGGTTTATGCAATGTCTGTCCCAAATCCCTTGCTGGTTTAAGTTCAATCAGACTCCCCCAGCATCCCGGCATGCTCTCTGGGTTGGGCAGGGCTCTCTGCTTCATAGCAGGGCTGGACTCTCCCCTCTACCCCATGGCTGTAGCTCCAGCAAGACTGCAGGATGCCCCCCCTCCTCCACCTCACCACTCCCTCCTAAGCAGGAATTCCCCCATCCCCTCTGCTTTGCTGAAAGATGTCTGTGTATTAGCTAGAAGACCATATTCTGGCTATGGTCTGTGCTGAATCAACAGGAAGCTGGTAATCTCCCTCTGTTGTTTTCTTAATGGGGTGATAAATACAGTTATCAGTTCCCTGCTGGGCTAATCAGAGCATCCTGCGCCCCCCCCATCAGCTCAGTGCTGTGGAAGGAAGGGAGGGCTGCTCTAGCACCCCCTGGCTTCTAGCCTGAGCCACTGCAGGCATGTGCCTTCATTTCTGGGATGTCTGTCCAGTTACAAAACTGATTTAGCCTAGCCAGGTTAGACTAACCTGCAAAGATTGAATCAATACAGGCTCAGGCTTTTTGAATGTCTGTCCCTAGCCCAAGTGTCACTAAGTACAAAATGCAGCCTTGTGTGTTATATACTTATCTCCATCTCTTATGCTTTCTGTCCAACAGTTCCAAGTAGTAGAAAGGTATTAGTTACATGCAACACTAGAGATGCTTGATTAAATCATTCACTGAGTGGTTCTTCGGCATGATTTTCATCCTGGCAAAGCAGTGGTACCAGCACATCGTTGAACCAGTCAAACTGAAAGAATCCAAAACAAAAGAAAATCACTTGCCCAGGGAAATGAGCAAAGAACCAGAAATAAATACTGACTCATCAAATACAGGACAGGCCATGCCCCTTTCTCATCAGGCAAAGGCAAAACAAGATATTGCTCACGTTAATTCCATTTAAGAAGCAACAATTTATGGTGATCAGTTAATGAAAAGGAAATGCTTAGGCCTCTCCCAAACATAGCCTGAGGATAGAAGCAGATTGACATAGCAAGGCTGGAAATACTGTATTAGGAGTCACATTCTATCTAAAAGGAATTTGAAGCTAGGGCAAAGTAAGAACAGAGCTTCCCTGAGCTTCAGAAAAATGTACAGGCCATTTGCCAGGACATCCTTCAGCATTTCTCTTGCTGTCTCTTTAGCACTTTTACTAGTATGTATTGTCAGTGTAATCTATCTGGGAGCCCTTATGTACAACCAGGTGTGACTGGAAGATGCATTTATGGTCTACTTCATTTTTTTTCTCAGAAAGCAGTAGTCAATTCATTTTCCTTTGGTTTTAAAGACTCTTAAGTTGAAGCAGAAGACGAGTGAATTAAAAAGGAAGAAGGCATCAAACATAATCATATTCAGGCAGGGCTTCTGAGTCAAGCAACATTTTTAGCTACTTTCCTGTAACCATTTCCTAATCAGAATAGGTTGACAGCTGACACAGTTTATATTAACAACAATTTACAGTGCTGCTTTTTATTCTTATTAGATGAAACTCCCTCATTATTATTCATTTGCATTACCTATCACTGAAGAACCCTTGTCATGGATCATTGTGCTAGCCACTCTAATAACATAGACCAAGAACTAAAGTTACAGATGCAAATCTATGGACACCTAATAGCAGAGACATAGACCATCACAACTCAAAAGTTTAACCCAAACTGGCACACACGTGAAATGCCTCTAGCTGTATTCCTTCTACACAGTACTAAAAATTAATACACTCAACTGGGTGTGTCTACACGTTCATTAGTGCGCTTTAGGTAATGCACATTATATTTAGTACCTCCATTGTGAAGTACTAGAAAAAGGCACATTAGCCTATTTTAATGTGCATGATTTTTTGTGATGCAATAATGTGCATTAAAATAGGGTCATGCACGTTAAAGCGCATATGTAGACGTGTCCAGCAATACCAAAACTAAGCTACACAAAAATGTACCTTAACTGTCCTAGGATAATATTCAGCAAAACTCACATGCTGTCTTCTCTGAGGGACAATATTGCTATTTTATTGAGGTGTTCAACCTCATTCTGTGTGCCCCTGCTGGGCATGCATTACTGAGGTACCTCTGACATCTCTGACACCAGTGATGCATAGTCATTTGTGCTAGGGACAGAAGTTGCACATAAACTGATTTAAGTGATCAGAAACTGGTTTAAACCTGTAACAGAGCGGATGCTCAGTGAATATAAACCAGTTTCAAAATGGCCACAACTGGTTTAAGATAAACCTGGCTGAATATAGTATCAGACCCTGATTTGGGTCAAACTGGTTTATGGAACTTGTGTCCCAGACCCATTCCTGATTCATGTTATATCAGAGTTCCCCATCATCCCAGCATGCTTTTCAGCCCTAAGTTGGGCTGAGCTGTCTGCTCCAGAGCAGGGCTGGCCCTGCCCCTCTCCTCCCTAGCCCGAGCTCCAGCTAGCTGAGGAGGAGGTGGAGACTGCAGGCATAGCAGCATCTGCCTGGCTTCCCCTTGTCCTCACCTCCTCCCACCCCACCGCTGCCACTCACTGCTCAAGCAGGGATTCCCTCCTCCCTCACAGCATGGACCCTACGGGCGCAAACCTCAGTTGGTATCTGGTTATAGTCACGGTCATGTCCCCCCATGCTAGCTAATGCTGAGAGGTGTCTATGTGTGTGTGTCTCCAATTTCATTGGAACAAATGCAGACAGAACAGAGTCCACTTAGGGCTTTTTGGAATTAATCAGCAGGTCAGCAGGTAATGTTCCTCTGTTCTTCCTTACAAATGCCTTGAAAAATCTGTTTTTTGTTTTCTTGATAAGCTTTGTGTTCTGATAAGCTCCCTGCTGGCTTGCTTCAAAAGCCGCAATCTGACAGTGTTCAAGAGGGGACAGAGAAAGGTGTGAGAAATGACCTGGTTTGCAATGCATGGGATCTGTGAGTACCATCAATTTGCTGCAGACAGTATGAAGAAGCAGGGAGAGGGAGATCAAAAAGCTCAGTATCATATCCTGCCCCCCCCCCCCCCCTTTGCCTCCAACTGCTATCTGGGGGCTGGCAACTCTCCCCCTTCTTGAGCAGTGAGTGTGGGGAAAAGCCTGGGGAGGGCTGCTTCTCCCTCCCTCTCCAGGCACACCTTGGCTGGGGACTTTGTGCAGGCAAAGATTGAATCAATTCAGCCTCCGACTTTTTGAACGTCTGTCCCTAGCTGTGCTGCACCTGGTCTACATTCATGCAGCTTACCTTAAGTCACATGAACACAGATCAAGAGCAGTGGGTGCAGCTGTTTGCCACTCCCAGGAGCCACTCAGGGAAACAAGTGTAAGTAACTTGGAGTTTGGGAAGAGGCTAGAAAGTCTGTGGGGAGGTGCTGGCCAGCCATGGGGGTTGTTGGCAGGATCAGGGAGGAGGAGGGAGCGGGTAGATCTGCAAGGGAGGGGTTAGTGGATCTGGGGAGGGGGGTTGCTTGGGTGGGGAGTGGTCAGGAGGCCAAAAATAGCCCACTCAGGGTTGGTGGGGTGGGAATAGTGCAGCCCTGGGGCTGGGTTGAGTGGCTGGGCTTTCTCCCCAGGGCTGCATAACAAACACGTGCATATATTTATGAGATTGGGTTACCCCTATCTCAGATCAGGTTAACTCAGTCTCAATCTAATTGTACCCCTTCAGGTGAATTAATTTAGGGTGCACCATTTTTGGGGCAATTTAAGCCCTCTGAAGCTTTCATGATTGGGCATTTAGATCGATATAACCCTGCTCCAAACATAATGCCTGTACATACCCCAAAACTTCAGGTCATTGGTAGAAGCCAGTGAAGTTGGAGCATCTGAGCCTATGGTTCCTATCAGTCAGTGTGACAAGCCTCATATACTCTTCCACACCTCCAAGAGTTGCTTTTATATTCAGAAGGGTGAAAAAACCTGTAGAGAAGATGTTTGCTCATGCATACATGCAGAAAAGGAAACAAAAATGTGTGTTCAGAATTGCCTTGTGGCTTTTGAATTTGACATGCACTGTAATACCACATAATGCATCTTAAATTAGTTAGAATCTTCTCACCAATTCTTAAGACTGCTAGACTTCTACGGCAGCATAGCAGGAGTGCTTAACTTTTGTGGCAGAAGGGTTTGGACTGTCAGGTTGCCAGGAATCAGACAGCAGCATCAGATTTGCATGTAATATAGCTCTGATTATGGAATGAGGAAACTGGAAGCAGCTTTTTACACAAACATGTATTGTAAAGTGAGATATGCTTCAAAGTGTGTAGGAGGAGCTGTTTCTCTGAAAACAATTATTCATTAATTAATTAGATTTATATTCTACACTTACCCAAAAAAAGCTTGGGTAGCTTAAAAGGCTCAAGCTTTCTATTTGAGATGGCCACTGCAAAGGAAATAGGAATGAAAGGCAAGTGCAGGTTTTTTTGTTCACTTAGATTAATTTAGAAAAGCTTCAGTTGTAAATACAGTGCCTCTAAAATACCTAACACAAAATGTAACTCTCTCTTGACTCTGAAGAGCTGCTATTGTATGAGTTTATAGAAATTCAATACTTATCTCTCCTGGATTTTACACTGGGGTTGGAGATGAACAGATCACTATACTCTAGAGGCACCTGTACACGTGACAGGGGTTTAGTTCTTCAGTGTTGCATTCTATGCCCCCTAAATTGAAATGGTGAGTTTTTAATTGAAAAGATGGGATTTATTTTTCCATCACTGTATGAACATTATTGTCCCAGCTGCTGCAGGCACCTGCTGAAGGCAGAAGCAATGAGGGACCCGATCCTTTTTTTCTTTTTTCCCGGCAGAGCCTGCCTGCCTCTCCTGCAGCCATAGGGAAAGCTGCTGGTGAGCCAAGTGGCCCCTGAGTGGTGGGAGGCCCCAGTCCTTCCCTCTGTGGCAGCAGCACCCCCTGGGGTTGGCTGGGCAGGTTGCTAGTGGGCCAAGTGCTGCCCCAGCTCAGATATGCCTGATCCAATTCTTCCCCAAGCCCACCTAGGCTTCCAATGCTAGGTGCACTGTCCCCACTGCCTTTTCTGGCCACCAGCACACCCAGCTGTGCTCCTGACGCCTCTCTGTATTGCCCCAGGGGCAAGCCAGCCCATTCCTGGGTGTCCTCAGGCATCTGCTGAAGGTAGAAGCAGCAAGAGGCTTGAACCTTTTTTTGGTGGAGCCTCTTCCATGGCTAGGGGGTGAGCTGACAGATTAATGGCTTCAACATTCCAAGATGCAACACTGCAAACTAAACTACATTTAGTTGTGTTTAGTTTATGATGATGCAAGTTCCTTTTAAACCTCCCCAAATTACGTATATGTAAGGTGTGATGTCATCAAGCCACACAAAGGGAATTTTTCATCATGTGTACATGGTAACATTGCCATGTGAACAAGAGCCCCAGGTGAGCTTTGGTTTTACTACTTAGAGCAGGGGTAGGCAAAATGCATCCTCCCAGGCCATTCTATCTGGCCCGCAAGGCCCCTAAAAAATTTAGAAAATTAATATTTATCTGCCCCTGGCTGCCTGTCATGCGACCCTCAATGGCTACTCCAAGATGTACCACCCAATTGAAGGGATTAGAGAAGGTGCATAAGTGCTGTGGGAGGTGTAGGTGCTCCCACTATAGAGCAGAGCCAGATCACAAAAGGTATATGATTAAGTCCCCATTAAATGAGAGAACAGTAGTGAAAATGTAACAGGTATAAACCAGGGGGTATAGGGGACACTACAACGCCCTGAGGGGAAGAGGATTTAACAAAGGTTAGACACTTACAATCACAGACATATTCATCCAGTTGACAAAAGATAGGGTTATCAAAATATAAAACAAACAGCAGAACAAACAATACTGGTTGGCAAAATATAAAAGGCACTAAATACAAAATGTCAAATAACAAGGAATATAGGGCCTAGGTACCTGGGGGGGGGGGCTGGTGTGGGGGGGGGGGGGTGGGAAAGAGGGAAAACACAATGACCCCTTTCCACTGCAACAAGAATTTCTCCCTGTCATTTTACTCACCCTAGCTCAGACTTGAAGTTGGATCTCCCACATGGTAGGCAGAAACTCTACCACACAGCCACCAGTGCTGGTGCTCCTTCAAACTGCTAGGGGTCTTGACCTTCCCAGAGCCCCGGCCTCACATCACATTTCCTGGCCTCTTATTGGAGGAGCTGGAAGCAGGGCTGGGAACCTGTCAGGTCACTGCTCAGATCCTTGCTGGAGCTGGGGAACCTCTCCTGCTGACCACAGCCTCTTGTAGGCAATCCTGGAGCCCAACAGGAAGCCTCTCCTGTTGGCTGCACACCGCGCTGCTGAGGGTCAAACTGCTGCCTGCAGGTCCCACTCATTCAGGTTCTTCTGGGGCAACTGCTCCCACCTCGCTGGCTCAGCTCTTGCCAGCCATTTGAAACTCCTTCCTTGTGGTCCCTCACTGGTCGCTCCTGAGTCAGCTACACTGCCCCTTTTATCCCCCTCCAGGTGACCCAAGGGGCCTGTAACAGGGGGCCTGCTCCAGGGCCGATCTCACTGTGGCCCGCCCACCTGTTTCTGGGCTAACCGCCCACCTTCTTTCCTGCCACGCCTTGTTGGTAATTAATTAATAGATGTCAATTAAGTGGGAGGCTGCCCAGTTCCTACCCCGATGCCAGGGGAGCGCTATCTGCAGCTCCATTCCTAGGGGTTAAGGCGTCCCGACTCACTTTTCACCAGGGTGGTAACTGGCCTGGCATTTCCTGGGGGCTCCCGCACTGCTGGGAGCCCCACCAGGCCACCTATTCCCAGCAGGGTGCAGTTTTAGGTCATGCCCAGAACCAGGAGCCTCCTCACCATCCCCTACAGCTCCTGCCCTTACCTCCAGATGATACCAGCAGCTCTCCAGCCAGGCAGTGTTGTTGCCAGCCTCCAGCAGCAGAACTGCCCTGTTGATATAGGCAGCCCTAGGTTCAAAATGGCTGCCCTCATCAGGCACCTGGCAGCTGCCAGCTCCAGGCCCTTAAAGTGGCAGGCACCAACAGTGCCCTGCCACAGGGTCAATCAGGGGACGTGGAGGGTGAGTCTCTGGGGCCTGATTGGTGAGGAAAGGGAATTCCAAGCCTTCCAATCATCTTTTACCCTTTCAAAACCCCTGGGCTAAATCACTACCAGCTAGCCCGTCACATCAGTATGTGGCCCTTAGCCCAAAATAGTTGCTCGCCCCTGACTTAAAGATTAAATGAATATGTTCCAACAATCAACCTGGCCCTTGGTCAGTTCAAAAGTGTCAGAATCATTCTTCATGTTAATCAGGAAGCCTCATGATGGCAGCCAATCAAGAACTGAAATTTCTGCCCTGCAGGAAATTCTGGGTGTTTTTGCATATGCAAGAGCTGCAGCACTAGGCTGTTTGAAAAGCCCCCAGCACTGCATTGCTTGCAGTTGTATAAGTGGTGAAATGTGCATCTGTGCTGAGAAAATGGCAGTGGTGTACTTCTGAACTAAACAGGTAGGTGTTTTCGTACAAAAGTGCACCGGCACCATTTTCTGCATGCTGATGTGCATTTTACCACTTATACAACTGCATGCGGTGCAGCACAGTTCACATCAGCTCACATGTGGAGCAGACTTGATTAATTGAGTCTGCTCTGAAGCGATGGACATTTGTTACATCGCAGGACAAAAAGATGTGTGTATAAATGCACTTTAATATTTTGAAATTTGTTTTTTAACCTAACCAAGAAAAAGGCAGAATGCTCAAATTTTTCATGGAATAAAGAAATGAAACAAAGAAAAAATCAAATTCTGGAATATTAAAATGCTTTGTTTCTATCAAAAACACATTAAAACTTCCCTAAATTTAAACCTTTGTTACAGTTCATGTTCTATATGCAGTTTAGGTTCTACATTCCCCCCTCTGGACTGTATTGCTCAGTTGGACTATATCTGCTATCATGCACCAGGTCTTAGCTAGATGGTAGACATGGAGTACATGGCAAAGAACAGGAGTGTATCACTAGAGCTTTCAAGTCCAGACCATCCCCTCTCCCAAAGGAAACGATCCTTAAAGGTGCAATGGCATATTGGAGCTCACGCTCCCCATCTGGAATTGGTGCTGCCCAGCCAACCTCTAATCCTGTACCTGAGACACAAACTTAGTGGTCCCTCCCCTTCAAAGGCATAAACCAAATCTGAGGCTGCTTGTCCTCTAGCTGCTTTAACTAAACAGTCAACAAACAGCTCTTTTTGCAAATCTGTCATTATCAGGCTTATAAATACAGGTGGTCCCAATTATTTGCATACTTTCTAGGGCAGTTTGTCACTTGGTCAAGTCAGTCTGGATTTGGTCAAGTAACTCCCACACAGAAGGGGGAGTGGTATAGTTTTGATCCTTACTTCAACAAATAATTAGAATAGCTTATTATTAGAAAGAATAGTGAGCTACCAGATACAGAGGTGGGGACACTAGCAGTGTCAGGAATTTGCCCCTTCATTTCCTCTGATTTTGTGTAAGAGTCTGAAATGAAATGTTTTGTTTCATGCTATTTCTTATGGAATATTTTTTTCAGCTTTGTTTCATTTTGTCAAAACAAAATAGAAAATTGAAAATGTTAATCAAACCAAACTAATTTCTTTTTTTTTTGTTCAGCAACTAACTGAACACAAAAAATAATAATTCCTATAACCTCACTCATAAGAAAATGCTTTTGAAAATGAAATTTGCAGTTTACTTGGATTTTGTACTGGTCACAGGTTTTACAAACATATATTATTCTGGTATTTTTATAATGCTAAATGCACTGTTAGCCTTCTTATTTCAATATTTTTATGGATTGAGGTTTTTTTGGTTAAAATTATTATGTTTTAAAATGGACGTAGTACAAATATGTGTAGTCACAATGGAACAGAAACAATCATTTAAATAAAGCATGGAAAAATATTATTTTTTTATTGTTACCTTTTGACTTTCTAAAGTTATGTTGTTAGTTTTTCTCTATCCATTGTTAGCTAAGTAAAGACATGTTGCAATATATTTGTACCAATAACATGGCTTAAATGTAACTTTATGATTCCAGTTGTCTCTGAAGTCAAAACATAAAACTTTGGAAAAAAAACTACATAAAGTTTATTGTAAATAGTGAAAATATATCATTACTACAAATTTAAGACAAGAATGAATTATTTTGTTATAAAAACATCATGGATGTTTTTGTTCTGCATAGCACACCTTAATGCACCCTGAAGTTGTTGCAAAAATTCAGAGGCCGAGTTTGTAGCCAATTATGCAAAAGTAAAAGGTGCTTCCACTGTAACTGTTTTGCAGGTCTGCTCCTATCCAGTGGTAAGTGGAAGCTATCCTGAGTAAATGGAAGCTAAGCTGAAGCAATATATGGTAGAATCTGAGTAGGCACATGAAACAGTTACCATGGAACATCTGACACAATAAATCCCCCTCCTCCTTTTAACTTGTTATCATTTAATCTGTACCCATTTTAACATGTATGAGAATTTCAGGAGACTAGTGGATCAAAATGCATGCATTTGGGTGTCTCAAGCTAGGCACCTAAAATTATATTTTATAGGTGTAACTCCCATTGATTCAAATTGATTTTCTCCTAACTTATACTAGTGCAGGTGAGAGCAGGACCTATTCATGAGGCCTTTTGGACTCACCTAATCCTCCTCCTATTAGCAATCAGTTTTTCTGCTATGAAACAAATCAGTGAAATATAAAGCAAGTGTGTAGTCAGAATCACAGGTAGTCAGAATCCTTCTGTACTATATCAGCATATATACCATAAGCCTGACAGACAACTTAAGCAATAAAAGACAGGAATGACTTCAAACCCTCCAAAGTGTGAAGGAATTTTATACAAGATGCACTTAGAAGTCTAATTGTAGCAATAAACATTTATATTTTAACAACTCTGTAAGTGATCAAAGATCATTATTGGGTGCATAATGTCATGATGTCATTCATGTAAGATAACTGAATCTGTTTTGCCTTGCTTTACCTCTCACCTGTTCCCTGGGCAGGTGTTGTCCTAGCCTACTGGGATATAATCAATTCTTTCAGTCACAGCCCTTAAAAACAATAGCTCAACTTGACGTTTAAAAACATAATGGTCAAGGCAAGCATAACCAGAGAGCAGGAAGAGTAGTCAGGATACAGCTACCTGTTCTTGGGTGCATCTACACATGCTTATTAATGTGAAGCACATGTTTATTGCTCCAGGCATGCTGTTTGCATGTGTGCCTGGGACTGCAGCATATTAAGCCGGGTCCAAACAGCCCTGGCTGGCAGGGGGCCCCAAGGGTCAGCCTGCCAGCCCAGGGCTGCTCCCCCTGGCTCAATGTGCATGCAGGGGCTGGCTGGGGTATCAAGATGCTTCAGTGTGGGGCTAGCCAGCCAGCAACCCCCACACTGAAGCACACTTGTGCCCCAGTTAGCCCCTTCAGCATCTACATGTGGACTGCTGCAAAATATAAAACTTTACAGGTAGTAAACTAACTGCACAGTAGATACTGCACAGTAACACTTATGTAGATGCTGACCTGGAGTAAATTTGCTCCTGGTCACCTAAGCAGCAGGGGGTCCACAGAGGACAGGGAGCTCTCTGTCCCTGGTCCTGGCACTGTTCAGCTCCCCAGTTCCCCCCAAGAGCTAGGAGCTGAGCAACACTGGGACTGGGGAGCTCTCTGCCCCCCGTTCCAGGTTCCAGCACAGAGCTGGCTGCTCTGAGGCATGGATGGGGGCTAGGAGTCCAGCCCTCACCTGTCCCAGGGCAGCTTTACACCATGCAGTGTGGGGGACAGGCAGGGCCCAGGCCCCCACCCACTTCCTGGAGCATCCAGCTCTGCACCAGGAAAGGCAGCCACCAGCAAGGCCTGTGCCTTCCCACCCAGCAGAAGAATCGCCGGTATCTGCCCCACACATGAATCCAAAATGGCCTTTATTTCCAATAGAAACAAACATTAGGAGATGGGGTGGGAAGGGCAAATGCAAGGATTCCAAAAATAGAAATTAGAAAGGGAATGGATCTTGTAAGGTCACACAGTCCATCCCTCTGCCCCATAGCAAGCTTAACTTTTTCTGACAGATACTTGTCTAACTAGCTCTTAAATCTTCCAAGGATGGAAATTGTAGAGCCTCCACTCAAGTGCTTAATCTATTCTAACAGGTAGAAGTGTTTTTCTAATACTCAAGGGATATTGAAATATAGTGGGAGCCATAAAAAAGAGGAAAGTAATTTTGGGAAATGCTAGCAGGGAAGTTAGGCAAAGTCAAGAGGATGAGGTACATCAGTGAAAATATCAAGCTGAAGAGACAGCTAGACAGAGCCAAAAGCCAGAAAAGAATATGTGGAATGGGAAGCAGATGGATAAGCCTGTGGGAAGCATGGAGGATTAGAGAAAAGACAGGTGAAAATCAGAGGCCTAGTGAAAATTTATTAGTGATTGCATTCAATAAAGTATATTAGAAGAATGTAATGGTTGCAAAGACAAGAACTTTAGGAAACTTTCTAAATCACAGTTGCTTGTGAAACTATCTCATCCCCCTTGCAGATATGCTTTATAATACAGTAAATCTAGGGTTGGATGCTTTATGGCTGCAGAGTGTGAAAGGAACAGAAGCAGGTACTTTTGTGAACCACAGGGAACTGGACTTAATGGCTCAAGAGGCCTCTTCCAGTCTCGTGCTCTCCTGATAAACATTGGGAAATCTCCCATGTAGTTGTTTTAATTGACTTAAGAAGTTAATGTACTAAATGCCAGAAAACAGATTATTTATTCACAGCACATTGTGGCGTTATGCTTATCCGTCCTTAAAAACAATACGCCCAATTCAGCATTTCTACTAGGGATGTACGAAACAGCAGTGTTCCACTTCAACTTCTGTTCCAACATTTTGATGGAACAGTGTTTTGTTTCGAGTTTTGTTTAGTTTCGAAACCACTGTTCTCTTCCGTCTTGTCGAAACGTTTTCGCTGTTTCAACATTTAGCCCATGGGCTATAATGGGGAAGGACAAAACAGCCTATAACTTTGTCATTTCTTGCTTGATTCTGATGAAACTTGCATGGATGGTAGCCCCTTCTGAGGGCATGAAGCTTGCCAAGTTTCAAGGAGATTGGTGCAGGGGTTTCTAGGAAACTGCACCTCAGGCTGCTGACAAGCAAGAGCTGGGGAGCAGGACCAGTGTCCTGTGATCTGGCAAGCAGATCGGGGCCCGCACTCCCGGGAGGAGTCCGGCAGAGTCCCCACAGTCCTTCCCAGGGTGCAGGTGGGCCCCCAATCTGCCTGCTGGATCACAGGTCTCTGCTCCTGCCATCTGGGATCCAGCGCTGGAGAACTGAGCCTGGCTAGGGGAAGCGCCTCCTGCTGCTGGGCTCAGTTCCCAGTGACTTGCAGCACTGGGGAACTCAGCCTTGCTGGAGGAAGCGCTTCCTCCAGCCCAGCAAAGTTCCCCAGCATTGCTAGAGGCTGGAAACTTAGTCCGGCTAGAGGAGGCCCAGCTAAAGGAGGCACTCAGCCCAGAGAGAGGAGGCACTTCCCCCAGCTGAGCCTGGCAGTGGGAGGCACTTTCCACAGCTGCGCTCAATTCCCAGTGGCTTGCAGCCCTAGAGAACTGAGCCCAGTGGGGGAAAGTGCCTCCTGCCACTGGGCTCAGCTTCCAGTGGCTCCCAGCCCTGTGGAACTCAGCCCAGTGGCGGGAGATGCCAGCTCTGCCCGCCTTTTGCCACCAGGCTGAGCTCCATGGAGCTGGCGGAGGCAACTGGTGTGCATCCCAGTGATGGGGGTGTGGGCAGAGCCGGTCCTGCACTCTGATCAGCTCCACCAGCCCCATGGAGTGCATACCAGTGGCAGAAGGCAGGGAGAGCCAAGGCTGCACTCCCTGCAGAGCTAAGCCACATGGGGCTGCAGAGCCACTGGGAGCACAGCCCTGGCTCTCCCCCGCCTCCCACCACCTGGCTGGCTGCTTCAAAATTCAAAACATTTCAAAACTTTTGGAACATTTAAACTGACCTCGTTTCAAGGCTGTTTTGAAGCCCTTCATTTCATTTCGATTTTGCTGTTTTGAGTTCAAAACGAGTTGAAACAGCATTGAAACGAAACAGCTGGCGAAGCTTCACACAGCCCTATTTTCTATCTCTGGTACTTTCTTACAAAGTATGTCTGTGCTGCAGTGTTAATCTGTCTCTTACTCAAGTGTGGTCCCTTTCCCTATTTCCCTCCACACATAAAACCCTTTTTCCTATGTTTGGGGATGCTTTAAATCCCAATTTGCTGGCCCAATGAAATATGTAGGTTAGAGACCACATATTGCCTTCACTCTGGCTAGCAATCCAGCTCCATGTACAATAAAAGAATCCAGACTAGTCTTCATGGTCTTCCAGTGCCCTGTTGCACATCCTGTCACCTCCCCAGAGGACAGATAAGTTGTCCTATAATTAGCTGGCAGTAATGAATCAGAGAGAAGTTCAAATTCCAGCAATAGAAAAAAACATGGGGCAAACTCCCCAAAACCAGACCAGCATACACAGAGCAAGCAGCACCAGTGAAGAGGCAGCACCTTGCACAGGGCTTTTGCAGCAGAGCTTCTCGCACTCAGGTTAGCCTTGCTTGTTGCAGATATGGATCACCCAAGGTAACTATGCAAAGCAGATAAATACCCTAGGTGGCTCCGGCGCAGTATTTCTGTTAACATTTCCTTTAAGCTTAACATTTAACTGGATAAACATAGAAGGTATATCTATACCGTGTTCCCAGTTCTTCTGGCAGTGCTCTGTTTTGAGCTTATCCTGGCAAACCTACTTCTGCTTGTATGCATAAGACCCACAAATACAGGGGAGATGGTGCTCAGGGGGACCAGGAAAGGGGGAGGCATGATAGTGATAGTGTTAGTGGCTACCAGCAAACAAAACAGACTCAGAAGTTTTGAAAGCAGATGTCACCCTGTCACACATTTCTAGGTTGGATGCATGTCAGCAGAAGCAGGTGGGCAGGGTGTGCCCAAAAATTCAAACGAGAGCTTTACAGGACAACAGTTATTACAAATGCATGTTATAAACTGATATGGCTTGATGTTAACGTTATGTACAAACAATCAAAAAGCCAAGGAGGAATTGATCTAAATTCCACTGTTTTCTGTAAATGGCATCATTTAGATTGGTAGCAAACAAAACACACATTTGTTCTTTAGGGGGGCGGTGCAAATCTTAAACCAGGTTCTGCAATTTTTAAACCTATCTATATGTGCCAAATTTCTGTTCTGTTATGGATATAGACCAGTTTTGGGTGTTGAACTTCTGTTTTGTTATGGGTATAGACCAGTTACCAATCACCTATGCCAGTAAAAGTGTAATATCTGTACCTGGCCTAAAGGAATTCTAATGAACTAGGAGACAATATCAATGGAACAGAGAGAATTTTGCATTTAGATGACATTCAGCATTTAGATGACTATCAGAACAATTAATGTAAATATACAACAATGTAAAGCCATTAAGTTTCAAGCAGGTCCTATGGCAAAATCCTGTTAAAACATCTTGTGAGTTGACTAACAAGGAATCCTGTTCTAGCAAAATACATGGTTGAACTACACTAGCGTCAAGGAGTTAACGAGGAGAATTGTCCTACCTTCTGTCGTCTTGTCTCATGAACATTAACTAATTAAAACAAATTTAAATTTAATGAGGGAATGTAAATTCTTTCCAGTTCACTGCCATTTGAGCCCTGCCAGTGATTTAATTACATTTACTACAACCGTGAAGTGGTTGCTGTGATTTTATGGGACTGATGTTAAGAAAGCACAGGAGAGAGGAGAAGCAATAATAATAGATACTGTGCTCATTCTTCTGTTACTGAAAAACACTCCCTTGTATATATATATTTGATTCTGACTGCCACAATTCAAAAAGAAAAGCCCCATACAGAAATTGCACTGATGGAAAATGGCTTGATTTGCTACAGTTAAAAAAACATTTGTTGTATAATATTTTTTTTTCTAAAAGCTTCTCAAAGAAAATAGGATTTCAGTTAAGAGATAAATTCCTTTATGTTTGTTTTAACAGAATAAATGGAGAACCTCAAAACAACACTAATATAAAAAAGAAAATAAAAATGGGATGTGCACCATTCCCAGGCTGGGGTGAGGGGGTGGGGGAAGAGTGCAGACTCTGTGGGCGTGATCTGGCTTGCAGGGTGGCTGCCGTTCATCCAGCCTGTGAACTTGACCCTCACTACTCATCTAGCCTGCAAGGCCAGATACATTTGATACCTCTGGTACATAGAAATTGGATTGATGGAGAATGACTGCATCACTAAAAGCTGAAAAAATGCACACACATTAACCAGTCAATAAAATATCCTACTGTTACATTTCAGCCAGAGATTTTAGCCAGGAGAACCAAGTACTTTGTAAATGAAGTATTTGCTCATTAGGACAGCTATCAGGAAAAAGGGGGCGAGGGATGTGATATAAAGGAATGTTGGCTGTCCAAACATTGCTATTGCTTACACATGGGAAAAAAGAAAAAATCCTATAGCCTTGGAACCATTCCCATAGTAGTAGTCCTCTGAGGAAGCTGCATCAGAAGGCTGTGGTGAGCCAGGAGGAAGAAAACAAGATGTAAAGCCCAGTTAGACTTTGCTGCTGGAGCCTCTAGCTTCCTAAGACCACCCAGCAAGTGTCTTGCAGACAAGGACAGAACTGAAATGAAAGGCTTGCTGTCTCTAGAAACTTGCGTTGTGCTTGGACATGTGCTTTCTAACCACATAGATGTAAAAAAGAGGGCAATAGATTAGTGACAGTTCAAGCTTGACTCAGACCCACACCAACCATTCATACATGGAGACTTTGAGAAACTTTGAATCTGAGTAGACCCTTTATAGCTTGGGTTCTTTGTTAGCTTAAAGTCATTGGCAAAACATGCAAACATTACGTACATATTATTACACTGGTGAAGGGTGTGGACACTTCAGTAAGTATGTCTGTCAGTGTTGCCCCATGAAGGGTGTGGACACTTCGGTAAGTATGTCCCAGCACCAACCTATACAAGGTGCCGGCACTACTATATGACCTTCCCCAAGAAAAGACTACTCCTGGACTACTCTCTCACCTGCCATGACTTTGATGGAAATTAGGAGAAATGGTTCTGTCAATAAGAATGACAGGTAAGTCCCTACCTCTTCAAAAGGTAAAAGTCTGTTCTCTTACAGGTTGGCTGATCTCCTACACAGGGCTTTAAACTAGATTCATCAGGGGGACAGGGATGCAGACAACAGAGAGAACCTAGGATCAATGAACCATGAGCCATGCACTGGAACAGCCCATGTAAGTATTAAGGGGCCTGATGGGCATCAGGACAGGGGGGCACCAAGGGCAGGAGGGGGTCCAGGGTAACTATGTGGTCCATGAGCTCAGAAGGCAGATCTGTATGGGAGAGAGGGCTAGCTGCCAAGAACCCACCCATAAAACCTTGACTGGTCAATGCTGGGGCCAGGACCAGGACCAGGACCAGGACCAGGACCAGGGCCAAGACCAGGACCAGGACCAGGGCCAGGATAGTGATCAAAAGGCCTGAGCGCCTACCGTGAGGGATGGCTAGAGTTAGAGGCCTGGAGTCCTGACTGGCCTAGAGGTGAGGCCAGGGTTTGTGAGGCCAAAGGTCCTGGAGGGGGGCACTACCAAGAGGGAAAAGGATTTAGTGGGGTTTGCAGCCCTGGATGATGGTGGAGGTTAAGCCACCTGAGTAGGAGGGATCCTGGGTAGAATCCAAATGTCAGTCTGGAATATAGTGAGGCCCAGTGTGGGGCCAGAGCCATATAGTGATGCCATCTGTGAGGCATGGGACACAGTGTAGGGACAGTACAGAGTCATGTATTATGTCCGTGGCATCAGTGCATTAAATGGGCAGCCTCCCACCTATAAACAACTATCTAATTCCAAAAAAGGCATGGCAGGTGAGGCAGGTGGGTGGACTGCCCTAAACAGGTGAGTGGGCCCCTGTCACACTCACACACACACACATCTAATAGATAGAGATATCTATCTAGCTATCTATCGCTAAGCTAGGATTTTATTATGCCAACTCCAGAGAACTTGAAATGATCAAAACAAACAAGATTAACAGAGCTGTGCAGAAAAAAGAACTCAATGATCTGAAAAATCACTCTTCATTAAAAAAACCAAAACCCAAAACAAAACAAAACAATTACATCAAGGGACATTAAAGTGAACAGGAGCAAGCAGCCTTTTCTAACTGCAAGGTGGAATGACCCACCTTGGGTCAGAGGCGGGCAGGCAAGAGGGTGAGCACTAGGACCTAGCCACCACTACCCCTTGTCCCTGTGGAGGCATTGGGAGAGCACCCAAAGTCTCCTTTGTTGTCCAATGCACTGAAGCCCCACATTGGTGGGCCAGATCCAGTGGTTCCACAGGCTGGATCCAGCCCAGGGGCCATAGGTTGCTGTCGCAGAGCACTGAGGTGCCCTGCTCCTAGAGGGCAGAAACTGCTAGAGGAAAAGCTCTGGCAGTGCATAGGGAGCCCTAGCAGGGAATAGGAGCCCACCTGTGGGTTGCCAGGGTAACTGGAGGGAGCAAATGACCCACACCTGCCAGCGGTCAGCTGCGTGTAGGAGGCAGAGCCTGGCTCTTATAAAGCCCAGGGCTGAGGCCAGGCTGGCAGTTCCCTGCCAGCAGCCAGAGAGCCAGAACCTCCTGGAGTAGGGATGCGAGAAGCAGCGAGACCTGCAGGTACTGCTTGAGCAGAGTTATGGGTGGCAGCTCTAGGGCGTTTGTGCAATGTGGTTTAGCCAGGCAGCTTTACATTATGTTATAGCCAGGAGGCTCGAGTTTCTGTATCATTTTGTTGTTTATTACACCGGTGGTTTGGGTGAGGCTAT
>NW_005841966.1:3026578-3029393 GCF_000455745.1 Alligator sinensis | reverse complement strand
TTGAGAAGCCCAAGTGTGGGCGCGGAGAGCCCCAGGAAAGGGGCAATCTTGAGAAGCCCAAGTGTGGGCACGGAGAGCCCCAGGAAGGGGGCAGCATTTTAAGAAGCCCAAGTTGGGCACGGCAAGCCCCAGACAGGGGGCAGCATTTTAAGAAGCCCTAGCGTGGACGTGGCGAGCCCTAGGAGGGGGCACTATAGAGAAGCCCCAGTACGGGCGTGTTGAGGCCCCGAGAGAGGGCGACGGTGCAGAGAAGGCCCCGAGAGAGGGCAAGGAGAGCCCCAGGAGGGGGTGGCAGTGTATGTCGAGAGAGAGATAGTGACAGTTCAACGTTGATTCCAACTGCGAGGCTTGGGGCGTGGTATAAGGGGTGGTTGGAGCCACGCATAGCCCATAAGGCTAGGGTGCCCCAAAGCACCCATTTGCAGGAGAAGACCCACGAGGAGTCTGGAAAAACCACGGGGTCTGAGTCAACATAGAGACGTGTCCGAGAGGGCGTAAGGCAGCCTCCAACCTTATCTAACAGCAAAGACGTGGCGGGAGAGAAACAGAGGGTGCCCTTGGGCCAACTAGGCACGGAGAGGGGGCATTAAGGAGATCACGGCCCTCCTACAGGACTCCGCCGTGACAGTTGCTAACCCCTGGTTTTGAATATCTAATTTCTCTTTTAAGTTTTACTTTATCTTTGTGATAAAGAGTTATAGTAGTCAGAGTGAGGAAGTTACATGGTTGTGGTCATATAAGAGCATATTTGGAGAGGAGCGTTATAAAATTTGATAGGAAGGAGCTGTAGGGTGGGGGGGGAATTAACTTTGGTGGTATTTCAACCTTTGGGGTACAAACATGGGTGTGTTTAGGGGGGGCAGTATGATCCACTTATAAGGCATTGACTGAGGCCCCTGGCACCTGTTACACATAAGACATGATTAACCAGTTAACCACATCTTCAGTGTGTTACTCGTCCACAGGTTAATGTAATTAATGGCGTGATAAAACAAGGAATAAGTCACAACATTATTGCACAAAAAATGTGTAATAACTTTGTGGCTGGTTCCTATCACACCATTAGTTAACGTGTGGCCCACTGGGATTCCCTAATGTGCCCCTAAGACTGAGAGATGTCACTTTATCTGGGATTCTAGACATGGAAGCTATCTACTGGCTGGTGCAGGGAGAGCCTAAGATTGTGATCCCAAGCTCCCCCAGCACTGGCAATAAGGCATGGTGGGATCTGATGCATATATGGCATGGCAAGAGGCATGATTAAGGGTATCGCACATCAGATCCCAGAGTGCCTTTACTTGCACCTATGCTAGGGGTCTGAGTGTCAGTCAGCCTGTATCCTACTCCTAATTTTGCCTCAGACTACTTGTAAGAGGACACTGCCACTCTACCACCATTGCTGCTAAGAGGGATAATAATATTTACCTAGGTATTTAAAATGCTGTGAAATATATGGGTGAAAACTGGTATATGATTGCAATGAATGATGTAAGTTTTTACTGGATGAAGTATTGCCTGCAGCAGTATACACTGAAGCTGGGATGCTGTAATGACTTCTGTAACATTCAGAAGCCTAAAGCTAAGTGTTTTTAAATGCTGGCTTTTTTCAAATGAGATTGTAATCACATCAGCGGCAGGGAAGATAGCACACAGTACAATTTTTACAAATGTTTTATGCTGTAATTCAGGTTTTTTACAACATACTGCAGGAGAAGCACCTTTAGGATGATTTTCTATGGTGGTGAGAAAGAGGCCCTCTCTATAGCCTGTGTGACAGAACTTCAACTACGCCTGGAGCTTTGTTTTTTCTTCTTCTGCTCTATGTGGATATGAAATAGCATTTTGCTTCTTGTACACTGGCTGCCATGCTATCTCCATAGAAGGCAGGCAGGAGAGTCTTTCATACCCACGGGGCACGTCTACACATGCAATTAATGTGACTGAATAAACTCGGGTGCAATTTGAGCTGGAATAAACTAATCCCAACATTACCATCTACACATGTATTTAAGCGTAGTAATTTACCCCACTGTCGAATAGTACCTGTGTCTGATGGGACTATCCTACACTGGAGTAAATTAATCTACTGTTTCCTAATTGCAGCACATGTATAGATGGTGATGCTATACTGCACAGTAAATTAGTCTACTGTGCAGTAAAGCGCACATGTAGGTGTGCCCACTGATTACCAATCCTTCGAATCTAATGTTTTAAAATAACAAAATAACATGGAATTCTAAGATTCAGTTTTGGTAATAATAATGGATTGCTGGGAGCAAGATGTTTATTTACATTTATTCAAAGCTAAACAGGTTATGAAAAGAAAATGAGTGTACACAGATCTGTGCCTGGAGACGGAGGAAAAAATCTACTTTGTGGGGCATACTATGCCCTAATTACAACAATTTATTTGGTGTTACTTCAAACTTATGATGATATAGCAGAGCAAATTTGCATCTCTAGAGCTTTGCAGTCAATGTTTTCATATAGGAAAGAATAACTCGTTCCACAACCACTCTACATGAGTTTTGTAGTAACAAGAAATACCTATAAAATATTTGGTCTAATCCTCCAGAATTGTATGTTTGAAGACATCTTACTTTCTGCTGTAATACTGCCTATTCAGACTGAAATTGCATTAGTTGAAAACTAGATCCTGTTGACAGGCCTTGCTGGCACGAATGTTATGTTTATAAGGATATTTTGTAAGAAACACTAATAAATAAAAAATAAAAATAAGTAAAAATAAAGGGAAGAAGCTTGTAATCCCCAGCCTCCCACCCCCCCATAAAAGTCAAGTGCTTCTAATAATATG
>NW_005841966.1:3019938-3026568 GCF_000455745.1 Alligator sinensis | reverse complement strand
CTTTCCCTTTTGACCATATTTATAATTCATGCAAGAGTCTGTTGCAGTGTACAAGCCCTTGTTTCCCCTTTTATGTACATGCATGCTGCTTATGTAGCCCTAGGCAATGGAAGTTCATGTCCCTGTACCTTTTCTTTAATTCTTCTGTAGCTTCTACCAACTCCATCCTCAAATGGGTTCCTTTTTTTACTTGGAACTGAATGGACAATGCCTCTTTGTTTACTCATAGATACTTTTTAATTTTATGATATTACTAGGCAAAAAGAAGACAGCTCTCTATTCATTCCAATAGAGAACAGAGTAACATGAATCTTCAGCTCAAGCTTTGGAAAATGTATTCCACTTGAGACCTTACATTGAAAAAAAAAAAGTAAAATACAAGGAAGTCCTCTTGCCATAAACCCAGAGATTGGACTGTTCTCTTCTAACAAAAGATCTCCCGCTTTAACTTAAGAGTATATTTTGATTCAAAGCTAACAGGCTATGAGCACTGACTAAAATACCAGATAAGTCTTATAGATATTGGTCCTCAGTCTTACAACTGTTGGTCATTAACTTCAACTCTAATTACTGATTTATATTGGTGAAAGCAATAGTAAGGTCAAAAAGGCTTTATTCTAAAATGTGTAGGCCAGATCTATTCTTAAAGATTTTGCTGGGATAACTGTAGCCTTAATGAGATGAACATTTTAAAACAATCAACTTATGTACAAAACAACCAAAACTTAGACTGTTTCTGTAGAATGTTTTTGGCTTTTTCTAGTCTCTTTATGTACTAAATAAAAAAAAATTACTGAATGTTACCTTATGACATTTTTTGTCCCCACACATTTTAAGTCAAGGTCTAAATATTTGCTGACTCTGACACAACTCTTTCTTCGTGAATCTTTATTTCTTGAAAGCTATGGTCGTTAAATCACTTCACATGATATACCATATAGCAGCTCCCATTGTGCAATCTACTTGATTAAACTTCATAAAATCCCCTTGAGATATGTAGCCTGATTTTAGAGATGAATAAATAGAAGCCCTTCAGGGGTAAAATAGCTGTCCTTGCTGCACAGTGAATTGGTGACAAAGCCAGGATTAAAACCTACAGGTCTTGACATTCAGACACTTGTGCCAACTAGACAAAATTATAAAAACAGTATAGAAACTGAACTAAAAATATTACATCAGATCAGCATTCACAAGGAAAAGAAAAATCAATCTGAAAGAGACCAATAGCACTACCATTGACTGGTTGATTTATAGTGAACAAACTGAGCCAGAGACTTGTGGCAATTTGTTTAGTGAATGAGTTTATCAGATAAATCAATCCATTTTGTCATCTCTTTACTATTACTGGTAGTGTCAACCCAAGCAACCCTTGGGAACTCATTAGATGAGGATGAATATCTGCCTTCAGAATTGGCCCACTAATCTTTCCCAAATTTTGAGCCCTGCTTATTAGCATGTGATTTCTTATAATTTGATTTGGTTTCCTTTGGAATTTGAACAAATAATTGCATCTCTTGCCAGTAGCAATATTATTTTAAACTTAAAGGCATAAGAAACCCAACCAAGTGGAAGTTCTGAGTCCTTTGGATTAATGTCAATCTTACTTTTCTAGTAATGGATCTTTAAAGTCATTGTGTGGCTGTTTAGCAGGAAACACCACATAATCAGGCTTAAGGAAATCATATATTTATTTTTTGCAATACTGGCCTTAAATAATTATCTATTCCTCAGGCAAAAGAAGTTTGGCACAAATAATTCATTTGTTTTGGTTAATAAAATGCTTGAAGTTTTAGCTTTCTTGGGTCTTCTAAACTATCCCAAAACATACCTGGTCTTCGGCATATACTATTTTTGCAATGTTCCCACAGAAGATGCCATAGAACTAGCTAGTTTCAACTGATCTTCTAGCCAGGACTCCAATCATGCATAGCCCTGGCTTTGCTCTTTCAGAATCTGCGAACTGGAAAAAAGAATGAAAAACTTATGTAAAAAAAGCAAGGTTGTAGAAATATGTTCAAAATCCATATTTTCATATAAAATCTATTGAAGACAGTGCCCATTATCCAAATCCAAGAGTGAAACAAACTGGTGCAAAGGAAAAATATAACATACCCATATTGGTTTATATATTTCGTTCTCTTGGAAGGTGAAAGCTAATTTTAATATATTTCTGTGCATCTCTCAGAACCTGATTTTCAAGCCTGGCCTGGAATTCAGCTTGTCTTAATTCACCCACAGTTTTACAAGTGCAAATAAGTGAGGTCACAATCAGAGGATCAATTCATATCATTTAGGGGTATGACTTACTGCTTGAATTCACCCAGAGGTGGTCAGCCATTCGAGTGATGTTAATTATGGCAGCAAGTTGCTAGTTCAGAAAATGTAGGGCGCAAGAAGAAAAATTGACTGGTAAAAGTCTTTCTATTTCCTTCCAAGATGAGCTTTCAAAAATGAAAGATAAACAGGTCCTTCCGCTCAAGAAGGATATTCCTGTGGCGAGACAACTAGATAGGAACCTGTTGCTTTGCACTTTGTGCAATCATTCATACCAGCCTAAAATTATTACAAAGAAGGTATGAACTACTACTAATAGAACTGTGTTATTTCATAGCTACTGTGTGTGAAATACAGCCACAGCTACAAAGGACTTTACCAGGTAGCAGGCAATACAGAATCAGGCTCCACAATTTGCCCTTTCACCATATTCCGTGTGTTCTTCAGGGACTCATAAGTTTTCCAGAACTTGTGGAACTTGACCCCTGGGCTAGCTTTGCATTTATTGATTTTCAGTTACAAAATGCTTGTGTACATTTTCAATAAAGGTACAGTTGATTTATAATTGGCAGAGCATTGCTGTTTGTAGATATCTGAGTGCGAATGTTCCAGTGCTGATGAAACTGTGTAAAATTTAGTAATTTCAGTTTGGTTCATGCAAACCTGTGTTGTTTGTTACATGGCTTGTGTGACTATCCCCCATTTTTTAGACTACACTTGTTTATCAAAAAGAAATTACTATACTGCATTTGTATTTAATTAGTGAGCATGTGGTATACATCACACACTGTGTCTGATCTGTTGAAAGTATAATTTGGTATGGCCCTAATTAGAGAACTTGACTTCAGGCTATAGTAGCTCATACTTCTTGTTCTAAAGAACCCTGGTTCAATCCCTAATGCTGATTTAGATTACTCCAGTTCCACACAGGTTGGTAACCATTGGGCAATTATGGCATCATGCTTGCTGAAAACAACTTTGGCACTGAGCCACCATGTTTATTTCTGATCATCTAACAGATGTATTTTCTCCTTTGCCAGGCCGAAACTCTGTGTTCCTCCCCTGTACCTATCCAAGATCTGAGATGTACTACATAAGTAGTTCATTTTGTTCCAAAATTATTCTTGTTGTTTTTGCAGAAAATATAAGGGCAAAAGAGTATTGTCCCAGGGGAGCCGGGGTTACAGGAGGACCCCAGGCCAAAGCAAAAGAAAGCCCCCACTTACCTTCTGTAGGGTCTGAAAGGCATGGGGAAACGCGCACAGTGAAACCACCCATGCGGTTCGTCAACCGCGCTTATATTCAGCTGGGGCCACGTGACGTCAACTGGAGACGCCACCCAGAGGAGATAAAAAGCTGCCCCGAGGGCACAGGAAGGTGGTAGGTGAGCGGAGCCTCGAGGGGAAAGCCCACACCCCAAGGGACGCAGCTGCTGCGTTGGGCAGCGTGGGAAGCCGGGGGCGGAGCCTGGAGAGGCACCGACAGTGAAGCCGGCAGCAGAGTCGACAACAAAGCCAGTGGAGGCATTGGCAGAGAAGCCAGCAGCGGCGTCGCCAGCGGAGCCGGTGGAGGCGTCGGCAGCAGAGCCGGCAGAGGCACTGGCAGCAGCACCGGCAGCGAGGCTAACGGAGGAAGAGGCAGCAAAGCCAGTTACAGAACCGGCGGAGGCATCGACGGGCAAGCTGACGGAGGCATCAACTGGTGAGCCGGCAGGGAAGCCCCAGAGAGGAGGTAACAAGGGCGTGGCCGATGGGAACCCCAACGGGGATCGCTGCAGAATGCTGCAGAAGACCCCAAGCAGGGATGGATCAAGCGGCAGACGGGCCCCACTACATCCCAAGGATAATTGACCGGGACTCCATACCCGAGTGGGTCAAGCAACCGGGGCTGGGGCACCTAGGCACAGGGGACCTATGGGGCCCATAAGTTAAGGGCATTCTTCATGGCCTCCTGATCCACTGGTTGCATCACTTTGGCTGTCACGGTGGTGGGGATTGCACACTACGTCACAGGGTGGTTGGGATAGGGCACTAGGGATGCGGGTTAGTCGGATCCAGGTCCAAGGGCCTCGAAGTCTTCACGTCGAGCTGCGACCTGGGGGCACTGAGACTTGTGGCTGGAGGGCCACAGGAAGAAGCTGGGTGGAGCCAGGGACGCCAAAGGGCCAGAAGACCTGCGACCCAAGGTGGCGAGTGGCTGGGGTGTAGGGGAGGTCGGAGCCCTGTGAGTGCCCGCCGAGATTCGTGACGACCCTGGAGGCTGTCTCAAAGGGGAACCCCTCCACTGAGGTACCATTCAAAGTCATGGCAGGGGAGTTAAGGGGATCCCCTGATGTCAGCCAGGGTAGTCTTTGGGGTCCACTCACAAGCCCAGGACAGGCTTGATCAATAGTCCGGGCTAAGGCCGCATGAGAGCACCTGGTAGAGCAGAGGCGGGCACAAGTATCTTTTCCCAATACTTCTCTATTTCCTTGAACACCACACACAGGTTAGGCTACTAATTTGTGGTGAAAGCATTCAGTCCCATATCAATACCAGGCAACTGTTTTATGCTATTTTGAGAGTGAGAATTTCAATTGCACATGAGGCTGCTTCCACTACTGATCTTTCTATTCAACACCTGCTTGAAATTTTTACAGTTAATTAACATCTCTCCTTGTGAGCTTTTGCTGAGGACAGGAAGAGATAAGTGGTTTGCTTATGGTCGGTGGCAGTGTTGACTGGTGTTGACTGGTCTTTGTGTTGGCTTTTTGGCTCTAAGTGATCTTCTCAGTTTCTCTGCATTCTCAATCCTTATTGGTTCAGTTCTTGTTTGGTTTCCTTGTTCAGACATCTCTACGTCATTTTTCAAATCTCCTCTGTCATTTCATGTTGCTTTGATGTTATATCTGTTTCATTCGGTGAATCTTGTGATGCTGCTTCTTTTCTCTCCATTACAACTTGCAAGTGTCGTCTATTCCTTCTGAACACCTGTCCTTCCAGTGTGACTACTTTATAGAATCTGTCTGGGAGCTACTTGATGGGAAACTAGTGCTTTTTGTTTCCACGTTTGTCCATCTGAAATAAGTACCATATCTTTGTTGTACAGTTGTGGTAACTCCCTGGAACCACTGTCATAGTACCATTTTTGTTTGATTTGGTCAATTTTTAAAAATGTTTTCATGACTTGCTTTTCATTATGATGAGCACCATCTACAAGATTTGGCAGCCTGGTTTTGAGTTTTCTGTTAAACAGCATTTCTGCTGTGGACAATGCATGTTTCATGAGTGTTGCCCTGTAATTTAAGAAGGGCAGGTAAACATCAGTGTGTGAATCTATAGCTTTCTTTCAACAATTTCTTCACTATTTGTACTCCATTTTCCACCAGACCATTGGATTGTAGGTATTTTGGACTTGAAGTGTTGTGACAGAATTCAAACTTGTTTGCAAACCCTTTAAAATCAAGGCAGTTGAATTGAAGTCTGTTGCCTGTTCTCCCAATTTGTGGAATCCCATGTATAGCAAAAATTGATTTGATGTGAGTTATGACATGGTTTGCTGTTGCACTTTCAAGCAATGCAATTTCATGATAGTGAGAATAATAATCCAGTACTAATACATATTTTTTCCCACATACATGAATAAGTCAATGCCCACTTGATAGCATGGAGCTATGGGCTCCTCCATGACCATCACAGGCTCTTTTCTTTGTATTGATCTGTGCTTTAGACATGTTGTACAATACTATACAGCATCTTCTATGTCATTATTTATGTTGGGCCAATATAGAGCACCCCTTGCTCTCCTTTTGCATTTTTCAATACCTAGATGCCCTTCATGTATTCTGTTTACCATGTCTTTCTTTAGCACTGGAGAAACAACAAATTGTGAGGTGTTGAACAAATTCTATCCAGTACTGACAGCTCTTCCTTGAACTGAGAGTAGGCGCTAAATCGGGGGTGGACAAAATATAGCCTGCGGGCTTAATCTGGCCTGCCAGGCTATTCTATCTGGACCACGGGGCCCCTAAAAAATTTAGAAAATGTATACTTATCTGCTCCTGGCTACCTGTCAAAGATGATAGGAGCCAGGGGCAGTAGGGCTCAAGGGAAGCCATCAGGACTCACCAGCAAGGCCAGCCTGGCCCTGCCCCACCACAGCCCCCTGCCACCCCTGCCACTCCGCAACTGGAAATCTCTACCTGCTGCAGCTTTCACCGATTCCCTGCATGCTGCTGGCTGCTCCAGCACCATGTGGCCCTCAGCTGCTTCACCAGACCGTGGGACCACGGAGCCACATGGGCACCCCAGGGCCAGGAGTGGGAGGGTGTGTATGTGCATATGTGCATATGTGTGTGTGTGTGTGTGTGTGTGTGTG
>NW_005841966.1:3008565-3011655 GCF_000455745.1 Alligator sinensis | reverse complement strand
GCGGCCCAGGGTGGGGAGTGGCTGGGGTGTAGGGGAGGTCGGAGCCCTGTGAGTGCCCGCCGAGATTCGTGACGACCCTGGAGGCTGTCTCAAAGGGGAACCCCTCCACTGAGGTACCATTCAAAGTCATGGCAGGTGAGTTAAGGGGATCCCCTGATGTCAGCCAGGGTAGTCTTTGGGGTCCACTCACAAGCCCAGGACAGGCTTGATCAATAGTCCGGGCTAAGGCCGCATGAGAGCACCTGGTAGAGCAGAGGCGGGCACAAGTATCTTTTCCCAATACTTCTCTATTTCCTTGAACACCACACACAGGTTAGGCTACTAATTTGTGGTGAAAGCATTCAGTCCCATATCAATACCAGGCAACTGTTTTATGCTATTTTGAGAGTGAGAATTTCAATTGCACATGAGGCTGCTTCCACTACTGATCTTTCTATTCAACACCTGCTTGAAATTTTTACAGTTAATTAACATCTCTCCTTGTGAGCTTTTGCTGAGGACAGGAAGAGATAAGTGGTTTGCTTATGGTCGGTGGCAGTGTTGACTGGTGTTGACTGGTCTTTGTGTTGGCTTTTTGGCTCTAAGTGATCTTCTCAGTTTCTCTGCATTCTCAATCCTTATTGGTTCAGTTCTTGTTTGGTTTCCTTGTTCAGACATCTCTACGTCATTTTTCAAATCTCCTCTGTCATTTCATGTTGCTTTGATGTTATATCTGTTTCATTCGGTGAATCTTGTGATGCTGCTTCTTTTCTCTCCATTACAACTTGCAAGTGTCGTCTATTCCTTCTGAACACCTGTCCTTCCAGTGTGACTACTTTATAGAATCTGTCTGGGAGCTACTTGATGGGAAACTAGTGCTTTTTGTTTCCACGTTTGTCCATCTGAAATAAGTACCATATCTTTGTTGTACAGTTGTGGTAACTCCCTGGAACCACTGTCATAGTACCATTTTTGTTTGATTTGGTCAATTTTTAAAAATGTTTTCATGACTTGCTTTTCATTATGATGAGCACCATCTACAAGATTTGGCAGCCTGGTTTTGAGTTTTCTGTTAAACAGCATTTCTGCTGTGGACAATGCATGTTTCATGAGTGTTGCCCTGTAATTTAAGAAGGGCAGGTAAACATCAGTGTGTGAATCTATAGCTTTCTTTCAACAATTTCTTCACTATTTGTACTCCATTTTCCACCAGACCATTGGATTGTAGGTATTTTGGACTTGAAGTGTTGTGACAGAATTCAAACTTGTTTGCAAACCCTTTAAAATCAAGGCAGTTGAATTGAAGTCTGTTGCCTGTTCTCCCAATTTGTGGAATCCCATGTATAGCAAAAATTGATTTGATGTGAGTTATGACATGGTTTGCTGTTGCACTTTCAAGCAATGCAATTTCATGATAGTGAGAATAATAATCCAGTACTAATACATATTTTTTCCCACATACATGAATAAGTCAATGCCCACTTGATAGCATGGAGCTATGGGCTCCTCCATGACCATCACAGGCTCTTTTCTTTGTATTGATCTGTGCTTTAGACATGTTGTACAATACTATACAGCATCTTCTATGTCATTATTTATGTTGGGCCAATATAGAGCACCCCTTGCTCTCCTTTTGCATTTTTCAATACCTAGATGCCCTTCATGTATTCTGTTTACCATGTCTTTCTTTAGCACTGGAGAAACAACAAATTGTGAGGTGTTGAACAAATTCTATCCAGTACTGACAGCTCTTCCTTGAACTGAGAGTAGGCGCTAAATCGGGGGTGGACAAAATATAGCCTGCGGGCTTAATCTGGCCTGCCAGGCTATTCTATCTGGACCACGGGGCCCCTAAAAAATTTAGAAAATGTATACTTATCTGCTCCTGGCTACCTGTCAAAGATGATAGGAGCCAGGGGCAGTAGGGCTCAAGGGAAGCCATCAGGACTCACCAGCAAGGCCAGCCTGGCCCTGCCCCACCACAGCCCCCTGCCACCCCTGCCACTCCGCAACTGGAAATCTCTACCTGCTGCAGCTTTCACCGATTCCCTGCATGCTGCTGGCTGCTCCAGCACCATGTGGCCCTCAGCTGCTTCACCAGACCGTGGGACCACGGAGCCACATGGGCACCCCAGGGCCAGGAGTGGGAGGGTGTGTATGTGCATATGTGCATATGTGTGTGTGTGTGTGTGTGTGTGTGTGTGCGCGCGCGTGCGTGCGTTTATAGGGTGAGTGCTTGGTCTGCTCTGCTAAGTTAGGTAGATATTTACCTATAAAATTGATCATTCCCAGTAATATTTGCACTCCTTCCTTATCTGTAGGCGGTGGCATGTTAGTAATGTTAGTAATGGCTTTAGCCCCTGCAAGATCTATTTGCACCCCTTTCTCAGATATGTTATTTATTTGACCCTGACTTTGCATTTTTGTTTGTTCAGTTTCAAACCTGCTCTGCAAGCTCTCTCTAATGCCTTTCTTAGCCTCAGGTCATGCTCTTCCATAGTAGTTCCCCAGACTAATACATCATCAATATAAACCATAGTTACATCAAGACCTTCAAAAATTTGTTGCACCTTTCTGTGAAATACTTCAGATGCAGAACACAGTCCAAGAGGAAGCCTACAAAAGTGATACCTTCAGAAGTGGGTATTGAAGCTACATAATATAGTGCTATTCTTTTCTAGGGGCCCTTCCCAAAACCTAGACGAGGCATCCAAAGTGAAGAAATATTTAGCTTCTGCCATGTTGCCAAAAACCTCTTCCCTGGTGGGAATGGGAAAATGCTCCCTTTTGACCCCTATTCATTTTCCTAGGATCCAGACACAATCTCAAGGGCCCTTGTTTTTTCCATTATGATCAGTGAATGAACCCACGCACTTGGTTCCTCTATTTTTTCTATTATGTCCATGTTAATGTGCGGGCCAAGAGCGGTCTGAGGTTCTCGGGGGCGTGCAGCGCGGGCTCTGGCCAGCAGCCCTGGCACGCGGGTCGGGGAATGCAGGCCGGCGGGCTAGAATTAGGCACGGACGCTTAGCGGTTGATTAAAGATTATTTTACTTACACCGAAGATGGTCGCGGTGCAGGCAGGAAAACTTGCTTGAGTTGCGGTTACAG
>NW_005841966.1:3007516-3008091 GCF_000455745.1 Alligator sinensis | reverse complement strand
CAACTGAGAAATGCACCCTGCAAAGAAAGCTCCGAGTGGCAGGAAATAATTTAGCAGTGCCGAAGCGCACACACATCAAATCACACCCTTGGGTTGTGACAGTTAACTGATCTATCTAATTGTTTTTTCAGTTTCTCCCTTAATACAAGGGAACATTTCTTGGAGCATACATGGTGGGAGTATTTGATTCTCTTAATTCTATCTTGTACTTAGTTGACACTTTCCCTATGCCGTGAAACATAAAACTCTTCTTCTATGTTCTTGCTTTCCAGTCCTTCAATGGCATCTGTCCCAGGTGAGCTGGGGTTACAGGAGAACCCCAGGCCAAAGCGAAAGAAAGCCCCCACTTACCTCCTGCAGGGTCCAAAAGGCATGGGGAAACGTGTGCGGCGAAACCACCCATGCGGTTCATCAGCCACACTTATATTCAGCTGGGGCCACGTGACGTCAACTGGAGACACCACCCAGCGTAGATAAAAAGCTGCCCCAAGGATGCAGGAGGGTGGCAGGTGAGCGGAGCCTCGAGGGGAAAGCCCACACCCCGAAGGGCGCAGCTGCTGCATCGGGCAGCCTGG
>NW_005841966.1:2996040-3007394 GCF_000455745.1 Alligator sinensis | reverse complement strand
CAGAAAAAAAAGCCAGTAGAGGAGCCGGCAGAGGCACTGGCAGGAGCACTGGCAGCGAGGCCAATGGAGGCAGAGGCAGCGAAGCCGGTTACAGAACCGGTGGAGGCATCGACGGGCAAGCCAATGGAGGTATCAACTGGTGAGCTGGCAGGGAAGCCCTGAAGAGGAGGTAACAAGGGCGTGGCCTACGGGAACCCCAATGGGGATTGCTGCGGGGTGTGGCAGAAGACCCAAAGCAGAGACGGATAAAGCAGCAGATGGGCCCCACTACATCCCAAGGATAATC
The DNA here is from genome assembly GCF_000455745.1 of Alligator sinensis. Classification (NCBI taxonomy): domain Eukaryota; kingdom Metazoa; phylum Chordata; order Crocodylia; family Alligatoridae; genus Alligator; species Alligator sinensis. The sequence continues at coordinate 3,007,108 of NW_005841966.1, read as the reverse complement.
GACTGGGACTCCATACCCGAGTGGGGCAAGCAACTGGGGCTGGAGCACCTAGGCACAGGGGAACCAGGGGGCCCATAGGTTAAGGGCACTCTTTGTGTCCTCCTGACCCACTGGCCGCATCGCTTCAGCTGTCACGGTGGTGGGGATTGCACACTACGTCACAGGGTGGCTGGGATAGGGCACTAGGGATACAGGTTAGTTGGATCCAGGTCCGAGGGCCTCAAAGTCTTCACATCGAGCCGCGACCTGGGGGCACTGAGACTCGTGGCTGGAGGGCCACAGGAAGAAGCCGGGTGGAGCCAGGGATGCCAAAGGGCCAGAAGACCTGCGACCCAAGGTGGCAAGTGGCCGGGGTGTAGGGGAGGTCAGAGCCCCATGAGTGCCCACTGAGAGGCGTGACGACCCTGGAGGCAAAGGGGAACCCCTCCACTGAGGTACCATTCAAAGTCGTGGCAGGTGAGTTAAGGGGATCCCCTGACATCAGCCGGGGTAGTCTTTGGGGTCCAGTCGCAAGCCCAGGACAGGCGTGATCAATAGTCTGGGCTAAGGCCGCACGAGAGCGCCTGGTAGAGCAGAGGCGGGCACAGCATCCATTCTCTTAATCAAACCTAGAGTTTTACACGCTTTCAACCCAATAATTGGCACTAGCTTTCCTGGAATTGTTACAAACTGACCTTTTACTACATTACCCTTATGTCTAACATGCAGTGCACAAACACCCTGGGTTGCAATCATGTTCCCATTATATGAGCTAAGTTTCACTTTCTTATTCTCATAGTACATAGGTTTAGTTTTCATTTTTTGAATAATGTATTCTGGTGTTACATTGACCTGTGCCCCTGCATCTAATTTACAAGTTACCATTAATCCATTGGTGTCCAGGGTGATTGACCAATCCTCAAAAGAATGAACTTCTTCTTGCGTTGTGCCCATGAGGAATTCTTCTTTTTCCTCATTGCATAGAGCATGCACCTGCTGTTTCTTGTGTTCCTTGTGTGCTGTTTCTTCTGTTTTCCTTTTGGCAAACTCTTGCAAAGTGATTGAATATTTTGCATTTGCTGCAGCGCTTACCAAATGCAAGGCATTGCATGGGTTTGTGGTAACCCCCACAGCATCTGCAGTTGACCATTGTTTCTTAAAGCAATTCTCTTTGGCCTCTGCTTGCCTGCTTCATAGTGAAGTCCTCCTTTTTGTATGTCTGTGTGTTGCCTTAGGTTTCTGAAGTCTTGTAATCCTATCTAGTTCAGCTTGTTTGTTTGTTATCTCAGCCACTTGGCACATTCTAACTGCCTTTTCCAAATTATGCTCAGGATCCTCTAGCAGTCTTTTCCTGAGGCTTGTCTCCCTTATACCCAATACTATTTGGTCTCTGATCTCTTTTAGGTCTCCAAAGTTGCATGTCTGGCTCAGCAGTCCGAGGCCTCTGACAAACTTCTATATTGTCTCATATTCTTTCTGCTGACCCACGTGGAAATTATATGTTCAAAGGTTTCATTTTGTTTGGGTATACAATGTTCCTCAAACTTTTTTATTACTGTGCCATAGCTTTTCTGTTCTGCTTCTGACAGTTGTAGGCTATTATAACAAGACAGAACTTCTGGGCCTGCTATATTTTAAAAAATAGCTACTTTGAGTGGATCTTCCTTTTCTGTAGTGCCACCGACCATCATACATGTGGTGAAGCTCTGCTTTAATTTCTTCCAGTTTTCTGCTGCATTGCTGGACAGCTTTAACTCCTCTGAAATTCTGAGATGCTCCACTTTTTTGCCTTTCTTCGCAACCCACTCCTGGTACCATGTCAAAAAACCAAGGAGTTAAGCTTATAGAATGATAATGTTTGTTTATTCAGAGAGCAGTGATCAGCCTATTGTTCTACTGCTCAGATTTGCTTCCATCAGAAGCAGTTGCAAGTTCAGGTGTAGCTAGTTACTGGGATAGTTCATACTAAGTTTCTGAGATAAAAATGAAATAAAATGTGATTTTTTTTTTTAATAATGATCCAATGTGCTTTTGCATTGTCCTTTTAAGTTCTTCTTGGAGAGAACCAGCCTTGGTAGAAGATTCTCAGAAGAATTCTAAGTAGTTTCTTAAGTATGCATTAATGTAAAGGTCAAAGTGGCTTAGAAAAATAATTAATATACTAGGACACCTCCCTGTTAAACAGTCCTTTCAAAATGAGTTATATCAATAACACACAGGGCACATTGACATGTTGCCAAGCAGCAATGTTGCTACGGTACTGTGCTTTAGTACTTCCAAAAGGAAGTACTAAAGCACGGTACAGTACAGGCAGTTACTGAGCTGTGTGTGTGGCACACAGGTAGATTTTGCTGCTATGTTGCCGTAGTGAAGCACTATACCCAGGGAGCATTCCACTATAGTGATGTAGCTGACAGTTACTTGTAGATATATGTGATCGCTATGTCACCGTAGCACACTGTACACTAACACAGGACGTCACTATGTTGCCATAGGGCAATGTGTAGACACATCCACAGTTCTCTTAAAAGTGCTGATGAACCATGAAATAGTGTGTCATTCTACTACATATCACAGAATCCCAGCCACCATTTGGATTTAAGTAATCAGTGTGGGCCCAAATTTTTATTTGCTGCACACTACTCCTATGAGCATTGTGTTCAAATTTGTAATTAAAAAGCATAGGCTGGAGAGCTTCAATTAGTTGGGAGGGCTCTTCTGAGAAGGACCAAATACAAAGTGGCAGTCTATCAAAACTTTTTATAAGCTGCTTGACCATTACATGAAGGCCCATCTACAAGATGCCAAATTCATTGTGGGATTTTTTGGCTTCTGCAATGCTAAGTTGCCAACAAGGCAGACAAGTTTTACCTTTCAACAGTGCTTGCACTTTACATTGTGGAGGACTCAAAGTTAGCTTATGGTGATATAAAAAACAAAACAACACAACACAACCCAACAACCCTACTGCTTAGTGTATTCAGATGGTATAAGTTATACTCTGGGACAGGTATGCAGGTTTCTTGCTTTGTTTGCAGAAGGACTCAGATACCAAAAGTAAAACAGACATTTAGTCTAATGTCAAATTCCAAAAAAGTCAACTGTCTTTTTTTTCCTCTCATTTCTCTGAATTTCCTGAACTAACTTTGATTTTTTTTCTGCACCTGATGACAGACATAATTGTGGCCTGAATCATTCCTAGAGTAAGAGACAGAAGAAAGGCTGCATACAAGTCTGGGAGACATTATACCACACAGATAGGCACAGTGTGCACTTGTGCTATTCTTTCCTGGGGTTTATGTGCACTAACACTCTCCAAACCTGCTGGTAGTGAGATTTCTATAAGAATTTTTAAAATACCTGCCCTGCCCATAGGTGGGTCAGAAGTCTTCAGACATGAAAGTATGTGGAGTTTGTCAAACTGGTTTAGATCCCACCTCTAATTTGCTGAAACAAAGAATTCCTTGCTCTTTCTTCTCCCTGTTCCCACTCCTACCACTGCCTCTTCCACCCCTATAGTCCCTTTCTTCAGCAAACATCTTTTAATTCTTAAAGCTATAGATTGTAAGGTAGGTTTTCAAACAATCAAGGCCAAAGAGCAGTTTAAGCAAAAGATGCTATGCTTTGCACTGATGCCATTAGTTGTATTGATGACTGAATATTGGCTGCCCTTATGAGATGGTACAAAAAGCTGAATCCTTGTGAAAGGATATTATTTAATCATCTCTAATTTCAGTAATTATAAAAAGGACTTCTAGCCCTTGAATCACATGCTACACAGACACAAGAAAGTGTTTAATCACTCTAAGTAGTGATGTCCCATTCATTAATCTCAAAAAGTATTCTTGTTTATAACATCTACAATTCAGAATCTAAGAGCAAATGCTTCCCCAGGCTAGTTGATTAGATCTTCTGCTTACACAGACACTCTGCCAACACAGTGGCTGAATGTGCCAACACTTTTGCTCTTTCCCCGCTTCAATTTCTTCTTGCTTCGCACAAGCCTACTTGGTAAAAGCCCCTCTATGTCTTTCTCCCACAACAGCTTTCATTTCTTCTTTCATGTTATCCCATATCCTTGGAAATCTCAACTCCCCTAAGTGGAAACATGCAGCCACAGCCAGCTACAGGAATTCATATATAATGGTCTTTTAACCCATTCCAATAAACACCCTGGAGTCCACGGGAATGAATGATCTTATCATCCATTAGTGCTCTTCTTTATTACCATTTGTCACTGAGCTTCATATGCCCCTGCATGGTATTCTTACCATCATTTTCTCTTGCTTTCACCAATTCTGATGTTTGCTCAAGCAGAATGAAGCTGTGTAAGAAGCCCATTTATGAGAGAAGAAAACCATCAGATCCTGGGGGAAGCTCTGGGTCAATGTAAGAAAAACCTCAGTACAACAATGACCAGTCACTGAATCAAGTGGACAAGACAGGGAGAAGACAAAGAGTTGAAGATGAAAAAGACAAAAAATAAGACATCCAGCACTTCCCTGTTGAACCAGCCAGTATTCTAACAGTAGACTGAGCACAGAGCCCAGATACAATGTGGATTCATTTGCAGGTCTTGGACCTGTGCACAGCAGAACTTGGATGTCTGAAGATATGCCAGACTTCACCTCCAGACTGCAGACAACAAGACAGAAGACCCCGATCTGGCCAACTCACCACAAGGTCTCCTCTCTGCAGGATGAGCACAATACAACTTTAGGGTTCCACAGAAAAGCCTCAGGGGGACAGATTATCTTGGCTGGATAAGGTGGGTATATCCATATCCATCTTTGCTTTCACTATGACTGATACAGATATTTAGACAGGATCCACCCTATAATTCCAGGTGTTTCATCCTATAATTCTAGTTGCCACTTCATTTGATAGGGGATGCTCTGCCATCATGCTCATCCAACCTCTCCTCTCTCTTGCTTTCCTCTCCTTCCTTCCACCCAACCTAACTGCTTAGTACCATGGATAAAAAATTTGCAGAGGTGCAGTTTAGAAAGACTAATTGCATTTTATTAATAGGAAGCATTAATTCAAAGGTTAAGTATTTTTGGCCAGATCCCAGGCAAGATGTAACTTGTCATAATACGATCCTTAAAGGCATCATCATGAAAATACTCCAGCAAGTACTTCTAGTGCTGAGGCTGATTTATTGTTGATCTTATTTTAGTCCATTCCTGGAAAGTAACAAAATAGAAATTTTTGCTCAGTAACTATTCCAAGCATTCTCTGAGGTGCCTTATATGTGTAGCTTTCTTGTTTCTTGTCTCCCTCTGGAGACCTGGAACCTGAAATCCCTGTCTGGTCACTTATGAGTCCATTGGTCACAAGGTGTGGAAAGGTTTTTTCCTGCATACACAGAAGGTTTGCTCCCCAAGAAGGACACACTTTCTTTGGGGATCTGAAATGGGTTTAAAAATCACCAATGCTGCTCTGTCTTAATGGGCCTATTCTCCTAATGATCTCCTTTTCCAAAAATATTTTTTTAAAGAGTTAGAACCAAAAAAAAAAGACCCCAACCAAACAAAAAATAAATAAAATTCTTAAAAATAACTATTCCTTTTTTTGAGAAATGGTTCACAGTATTTCACAGGAGGCAAAAGCTAGCAGTTAAGAGGATTAGTAGAGAGAACAATCTTCTTCTGAGATATTGAGATAAAAAATGTTCTGTTCTTAATTGTGGTTTTTAGCATACAATTATAAGTGTCATTGAGCTCCTTTATTATTTCTTCTCTCTGTCTGCCAGGACCATCTAAGATAGTACTATAATCTTCCAAAGACAACAGGCCAACTGGAAAACCCCTCAATGTCAGTGAAAGGCTTCAGAATATGAGGTGTAAGTAATAAGGGCCAGAAAGGACTTAATCATGGTGTTGGACAAGGAATACTCCATTGCGCTGAAAAGCACAAGGGATCAGAGAAATGAGAGAAGATGAATAAGAAGTTGGAGAAAGAGTGAAGAAAGTCAGACAGTTTAAGTAGAAGTATGGTTATAATGGACCACAAGGTGCATATGAGCAAACAGCAGGCTCTTATTGGAAAAAAAAAGTCAATAGCATACTAAGTTGTATTAACAGGGGTGTCCCTTAAAAATCAAGGAAAGTGATCCTTTGGTACATGTGAGGCCTCACCTGGGGTGTCCAATTTTGGACCCCACTCATCAAAAAAGATGTGCACAAATTAGAAAGAGTCCAGCAGAGACAAACAAAAATGACTGTAGGCCTGGGAAGCAAGACTTATGAAAGAACTAGGATAATTTAGTCTGGAGAAGATAAGACTGGGGGAGATTTGATAACAGTCTTTAAATACCTGCAGGACAATTATAGAAAGGCTGGTGATAGACTGTTATCTATCCACATTGTAGCTCTGTGCCGGTAGAGGACAGGAACAGGAGCAATGGCCTCAAGCTACAACAGAGGAAATTTAGATTGGAGATTAGGAAGAACTTCCTAACTATGAGGGTGGTCAAGCATTGGAACAGGCTACCTAAAGAAGCTGTGGACACACTATCCCCATACATTTTCAAAAGCAGGTTAGACAGACACTTGGCTGGGATGGTTATTCTGGGATGAACATGCATTGGGCAGGGGGATGGACTACATAACCTCAGGTACCTTCTGGTCCTACTTTTCTATGATCCTAAGACACTAGCAGAATTATGTGATAAACTGAAATGTGATACTGAGGTTACTGCTGAGTCTAATACTCCATCAAACAAACTCTGCTCACTCACTCCAGCCTCATGCATGCCCAAGCCCATTAAATTGGTAGACTCAGTGTCTTAGTGCAGTTCTAAATGCATGTCCCTACACCACTCTTAGGTTTTGTGGCCAGGCCTGCACTATTGCTGTGGCAAGCCACAGCTAGGGTGTTCCTGAGCACACTCGACCCATCCAATCCTTGCTATGTCCATAATGAGACATATACCAGTGAGGGAAATGCAGGGTTGTCCACAGAACCCAGAGATTGAAATCTTGAGAGAGGCCACAGAGAAACATCTTAGAGCATCTTTGTTGGGTGCGTGCATAGAAGCAGGTGGTGGAGGAGCCTGCTAAGGAATAGCTAGTGTGGGGCCTGCTACTGTCACAGGGTAGTCATACATTTTGTCTCAGGAGTCTGTCTGGGCTGCTCTACACTGCCTAATTGACAGGGGTGGGTACATACAGAGCAGGAGAAAAGGGGTCAGCAGAACCCTACATTTGGCAAGAAGCTAGTCTATATAGGACCTGATTTTCCCAGGGATGTGTTTGAGATAAGCTCATGAGCCTGAATACTAATTTCTGAGTGGTGCTGAAAGGAGAACTGTCATGCTGGAGATGGGGGGGGAGGGGGGGGTGGAGTTCCTCAAAGCTGAGTCTAGGTCAGTCTCATTTAACATTTTCGGTCATTATCTCAAAATAAAAAGTAGGAAAGTACTGATAAAACTTTCCCAAATCATTGGTGATGCATAGGGGTACACATGCACGTGCATCCACTGAGATTGGCAGTGCACCCCCTGTGAAAAGCACCACTGCCAGTCAGCACTCGCCACTCCCCCCCATGCCACCACCATGCTGCCTCCGGGAGCTCCCCGTTTGGCCTGTCCCCGTCATGAACACCACCACAGCTGCCTGCGGGAGCTCCCCGCTTGCTGCCACCGACACCGCTGCTGCCGTCTGCGGATGGTCACCATGCCCCACCCAGCCTCTGGAGACACATGTCGTTCATGCCCCAAATTGTCTGAAAATTAGGAGATACTGGGTGTGTCCACATGCTTATTTAATGTACAGGAGTTAGTGTGCATTTAGTTTAGTACTTACTTAATGACGTACTAAACTAAATGTGCAGTAACTGCAGATACTATGCAGTAGCAATGGCACATGATTTTTAGTGACGCTTACTGTGCAATAGTCTAAAACAACTGCACAGTAACCTATTAGTATAAGTTTTGTCCGGCATACTACTGCGAAGTGTTATTAGGCTACTGCGCATTAAGCATCTCATGTAGGCGCACCCACTGTCAACACATAAGAGGATGACGCTATTACAAATAAAGAATTGGATGAGCTGGAGGACTAGAAATGGGACGAAGTTCAATAGTACAAAAGCATGCAGTGGGCACATCTACATGTGCACATTTACTGTGCAGTAACCAAAATTACTGTGCAGTATGGGTGTGTATCTACATGTGCATGCCTGTACTGTGCAGTAAATATGGTGAATTATGCCTACTTGAGCATAAATTTGATACCTGCGTCATGCAGGTATCAAATTTATGCCCATTTAAATACTGCAGAGTAATAAACATGTAGATGCCTTACTGTGCAGCAACACTATGTGTGGACTGACTTGGGACTAAAGTTAGTCCCAAGTCAGTCCACACACAGCATTAATGCACCTTAATGCCTGTACACGTAGATGCCAGCCTATTCTCACTTACTGAAAAGTAACTTACTGCACAGTAAATTTAAGCCAGTGTAAATGCATGTGTAGACATGCCTAGTATTTTTATTATAAAGTCGAGGCTTATCAGTTGGAAATGACAGAAGCACATAATGACCTATAGATATTAGTAGATCACAAGACAACAATAAGCCAATAATCTGATGAAACTGTGAAAAAGGCAAATGTAATATTAGGATATCACAGACAAAGTGTGCACTGATGTTGTTATACAAGGCTCTGGTTACAGCTTCCTGTGGAATATTGTGTACGGTTCTCGTTACACACATTCAAGAGAAAGTATTTTAAATTGGAACAGGAGCCAGAAAGGCCAACAAGGATTACCATGAAAACAGAGACCCAATCATAGTAAAGGAAGTTTGAAAAAGTTGTTTTATTTATCCTGGGAATGTGAAAGCGGAGAAGAGCTATGTTTAGTCTTGGCAAATATATCAGGCCTATATCCTTATTCCTGTGAGCTCAATAAATTTACCTCAACAATGCTACACCCTACATTCATACCTAACAATGTCTGGGCAAGGCAATCAATGAGCCAATCTTTTAACCAGCCTCACACCATTGTCAACTGCAACTGCAAACTAGTCCTGGGCAGGACATTCCTGAGCAAGCCCCACTCACTTGATCCTACTCACATGCTCTAAGCCTGGAAAAGAGCCAGTGAGGCCCTTTGTGGCTGCTTGTGAGATGTCAGTGGCCATGTCTACATGAGACACTGACTGCACAGTTGTTACTGCACAGTCATTTAGTACTTGCACACACAAGTACTAAGTGACTGCGCAGTAACCAGAGTTACTGCATAGTAGCATCCCGGAATGACTTTTTGGTGACACTCACTGCACAGTAGCTCATTACTACTGTGCAGTAGCTCATTACTACTGCACAGTAGCGTTGCATCATGTTTTATGCCACATGACGCTACATGAGATGCTGACTATGTAGTAGCTTGTTACTACTGTGCAGCAGACACGGCCCATGTCTAGGTGATTAAAAATGATCTGGAGATGATCCCACAGTGACTTCACCAGATCATATAGGTAGAGGGAACATTGTGCTTGAGGACATCCCAGCTGGGGAATGCTGCTGCTGCTGCAGTAGAGTAGACATGCCTTTATACTTCTCTTTTTAGACATGCTCTCTAGGCCCCTGTAACTCTAATATCCCTTCTCTGTATTTTGAATTAAGCTTTCTTGAACATAGGTGACGCAAGTTATTTCTTTAACACACATATAGACATTCCATTTGACTTCCATTACAACACCATTTGATTTCCGGACAACACCATTAATCACCCTTTGAGTACCTTTCATGCAGCTCAAGTGTACAGCTTTGTGGATACAGACCCTGAGGTCTGTCTACGTTTGACAGCTCTCTGTAAGTGGACCCCAAAGCATCTTTGTAATCAATTGACTGTATCACAATTAATTCACCTTTAACTGCATTGATATTATGCCCCATTCACACAGAAAACATTAACAATACTATGGTCCAAAGAAACTAATAAGCAGCACCCTCTCTCGATTTCAGTCGGTCCAAGGCACAGTCCATCACCATTAGTGCTTTAAACTAATTGCCAGCAGTTCTGAGGTTGCCATGTTTTCAGCGTGATACCAGCTCTTTTCTGGAATGTAACTGGACCTCTCATATATGTGCTCAGTTGTCCAAGAACTTCTCATAGAGCTCAAAGATCATGATTCATGAAAATATCTTGAATCCACTGATGACCCTCTCAAGTTCCTATTAAAACATGGCCTCCTTAGTGTGTCCATATGGCCTGGATCCAGAAGTGGAAGACTGCTCACTGTATACCACATGATCCCATTCCTGTTTGACTGCACTTCCCTTGTAAGCCATAACCTTCTCTTTATGAAAAGAAACCTCAGATGCACCCATCACTTTCAGCCAGCATTGTCTCTTGGCTGCAGCTTCAACAAAGGCATAAAAAAATGCCTCCATAAAAAAAGCAGCAGTTCTAGAAAGAAACCAGGAACTAAAATTTTAGGCACATACCAACAAAGTCATAACAGGGTACTTCCATGGCCTGGGCAGCAGCAGCACATGGGGCAGCATTGGCTGCCATGCTGCATGCCTATTTTTGTGGGCTCCACGCCTTAGTTACACTACAGCATACTAAAACAGACTTGAGTTCTGTCAAGAAATGAATTTCCAGGGCCAAGGCCATTTCCTCTCTCTCAAAATCTACAAATGCAAGCTGAGCAACACAATGACTGAAAGTGTTATGAATCTGAGATATAGGCCTAGAGACATGAATTGCTTATAACCACCACATAGTGTGCCAGTGTGGACATGGGCATAATAGCAACATGGTGAATTTGACCTGTGGTTGTACCCAATGGGTTACAGCCTGCCACAGGCTGATTCACTGGCTTTTGCTTTATCTTCAGTTAGTATCGAGCCTAAGGTGCTCTGAAGATTCACGCATGAAAGTGTTAAATGCAAAGTTCATCTCTTCAGCCTCCCAAATCATTAGAAAAAAGTGGGGAAACATGGCATATGTTGCATATAGGAGGTTGCAACTATAGTCATTAGTACTGTTTATACCACATAGGCCAGCCACTTAAATCTGACCACAAACTGAGCATGACATTTAAAGGTAGGCAAAGAAACCAGTTATGTAATA
>NW_005841966.1:2991227-2996030 GCF_000455745.1 Alligator sinensis | reverse complement strand
TGCTGAAAACAACAAGAACAAAAGCTGATTTGTTATATTTTCACCCCTCTATTTAAACCAGTATGCTTCTCTAAACACATCACGGCTGTCCTGAGTGTCAGTTCCTGATCCTCCCCCATCAACGCAGCTGACGTCCTGCCACAGAAGACTAATTTGTCTCTGGTGACATCAAATGCGAATGGCTTCAAAGGAAGGCAGCTGTTTGAAGTAATTTCCGATTGTTAAAAACTGGTGTTTAAGTTTTTCATGAGAGGTTACTCTGTCAATGATTCTGCATTGGCCCCCACTGAATGGATAGAAAAAACAAATATGACTTTTCAGTTTCAAACAACAGTGTTTTTGTGATTTTGTGATCAGCTGGGACAAACATAGAACTTTGCAAAGCATTCAGGCAAAACTAACTGAACATAAAGACGTCTCATCTTTGGCTCTGCAAAAATAATAGTATTTATGCACTTCTGCATATAAACATAGAAATGAAGAATACCCTACTTCAAACAAACTTATCCTCATTAGATCTGCTGTTTTAAACACTAAAACACAATGGGCAGTGCATTTTTGGGCAATTATTGCATGCCTCACATGATGCTTAACCACCCGACAAGTGTAATAATCCCCCAGAAATGCACCAGCTGAAATGCTCTATCGCTTCTATAGAACTGAGTTCACAAAGAATCATAAGGAAAGCAGTCAAAATGGGCACTGACCTAAACAGGATAGCATCAAATGCCAATCACAAATCTTTACTTATGTCCCATATGCTGAAGCTATATATTCTTAGCTCTCTGGTTAGTAATATTTGCATGAGGTCTGGAACGGGCTCCCAAGGGAGGTGGTGCTCTCCCCTACCCTGGGGGTCTTCAAGAGGAGGTTGGATATGCATCTAGCTGGGGTCATCTAGACCCAGCACTCTTTTCTGCCTATGCAGGGGGTTGGACTCGATGATCTATTGAGGTCCCTTCCGACCCTAACATCTATGAATCTATGAGGGGCCAGCTGAACCCAACTTCAAATACTGTGTTGGATGGTTGGTAGAGAAAAAAATGTATTTCTCAGACTGGTCCAAATTTGTGCAAATCACAAATCCACAAGGCATGATTTTCAAATTCTGTAAGAGAAGCACAGGAATGAAATAAAAACATTATTGTAATTCAGTATAGCTACACCCTGGCTGCAATACGGAGAACAGTTTGTACAGCACAAGTCCATGCTATTGTTATCTAAAGCCAGTAGAATTAGTTCTTCACTTTCCTGAGGACTAAAATAGCTCACAAAGTTAAATTTAAAAAGAGGGAAGCCTGGAATGACACTATAACTTGTTGACATGGCTTTTCCATGAACCTAATTACTGTGCATACTGAAGTGCCTCAAGAAATCAATACAGGAAAGCTACATAAATAAAAGAACCCCCCCCCCCCATGTTAAAGTTACAGTTATGACCTCAAAAGCCAGGAAAACTAAAATGAAGACTGAACACATAAGTTTATTTCTTTGCCTTTGTGTGACTGTCCATATGTAGCAGCAATGATATGATTGATCACATATTTTCCAACCATATAGCATCCTGTAATATAATTTCTTCTACAGCCTTTGATTAACATATTGCATGGCTATATTACTGTATGAGGGGCCTTAAGACTAAAGTTCAGTTCACAACATATCTTCATCTGGAGGAAAGCAACCTACTGCAGCTCTGGAAAAAGGTCTCCTTATTTCTTCCCTCATGCTAGCTCAGCTCCACTGCCCAAAAAGTATATGGATCAAGTCAAGTCTATGTCTCCTACCTACCCAATTGCTTATGAGACAGAACTATCCAGAGAAGAGGTGCTGTGTTCTGCATGAGACCAGAACCAAATTCTAGATGTAAGGGGAAGCAAGGAGTCATCTTATTCAAGCACACATGAGGATAATGAAAAATAAGACGAGAGCTCTGCAGGTCATTTGATCAACTTTAGTTCCAACATTGTTATATTAAAAACATTTTTTCCATACTAAACTGAAACTTAGCACGGACACTGTTTATACTGAATAGAGATCTGCTCTTCAGTAAGAACAGTATCCATGCTAAGTTTCAGCTTTCAAGCTTCAACCATTTTTGGGCATATCTTGTTTTAAAATGTAGCTAGATTTTTTTAATGAAGGGCAATATTTTTGATTCACTGTGCTGTAATGTGGGAAAAGGCAACTGAGGGAATTTTGTTTAAACTCTCCTAAAATATTCATGTTTTAGTGATGTTCAAACATGGAAAAAATTCAGATACAAAGGGGAATATTTTGTAACATTATGAGCATATGAAAACAACTGGAGCAAGAGCAGGAATTATAATGAAATATTTTCCAACATCAACAGTGTATATTGTAGAACTATTATAATAGCCATGTAATTAGAAAAATTTCAGAACAAATTAAATTATTTAAAAATGGTTATTTTCTAATCTTACTTCCTTTTTTCACTATTTCATATCTGTCCTAATGGGTTTCTTTAATGGACTTTACCAGGAGCAGAGACTTAAAACACAGAGTTTTCTGTTTGCAATTTGTTCTTGCCTAACAAGGTGGTGAGAGACAGATCTAATCAGAAGAGGTCTAGAAATCAAATTTTGGAGTGTTTTTAGAAGCAAATACAACTTCAGAGTTAGGTGTCCTTCCAAGAAGGACTGTCCTTGTTGTGCCACTATATGTGATAGCTGCTTATGTTTCATTTGGTAGATATCAACTTAACCATAATATCAGTGTGCTGGGGCAAGAGCAGCATGTGGGTGCAGGAAAATAAGAAAGCAAAAAATACACCATTGTAGTGTCAGACAGGTCTGAAATTGTAGTTGGATAGAAAGGAGCACAGACCCTGTAGTAGTAGTAGCATTTTTTCCTCATGTGTGTCAATTTGTCTTTGCCAGATTTAAGACCCAGCCCTTGCTTGTTAACTTCTAGAGGACCTTTGTATAAGGAGGACTTTAGTTCCCATCAACCATCTCTCTCATTCCTGAAGAAATCTATATCATTTTGTTCTCTATCTAGTGAAAGAGCAATGTAGTTATTTAACTTTTTGGAAAGGTTTCGTTTCTCCGCTGCTGCTGGAAACTAAATATTTGAGCTCCTGCTTGCAAGCTCCTGCTGATTTTATTACAAGCCTGCAAAAATTCTCAATAGGGGCCAAATCCTGTCTGTCTTACATAAACACTAGCAGAGAGAGGTTGTACGCTGTGCCAGTCTGAAGACAGGCAGAACGCAGCATAGATTTGCATCTTTATAGACTAACAAAATCAGAGATGTATAGCATAAGCTTCCTTAAGCAGAGGGCTTGCTTCATTAGATGCTGCAGCACTGCTTCCTGCAGTCACTTCACAGCATCTGATAAAGCAAGCTTATGAAAGTTTATACTATACAACTCTGATTTAATGGGTCTATAATGGTACAAATACAACCTGCCTTCTGCCTTACATAGCCACAGATGTCAATTTTGATGTCCATAGACACAAAACTGGAAATGATTCTGAGGCCAGTGGTCTAATGTCTGATCATATTTGCATGGATGTAGGCCTGGTGTGACCAAGCTCAGAATTCGGTTGATTGGATTTATTCTGGTGTAAAAATATTATTAGGCTAGGGACAGACATTACACATAAACTGATTTAAGTGATCAGAAACTGGTTTAAACCTGTAACAGAAAAGACATTCAGTGCACATAAACCAGTTTCAAAAAGGCCAAAACCAGTTTGAGATAAACCTGGTTGAATGTAGAATCAGACTTAACTGATTTAGCTCAAACCGGTTTATGCAATGTCTGTCCCAGACCCTTTGCTGATTTAAGATAAACCAGACTCCCACAGCATCTCAGCATGCTCTCTGGGCTGAGTGGGGCTCTCTGCTTCAGCCACAAGCCTCACCCTGCCCCTCTGCTCTCTAGCCAGAACAGGGACTGGCCCTAGTGGAGACACCGGCTGGCTTGGCCCTGTTAAGGCAAAGTGGGCAGGGAG
The DNA here is from genome assembly GCF_000455745.1 of Alligator sinensis. Taxonomy (NCBI): domain Eukaryota; kingdom Metazoa; phylum Chordata; order Crocodylia; family Alligatoridae; genus Alligator; species Alligator sinensis. The sequence goes on along the minus strand of NW_005841966.1, from coordinate 2,992,053 downwards.
GGAGTTAATTCTTTCCTCCTTCCCCTCTTCCTCCACCGCAGCCATGGTCAGCCTCTCTGCCAAGGAGCAGAGGAGAGGGGGCTGCAACGGTGGTCCCTGGATCTGGCAGACTGCACTGCAGGGAAAGGATGGAGGGAGGAATTAACCCTTCTCCCTGCCCCCTTCACCTTAACAGGGCCATGCTGGGTTGGTTGTCCTGCTGGGTGGGGAGGGGGCTCTGTTCCATCCTGGGGGGGACTATTCCCCCTCCTCCTCCTCCCAGGGTGGAAAGGGGGACTCTGTGAGGTGCTGGATGGGTTCTCTTACTCCTCTCCTTCTCCCACCACTGCGGGGCTAGGAGGGGAAACGGGACTTTATGCGATGCCCAGCACAACACTAGCTGTCTCTATCGCGGCTCTGCACCATGCACCTGCAGCTCCGCACTTGCAGAGGGGAAGCCCTGCGCTGGACTCTGAAGGGAAGCAGGGGGCAGGGCTCCCTCTACTCCTGGCATAGTGCGGGCACCTGCACAGCAGGGAGTGGGGGGAGCAGCTGGGTCCACTGCGAGGCTTCCCCCGCTGCAGGTTCAGGCTCAGGGAGCAGAGCCACAGGGATAAGGCAGGTTCTGCTTCCTCCCTCCATGCAGCACTGGCCAGAGGCGCACCTGCACCAGGCACGAACACCCTGACCTCCCCGTGTGCTGATGCTGCCTGGCTGCGGGGGCTGCACCCTACATCCCACACCCTGCCCAGATGAGCTCCATGCTCCCACTGCCCCTCTGGGGGCAGGAGGAGGAAGGGGAAGAGTTCCCCCTAGCATGGAACAGAGCCTCCCCCTGCCCTGGGAG
>NW_005841966.1:2974122-2991217 GCF_000455745.1 Alligator sinensis | reverse complement strand
GTAGGGCTGGGCAGGATCCCATAGAGCCCCACATCCCCACCCCACAGTGATGGGGGAGAATCAGGGGGAAGGTCCCCTCTAGGGCCAGGGAACCTTACAGAGCCCCCCGCCCATCCCACCACAAGGGAAGGAGGGAGAAGAGGGAGCACTGAACAGGGCCTCCCTCCTGGCCCAACAGCAGTGAGGGAGAGGGAGAAGAGTTCCCCTCTGGGGCTGGGCAGCCCTGTGTCCTGGGATTGCTCCCGCCTGTTAGGGAGCCACTGAAGTGGGCCTGCCAGGGCCTGGCCACATCCCCCGCACACCCCCAGCTCAGCTTCCCTGTGGAAGGGAGGGTTGCTCTAATGAGCTTCTGGCTTGAGCCACTGCAGGCATGTGCTGAATGTCTATCCACTTGCACACCAGTTCACTCTCTGCAGGTTACACTAACCTGCAAAGATTGAATCAATTCAGGCTCAGGCTTTTTGAATGTCTGTCCCTAGCCCTGGAGGCCCACTGATTTCAATGAAGTGTCTCATGTAAGCAAGGCAAGCAGGATATGACCCTGGGAATCTTGTGACACAGTGTTCCAGGAAGCAGCCTTTGTTTGCACACACTGCGGCTCTTATTTATTAATATATGGATCCAACAATGCCTATTGTCTCTTTTCATATTAGAGTGTTGTCACATGAGCTGTTCAAGTGACACCAAAATTGCAAGGCGAAGACAAGTGGCTCTCTCTGGCCCTGATTAGAAATGCTATGTATTTTAATACATTAATACTCAACAGATCTCTCTTTAGATTAAATCACCCACGGGTTTTTTTCTTTAATTAAAAAACCACCCAAACAATTCTGTTTAACAAAAAGTAAGCTTTCCTTCTTAAACAAAAGAACACTTTATTATTAGGATTCAGGAGATACATCTGTTACCAAAATAGACAATTAACAGAGTGATCCAATTAGCTGAAATTTTGATGATAGGCTCTTTATTGTACTGAACTTCAAAACTGCACGCTACTTTCCTATAACACTTTATACCTGCAAACTGGAGGTGGAAATGGCAACATTTCTTACATAGACTTTTACTCTGCTGTTCTTAGAATTTTTCTTCCTTTGCTTATTTCTCCTTCATTTTCTGCATGTTCTGAGCAAGGTTTAGTCTCTTTTGAAAGAAACACCATGCAAAACTAAACTTTGTTTACATGAGCCTTAATGTACTTCATTTTAGCAAAGGCTGTTTACTTATTTGTCATATCAGCCTAGAACAATACTTTCTTTATGGTCTAACAAATGCTGTTTTCTCCCCAGGGATTAAATGAATCATCTTTGCATAACTGTATCTATTATTCCATTTAGGAGAGGCCTGGAGAAGAGATGAGGGCTCTTATAAGCGATATTAAGCTAACTTGAAATTAATACAGCTTAACTTTCAGTTTGTTTTATGTCAGCAGGAGTAATCTGACCTCTATACATTTCATAATGGACTAAATGGAGAATAATAGATGAGAGAGAGTGAAATCCAAGCAATGATGCCATGCATTTTATATTAACACAGTACAAGTGCTCATGAAGAGGTACAACAATCAGGGGTGAGGAGTGGGTAGGTAGGTAGATAACATGCACCTAACGAAGTGCCCAGTTCTATTTTCAAAAGTGGCCTAGGCACTTACGCCCAGATACTCCAGGATTTTAGGCACCAAAATCAATTGAAATCAATGGGAACTGTGCTCCCAAATAATCCTAAGAATCTTGGCTTTAGGAGTTTGGCAGTGGGCACATCTACACATCCATTAATGCACCTGTCATAACCCAAAGGTATGATTTTGTGTGTGCTTCGGCACCAGAATTATCTCTGCCAAATTACAGCTTCATTGCACGGGAGAGTTTTCTGCTGCAGAGGAGAACCCCGGTGCAAGGACGAGTTTCCCGCCTATTTGCAGCTTCCTTTTCAGGGTGCATTGCTCAAGTTGCAAGAGAAATGCACGGTGCAAAGGATTTCCCATCACCCGCATGCAAATTTGTGTTCCGCTATTGGCTAGTTCTAAATTATTCCTACGTGGCGGCTAACGATTGGCCTGTTAGCCGTATAAGAGGCTTGAGCGGTTTCTGCCCAAGCCAAAGAGGACTCCACATCCATCTCGTGGGGACTCTGGGTACACGGCAGGGAAATAAAGACCCCTCTGTGAGATTCAGAGGAGTTTAGCAACCTGATCCATCGCCCACCTCTTCCCGTCTTCGAGCGACAAATTTTATAAGACATATCTACGAGTTTCCAATTTTGGTGGCGCGCTTACCCAGGGCATCTGGAGCTCTGTTTCCGTGGAGCCTAGCAAACTCCACGTGACCGTTCGTGTTGTCTTTGTCTGTAACCGCAACTCAAGCAAGTTTTCCAGCCTACACCACGACCATCTTTGGTGTAAGTAAATAATCTTTAAATCTACTGCTACGAGTCTGTGCCTAATTCTAGCTGTCGCGCCCCTCTCTCCGACCCCGCGTGCCCGGGCTGCTGGCCACAGCCCGCGCAGAGCACGAAAAAGTGCCCGGCTCGCGACCGGCCCGCACAGCACCATAATTGGCACTATGGCGCATTAGCACAAATGAACACTTTTTATGTGATGCTTAATGCTCATTGGACTAATATACCGAGCATTCGCGCATTAGCACAGTTTTTGCCAGCTGTGCTAATGCACTGTAGAATTAGTCCAATGGGCATTAAGCATCTTATGTAGATATGCCCAATGAAACTTGGGGTATTAAGGGCTAGATCCACAAAGTGATTTAGCTGGTAAAAATAGCAGTTAGGCTCCTAAATCTAGCAGTTAGGTAGCACTAGGATACTTAAAAGCCCTGCTGACTGGACACTTACCTTTCTAGACACTCAAGCTAAGCTTCTGTGAATAAATTCCTGGCGCTTATCTACAACTTTAAATACCTACATCTGCCCCTTATGTTAAGTCACATAGGGCCAGATCCAAAGAAAAGGCTTAAGTGCCTAAAGCAGGACATCATGGCTAGGGACAGACATTTGACATAAACCAGTTTAAGTGATCAGAAACTGGTTTAAACCTGTAACAGAACAGATGTTCAGTGCACATAAACCAGTCTGAGATAAACCTGGTTGAATGTAGTATCAGACTTAACTGATTTGGTTCAAACTGTTTTATGCAATATCTGTCCCAGACCCCTTGCTGGTTTAAGTTAAACCAGATTTTCTCAGCATCCCAGCATGCTCTCTGGGCTGGGCAGAGCTCTCGGCTCCAAAGCAGGGCTGGCCTCTCCGCTCTGCTCCCTGGCCAGAGTTCCAGCAGAGACTTGCAGGCTCAAAGCATCTGCCTGACTTCCCCCTCCCCTCTGCTAAGCAGGGATTATTTTCCCCTCCCCTCTGCCTTACACAGACACCTCAGCATTAGCTGCCACATGCTGGCTATCGTCTGTGCTGTGGGAGACAACAGGCAGACAAGCTTTTTGGAGCTAATCAACAGGTAGCTTAATGTCCTTCCTTGGAAGAGCTGTTTAAGAAGAGCTCCATTAGTTAATAGAAAGAGTCTTTGTTTTCTAAATGGGTTGACAAACATTGAGTTAGGGGTGATAAACATTCCCTGCTGGGCTGTTTAGAAGCGGGGGGAATAATCAGAGTATCCTGCTGGGGTCTGGCCATGCCCCCCTCAGCTCAGCCCTGTGTAAGGGAAGGGGGGGGCTGCTCTAGCACCCCCTGGCTTCTAGCCTGAGACACTGCAGGCATGTGCCTGCATTTCTGGGATGTCTGTCTGGTTACAAAACTGATTTAGCCTAGCCAGGTTAGACTAATCTGCAAAGATTGAATCATTTCAGGCTCAGGCTTTTTGAACGTCTGTTCCTAGCCCAGCAGATTTTATGCGGTAGGTCCTCCACTGAGATAGAGGAAACAATTTTTCAGTAGGCATCATACTCTGGAGGCATATAAACTCCCTAGGAACCTGCAATTCTGACATACATGGATGTACAGAATTTCCCTAGTCTGGATAGCTAGACACCTAGCTCCTACACAAGCCCAGAAATCAGGATGAGTGGTACATTAAGGGACTGAATTTGGCAGATCTGTTCTGAGAACACAGAAAGCACAGGGTACAACCACTTCTATTAATAAAAATGTCAATGGTGGTCAGAGGCATAACAAACAGAGTTGGTGGCCTGGTTAAACTCTACAGGAGAACAGTGAGGTGGGAGAGGGAGGAAACAGTCTTATCCATACCAGGAACTCTTCAACAAACCCTGTCTGAGCTGCTGCTGTCACTGCCGCAGTAACTAGGGACTGTTTAGAAGTGCCCATCATGAGTAAACTGTTGGGGTATCTTGCTGCTGGGTCACAGTCTCCATGGGGATAGGAGGCAATTCCAGTGCAGCTCCTAACTTGGTGCTCAGGGTGGGGACATAGCCCTTTCACCCATGCCTAGTAACAATATCAGTAGTGGTACAGATGCCTCCTCCATGTTATAGACTAGCACAGTGATTACAACACTTTATATATCCAGGAAATAGGAGAACTGAGGTTTACACTTCCCCTCAGCATGAGAGGACTCAAACTTTTATCTCTGGAGAATGCCCTAACCACCAGGTTATGAGCTAGGTTGAGGTGGCCCTCTTCACTCCTCTCATGAAAGCTGTGCCACTGGGAGGAAAGGGCAGGACAAGTCACGTGACTAGAAGGAGAGCAAGCAAGAGGGATCTTGACTCAGTAGCCTGGCAGTTAGATGCAGAGGATGGTGGGCTGGAGGTGTTCAGTAGCAGTGAAGCAGTGCTCTGGTGGGTTCCCTGAGAGGGAGAAAGTAAGCAAGAATAGGGTTGCTTCCTTCTGCTACATATGGTCAAGGGTTAAAGGCAGAGCAAGACAGGCTGGAAAGACTCCAAGTCCAAACACCCACAAAAAACGAGGTGAGCCAGTGCTCTGTGGCTTAATCCCATTCTCTGGAAACCTGCAGAAGCACCACTGCAGATACATTACGCAGCTGGAGCCTTGTAGAGAAGGAGGCAAAGAGCCAGACAATAGCTGCTCTAAGCAGCACAATTCCTATATCAGCAGGATTAGTACTGGAGAATGATGCCAAGGTGAGTAGTACTGCTGGCAATGCTAACTAGGGCTGTGCGAAGCTTTGGGTGCTGATTCAATTCAGAGGAGATTTGACCCGATTCGGTGGCCAAATCTCCGAATCCGAATCAAATCAGGGGACCAATTAAAAGGTCTGAATTGGCTTGAAGCTCTACATTTTGATTCGGAAAAGATTTAGAGAGCTTCAGCAATTCGGGCAGTTCCTGCTTGCTGCCACAGGGAGCTGGACCTGGACTCCAAGCTAGTAAGTAGGGGGCGGGCGAGGGGAGGCTGGAGGAGGGGGGAGGGGCCCATCAGAGGCCCCCTGCCAGGCCTCATCCCCTGCCTGCTCCCCCAGCTTCCCTGAGCACTCCTTGACCCCCTCCCATTCTCCCAGCCCCCATCCCCATGGCTGCCTTGCCTGGCCCCAGCTCCTGGTTGTTTTAAAAAAAGCCCCTACTCACTGGCTGCTGCCAGGCAGAGGGGGAGATCCCTCCTGCCCCCCACTGCCCCACGCTGCATGGGGGGGCTCTGTCATGAGCCCTCCAACCCCCACCCACCCTCCCATGGCTGCCCTGCCCACTCCAGCTCCTGGTGCTTTAAAAGTTAAAAAACCCCAAACAAACCCTTAACTCACTGACTGCTGCAGCAGCCTTGGGCTTCTGAGGGCTCATGGCAGAGCCCCCCATGCAGCACAGGGCAGTGTGGGGCAGCAGGGGTCATCCCCAATGGGCAGCAGCTGGTGAGTTCAGGGTTTTTTGTTTGTTTTTGTTTAAGGGGCTGGGAGCTGGGGCAGGTGGGGCAGCCATGGGGGGCTGGGAGAGTGGGTGGGAGTAGGGAGGCTCATGGCAGAGCCCACTACGTGGCATGGGGCAGTGGGGGGCAGCAGAGATCATTCCCCGCCAGGCAGGATCCAGTTAGCTGGGGCTTTTTTTTTTCCAAAGAGCCAGGAGCTGGTGGGGGATGGGACCTGTTTGATTTAGAGATTCGGCTGATTCAGCAGCAGCCAAATCTCCGAATCATCAAATCGAATCACTGTCCCCCAAACTGGCTGAATCTGAAGTGGATACTAGCAGCTGTGCATGGGCCTAATGCTAAATTCTGCGCTGTTCCTTTGTTTTAGATATAAGTATGAAGGCATGGCAATGGGGCCGTACCACATGGTGGTTAAGCTTCTGAATGAGCAGTATAGCCATGGACAAGGGAGAAGCAAAAGCACAAATATCTGGCTTGCTGTGCAAATTCCCAAAAAGATGTATGGCCGGACTCATTGTTTTTTTGTAGCATTGCTTGGCGTTAAGGGATAGAAGGGACAAGAAGGTGGCTTTAAGCCACATTTGCACTCTTTAGATTCTTGGGAGATCTTTTGGCCCCTGGCCAATTCAGAGCACCCTCGAGGTTGCTCTAAACTATACTCAACTACAATTACAATTTACTGATGCTGAGCATATGGCCTCATGGGTAAAATCACATACACATAAATACATACACACACACAGGGTTTGCAGAACTGGCAATTCAAATTTTGCTTTAACTCCCCATGAAGTTGGTATACAGCTTATATTAATTTCTCTAGAACGGAGATCAGGCCCTGAAGCTCATGTGCCACAGTATGCAGTTATTTGCATTAACTAAACACAGCAGCAGAATGAAATGCCAGAGATTTTTGATGCACTAATAATAATAGCATTTTAAAAAGCTTACACACTGTGACAAAGTAAGTATCCATTGCACCTCTCTTAAGGTCGGTTCTCTCTTAGGGTCTGTTCCTGCACTATGGAAGTCAATGGGAGTTTTACTGTAGACAAGGGCATCAGGATCAGGCTAATATTTTGCCACTGTGTTAGAAAGGATCAGCTGACAAGGAAGAACAGTGGCACCCAGTGGCCAACTATATTTTCTGCCTTAAATATATGTTCCCTTGAAATTTTCTTTCCTTTACTTTGTTGGCAAGTTTCTATTTATAATTATTACTTTAAAGGTGCTAACTTGAACATGATAAAACACATTTTTTAAAGAAAAGAAATAAAAACAGAAGTGTTCATTAAAAAAAAAGATCTTACTTGTAAAGTTTTTTGGGGATCTCTGTTTGATTAATAGTCAGCTCTATTATAGCCATAATTACTGAGATGGCCAAATGTTAGAAGTTAATTAAAATTAAAATATTAAAACTGATGGAAATGTTCTTTTTCTTCTTTAATAACATAAGCTAAGTGTGGAATATGTCTTTATATAGTGCAAACTAATGCCAATTTCCATTTTCAACCCTTTAGCTTTGCAAACTTAGGTAACTGCTGCAGACAGTAGTAACATAAAGCTGCATTTTTTTAACTCAGTGCAATTCATAGATTCACAGATGCTAGGGTCGGAAGGGGCCTCAACAGATCATTGAGTCTGATCCCCTGCCTAGGCAGGAAATACTGATGCCTATCCAGATGCCTATCTGGCCTTCTCTTAAAGACCCCCAAGGTAGGGGAGAGCACCAACTCCCTTGGAAGCCCATTCCAAATTTTGGCCACCCTTACTGTGAAGAAGTTTTTCCTGATATCTAGCCTAAATGTGCTCTGTCAGTTTGTGACCATTGTTCCTTGTTACCCCAAGAGATGCCCTGGTGAAAAGAGCATCTCTGATCCCTTGCTACATTCCCTTAATGAATTTGTAGGTAGCCACAAGATCACCTCTCAGCCTTCACTTGCGGAGGCTGAAGAAGTCCAGGTCCCTCAGTCTCTCCTCATAGGGCTTGTCCTGTAAGTCCCTAACCAACGAGTGGCCCTCCTCTGGATCCTCTCGAGTCTATCAACATCCTTCTTGAAGTATGGCACCCAGAACTGGACACAGTACTCCAAATGCGGTCTGACCAATGCCACACAGAGCAGAAGTATCACCACTTTGGTTCTATTTGTCATGCATATGCTGATGTATGATAAAGTGAGGTTAGCTTTGCTGATGATTTCATCACACTGATGAATCATGTTAATCTTGGAGTCCACTATGACCCTGAGATCCCTTTCCGCTTCTGTGCTGCTGAGAGGGTCACTTCCTAGCCAGTAGGCGTGCTGGATATTTTTGTGCCCTAGGTACAGCACTCTGCATTTGTACTTGTTGTCCTGCATCCTATTGTGTAGTGCCCACTTTTCTAACCTGTCTAGGTCTGCCTGCAATAGTTCCTTACCCTCCGGAGTGTGCACTTCACCCCACAATTTAGTATCATCCGCAAACTTGAACAGAGTACACGTCACACCCACATCCAAGTCACTGATGAAGATATTGAAGAGTACAGGTCCAAGGATCAAACCCTGCGGGACCCCACTACTCACTTCCTTCCAGGTCGATACCAACCCATCTTCTACGACTCTCTGGGTGTAACCACTAAGCCAATATGCCACCCACCAGACTGTGTAAACATCTATGTCACAGCCTCTTAATTTATTTATGAGAATGGCATGAGATACCGTATTCAAAGGCCTTGCTAAAATCCAAGAAAACAACATACATCTCTACTCCTGCATCTAAGCGTTTTGTGACCCTGTCATAAAACAAAACCAGATTGGTCAGGCATGATCTGCTTGCTACCAATCCATGCTGGTTGCCCTGCTGCATTATTTTTCCTGCTGGACTCCCACAGATATGGTCCTTCATAATCTTTTCAAAGACCTTTCCAAGGATGGAGGTGAGACTGACTGACCTGTAATTACTTGGATCCTCCTTCCTCCCCTTCTTGAAAATAGGGACCACACTGGCCCTTTTCCAGTCCTCCAGGACCTGACCCGAGCGCCACGGATGCTCAAACAGCCATGCCAGTGGTTCTGCTATGACACTGGCCAATTCCTTCAGTACTCTCAAATGCAGCTCATCTGGGCCTGCTGACTTGAACACATCCGGTCCATCCAAGTGACTCTGCACCAAGTCAGCGTCGACAGTTGGTGGGCTGGTGTCCCTCTGATGCCCATCTAAGCACCCATTAGGAGACTTATCTTGACCCCTGTTCAAGAACACTGAGGCAAAAAACTCATTGAATAGTTCAGCCTTGTTCCCCCTGTCTGTCACTAATTGCTCCTTCTTGTTCAGTAGGGGTCCTATGCTGCCCCGCACCTTCCTTTTACTCCCTACATACCTAAAAAAAAGACTTTTTGTTGTCTTTAATTTGTGTTGCCAGCCTCAGCTCTGTAGTTGCTTTGGCCTTTCTAATTGCCTCCCTGTAATTGCAGGCCAAGTAAATATACTCCTCCTTCGTAGCTTCCCCCTGCTTTTACCGTCTATGTGCCTTCTTTTTTCCTTAGGCTCCCCTGGATTTCCCTGTTTAGCCAAGGAAGGTTTAGGGCTCCTTTCCCCCTTTTCCCTCTTACTGGGATCATCTTCCTCTGCACCCGAAGAATATCTTCCTTTAGGAATGACCACCCTTCCTGGACTCCCATCTGTATTTAATTGTATTTAATTGAACCCAGTGATCACTATAAGGTGTCAGGAGTGGTAGATGAGAAAAAACTTGAAAGAGTTTGAGTTCCAGACTGAAAAAGAAGTTGGAAAGTGAAAGGAGGTGGAGCAATGCAGCCCTCTAGAGGGACAAAGGCCTTTGTAAGTGATCTTCTGTACTGCTAAGTCTAAGGATAGTTAGTAATGAAAGTTTTGCAACCTCCACCTGCCCTTCTGACATCAGGCAATATAGCAGATAACTGAAGGGCATTCAGACAAAGGTGTAAGCAGTAGTTAGAAGCCACGGAGAAGAGAAACATGACAAAATTACACCCTCAGTCTCCTTGCATATTGTTGGGGAGGAAACCCTGGCTGTTTATAACACCTTGACTTTCAAAGAAGGCCAAAATATGCTGTAATGCTGTCCAAGTTTAAGGAGTTCTGCATGCCAAAAAAGAACAATACTCTTGAAAGACAGATTTTATGTGCAGACAAACAACAGAACAAAGTACAGATCAGAATGTTACTAAACTAAAGTGACTGAGTAAGAACTGCGCTTTTGGGAGCTTGACAGAATTTCTGAATAGAGATAAGATTATTTGTGGCACTGGAGACACTCCATTACAAGAAAGTCTATTGCAAATAGGAGACTTGTTCCTAGAAAAGACTGTGCAAATGTGCAGGGCTGACTGAATACACCAAAGGGGGTCATCCAAGCAGTAGGCATGAACGGATATGGCCAGAAAAATCCACTTCACAAGGTGGAATATTCCACTGGTAAGAAACCACCTTACAGGGTGGAATTTTCCACTGGCAAGGAGAAATCTGAGAGAGAGAGAAAAAAAGAGTAGACGCATACTAAATGTTACATGTAAGTAACGTCTTAAGGTTCCCACTTATGGGTCTAGGTAACTGGCGGCTATCTTCGTTCATTCACTCATCTGCCATGCCTTTGATGGGAGAATATATATAGATATATCAATAAACAAACAGAAGATAATTGTAGGCCATACAGCGAGGTTTATATGATGTTCCTTAATATGTCTTACAGAAATTACGCAGTGTGATCACACATGGAGCCATAATCAACAAGGTTTATGATTCACAGTCCTTATTAGCGGTGAGCTGCTAACAGCAGATCTCACCTTACTTTTTCTTTTTCTTTATTTTCTATTCTTTAGATTCCCATTTGTAGTTCACAAGACCCACATCCCACCATCTCCCAGAGCTTTCTCACCTCTCACTTGCTCGGATAAGTTACCTCTGTGTCTCTGGATGCATGCTGTCCATTCTGACAAGTCATTGCCATGTTTCCATGCTGCCTCATGGGCTGCCTCAACAATCTTGGTTGCATGTGAGACCTCCTCAAAGATTCACAAAGACTTATTAAAAGAGTTGCAGAAAAGGGGGAAACGGGAAAGTGAATGGTAAAGATTCAATTCAGAGCAATGTGCTAGTAGCTTCCTCTCTGAAGATGGGTGTTAATTGATTTGTGTTAATTGATTTTGTCTTATTGTTAAGAGGAAAGATGTGGTGATAGAGGTGGTAGTTTGGAGACACAGACACTCCCTGACTTAGACTACAGAGGTTGAAAATTGGGATATAGTCCATCAGTTAACAGTCTGCAGAGGTTGCCTACTGTGCCAAAATTCAAGGTTTTTGTTCTTCTCATTCACACCTGTATTTATTGAGCCAGGTGATCGCTATAGTACAGCTAACTTTAATTCTTACATGGATCATTGTCAGAAGACAACACTGGGGAATGTGACAATGAAGCATGGTACACCTGCTCTGTGTGCACTGCAATCTGAAACAGATGTAATGTGGTCATGTAGAGCAGTTTTGAACCTGTGCACAAGCACACCTTAAACAGTAAGTTTATTAACACTTATACAGTGCTACTCTAAAGCAGCTACATTACATCTGTTTTGGGGTTTGGCACCAAGCAGAAGTAAAGAAATGGAATGTTCTTTTGTGGGTTTTCTTATCAAGAGTGCCATATATATATATATATATATATATATATATATAAAGAATCAGAAATTTCATAATTTCATCATCATATGAAATCATACGACACCCACATGTTTCACCAACAAGGTATATATTCAGGCATTATCTGGTGGTGGAGCATGGTCAGTATATACAGAATCTTAAGAGACTTTAACTGCTAAAATCTATCATGTCCCTAGTGACCATCAACAAGTTGACATTTTCCAAAGATTTTATAATTTGTCTAAACCTGACTGGATTTTTGAAGGAACAGTAAAAGGTACATTGTGTATTAGTCCTCTTGTCAACTCATCTTAGTACCAAGGCATTTGTGTTTTACAAATTGTGAAAAAAATGTAACTGGATTTTCTCTTACCATGCAAAAAAAATGCATGTTTCCTTAAACTCATTCTTGGTAGCGACTGAACAACTGTGCTATAACTTTCCAAAAATATCTCACCCAAGACAGACAACCAACATGGGAAATTTTAACTCAAATGGTCAAAACATGGCAAAGTTAGAAGCAGCCAAAAAGCGGGTCTTTATACTGGAAAATGTCAATCAACCTTAATAGTAGATAATGCTACAATTTAGCTCAAATCCAGTTTGGCAATTATTATGTTTTTAGCAGAGCTGGACAATTTTTTTTTTTATTTATTTAAACAGCTGTGAAATCTATACTGTTGGAAAGATGTTATCACCACCAGTGTGGTCCAAGAAATGTGTGAGAGGCAAGGTATTGTGTGCCTGATATCTTTATTGGACCAACTGCGTGGTTGGGAATGACTTAGACAAGCTTTTGAATACAGTGAATTTATAAATGTTGTCCTAATACTTGTCCAGTTTCATAAAATCTTGTTCTACTGAAGCCAACTGAAGTCACAGATTTATCATATCATTATACTATCATACCTTTTTTAGTGAGGGAAATGATTGTCTATTATCAGAAACCTCTTTCCCATGTGAGTACCTGTAAACTGAAATCAAGCCACTGCTCAGTCTTCATTTGCATAAACTGCATGGGACTAATCTTCTTTAAATCTCTCACTTTAAGACATAGTTTCCAGAGATTAAACTTTTCTTGTAGCTGTCTTCTAAATTGTTTCTAATCTTTCAACACTTATTTTTGCAATACTGACACCAGTCATTCAGTAGTTATTTCATGAATGCTGTATATAGTATTACCCACACCTAGTTCCCTTAATTGATATTTGCCTGCTTTTTCATCCATAAATAACATTTCTCTCTTAGTGACAACCTCACTCTAGGAATGTATGTTCAAATTATATTTTCTGCCATTATCCCCAAGCCCTTTACAGTGTCACTGCATTCCAATACTGACTTCCATCTTGGAAACATTGCCTACGATGCTATTTGCCTAGATGTAATTATATTTGGTTGTACTAAAATGCATGTTGGAACATTTAGCCCAGATTGTTCCAAATATTCTCTTCCCGATTTTTTTTTTGCATAGCTTATCACTCTAATTTATCTATTTATCACTCTAATTTTTTATAAAGAATAGCACTGGGGCTTCCCTGGGGATCCCAGCATTTCCAGGGTCTACAACAATCCTCTAAACCTTAACCCGGATTCTTAGGGTTTACTGGCCCATGCTCCTAAGCTCCTAGCTCAATCAGGGCTTACAGGACTGTTAGGGTCCTGCTGTGGATGTGGAATATCTGTGGATGGAAATTCTGACGTTTGGTTACAGATGCACACTCAGTGCATTACAGAATTTACACTGGTGTACAGAAATTGCCATTTTAACCCAGACCTGCTGTTCAACTGTCTATTTAGTACTATATCTTTGGAGGAAGATGCAAGAGACTCTCCTGTGGACAATTACAGGATGATTTGCCCATAAGGAAAATTTCTTCTTAATCACTATTAGCTAGAACTTGGCTCATCTCCTGAAGTGAGAGCCCACAATCCTTCTAAAAATATTTGTATCCTAATGTAACAGTAAATGTTCTTGTTATCCACATACTTTGAGCATTTTTTAAATCTTAATGTACCATCTTTAGCAATATTTTATGGCAGTGAATTATTTGGGTTGATTTTACACTGTGGAAAAAGCATTTCCTTTTATTACTATAAAATCTGTTGTCTTAAGGAACAGCATCTGTCCCTTTGTACATAGATGTGAGGGTCTCACTGACCTTCACTAGCCAGTCATTACTTTGTATATCTTTACCATATATATTCATCGCATCTCTAAACTAAACAGCCCCAACAAAGTCATAAAGCCTCTCTCAACTTCTAGTTCCCATCATTAGATTAAGTTCAAGCTAACCCACACCTCTTTAAAAGTTCAAATTTAAAAAAAAGAAATACAAATTGGAACTCTCACTCCATGTAAAATTATCTAGGTTTTTAGTCAGCACAGATAAACACTGCACGCTTTAAATCAGGGGTGTCCAACCTTTTTGAACATGGGGCCGGATCATAAATTTTTTATCACCCAGTGGGCCGGCAAGCCATATTCAAAGACCTCACAGAAAGCGGTATCACATCACACCCCCCAAAATGAAAGTACAATGTTTACTTTCATTTCCCGTCGCAGCACCTCGGGCCTCAGAAAATGGCTTGGAGGGCCGCATGGCGGCCCGTGGGCCGTATGTTGAACAAGCCTGCTTTAGATGGAATTTCAGACAGGTAGAAACCTACAAGCACATTTTGGGTTGCAATGTATGCACAAATTGAAGTGCTTGTGCTTTTAAATGCATGAACTTCACCCATAGTGAAGTAGAAAGAAAGATGTATAAGATAGCCACTGGAACCCAAAGCAAAGTCTGAAGATCTCATTGCATTGGACTTATCAAAATATTAGGAAATTCACTGTACAAAATAATCATTAGCAGAGAGATGGAATGGATCTTGTACTGACTGTTGATCTAGTTGCACTGGCTGATTATGCTGAAAGAACTTGATTAAACATTAAATCCACTGTCACTTAAGATTTTCCAAGAGGTATATGATCTTGTTTGCATTTCTACTGCTGTTTAAAAGAATATTTGGAGGGGATGGGGCTGAACTATGAACAAGACAATGTAGCCTGTGATGGGTATTCCATTTTAACCCGCAAAACTTCCAAAGCATTTTTAAATTAAAAATTTTTTTATTAGTAGGTCTGGATAACTGTTGCTGTGAGAGTGAAATTCTGGCCTCAATTGAAGTAAATGTGAGGATTTTTGCCACTGATATCAATAGAATCAGGACTGAAAATAGTCTTGAATTCAATATTAAAAGATATATTCACTGCAATGAATTGTTATTGAGCTTGATATAGCAATTATTGAGTGAAATTCAATGCCCAGTGTTAGGTAGGTTAGAGTATAATCACAACAATATCTGTTGAGCTGAAAATGCCGTGACTCATAAAGCAGCTCTCTTCTTTATTGTTAGTCTCAGGTGTTGCATATATGCCCTGATGTATCCCTCAAACTAGATTTTTTAGGGCCTGTTTCCATCACTAATTCTCCTCAGTATGCATGTGAAACCATGGAAGATATAATGAAATAGTTTGGCCAATAATTATGGTGGTGTTGCAATAGTAATGATAGTGCAGGAAACGTGCAAGAAGCAAGATACTTTTTGGTAATATATTTTATTTCACCAGCTTTGTTATTTGGGAGGAATGTCATCCAATGAAAGATATTACCAAAAAAACCCAACCCCTTCCCTGTGTGCAATGGTAGCATGAGAAGGCATGAGACACTCTGTTCTATGCATCACTTACTTTATGGGATCCACATTGTCTAAGGCCTCTGCTTTTCAAGGTGTAGACTCTTGGTATAGTAAGCTTGAGCCAGGGTTATCTTAAGGAACCTTGTATGCTTCCCAAAATGGCAGTTAAGATCATCTGAGGTGATTGTCCTTAACCTCAAGTTTAAAAGTCCATAGACTTGTGTTGATGCCAAATATAATACTGCAGTTGAGGCCTCACTGGCACCAAGCAGAATAGAATAATTACTTCCCATGTCTTGTTTACTGTTGCATACCCTCATGTCTGACAGCAGTGCACAGTTCACTTCTGATGAATTCAAGAAGTCCATGGAAAGAAATTTTGTCACGTCACATCACATCTGCACCATTTCATGCATCATCCATTGGCCAGGACAACAACTAAAGATGTATTGGCATGGATCATTGATAGTGATTGGAACATACAATTAGTTAATATTTTACTACAACAGCTGGTCACTCTGTGCATAACTATAGGTTGAAACTCTGCAGAATTACTGATGAACCACCTACTGAAGACTTGTTTGAATCAGTTCCACCCAGACCTAGTAGTCAAGCAACAAGGAAAGTAAGAAACCAGGCTACTTCACCTCTGTGGACCTTTAACCAAAATGATCCTGTACATCCAAAATTATGCGACCAGGCTACAGTGACTACTACCTCCAACTGTCCTTGCAACAGTAGTGTCATTCAAGACCAAGGCAAGACACTTTGCAGACATATCAATCAGATAAGAGTTCAATTACCAGATGATGTGCAATCTACAGATCCAAAAGTCCAGCAGGACCAGCTTTTATGAGTCAATCAGCTGTTGTTCTAAACCCATCAAATCCTCTAACTGCTGAAGTGACTCAGGAAGAACCAAGAGAGCCTGCTGCCATTTCCAATTAAATGACTTCAACCACTGAATTGGGTCATGCCATGTGAACTACCATCCAGCCTAAGTATTTAAAGATGACATTATCCAGGGCAGTGGTTCTCAAACTTTTTTTGTACCAGGATACATTTGTAAACATCAGTGGCCAGTCCCAACCCAGTGACCCTCAATCCTAACTCACTTCCCCCACTGCCCCTAGGCCACAGCCCTCCAGTATGTGGGGAAGGGGGGGGTGTAGGGTATGGGGGGTCCCAAGCAGCCCCTCACAGGCTGGAACTCTGCCAGCCTGCAAGGGAAAAGCCATGGTTTCCCACATTTTTTTCCTTTGAAGGAGAATTCATTTTTTTAAAGTTTGTTGATCCATTTTTAAAGTTTGTTTACAACCCTTTCATATATTCTTGACACTTTTGGGTCGCGACCCATAGGTTAAGAAATGCTGATCTAGGGGTGAGCGGCGTTAGGTACGGAGAGTTATGTATGTGTTATGCAATCCTGCCAGTAGCATGGCAATTCTGTATTGTGTTTTTCTCTTTTTTGTTTTGTACAATAAAAATGTTTACCTTGTTGTTTCCTGTGTGATATCACTGGGACAAAAAACTGCCCACAAATACACAAAATATACAAAACTCCTCATAGTACATCCCAGAATGGCATTTTCTGTTTTGTACTTCATGATAGGATCTTTTTGTAAGCTATATGAAAGTAGGTTGTGTGAATATAGACCAGGTGCAGTGAACGTGCATGCATAGTTAAAGGAGGCTGGAATTAAAAACACATGCCTTAAGTAAGAAATGGTTTTCAGATATCAGTTTCCATAATCTATAATGGAGGAAATTATATGACTAAATATAATCATGTCATAAGCTAAATGATTATTAACCTTGATCACTTACATTATATACCTGCAAGTTTAACTGGAGTTAAAAATAGAGTAAAAGTGTGATGGACATGAAGTAGCAATGATTTGTTAATAACACATAAAAAAGCTTTGTTGCTTCAAAAAAGAAAAAGAAAAGAAGAAAG
>NW_005841966.1:2970520-2974091 GCF_000455745.1 Alligator sinensis | reverse complement strand
CTGAACATAAAGTGAAATTATTGAGCCAGTCAACTAAGCTGAAATTCTGTATCTCAAACTGCATGACTGAGTTATATTTTGTGCATTAATGAGTACATTTGTGGTATCTGGGATATAATAGGCATCAAAAACTGCTGAAATCTGAAAGTTCAAATTCCATTTTTTCTAGAGGTGTTTGCTCAGAATTCTACCTGTTGAAAAATCCCTTTCCTCTGTTACTTGTTAAATAGTTCAAAGCTTTTGCTAGCAACTGATTACTTAATTTTTAATTTCTGAAAGAATGTTGGCATAATGTCCCTGGCAACTTGAACTGCAAATGAACAGCTAAATGTAATCTGAGATATTGGACGTTTGTATTTAATATTCCACCTACATGTTTTTTCCATATTTACACAAGTTATAGCTATTACTATACACACTGAGTCAGGTGGTGTAAAGTCACCATAGCTTTGTTGAAGCCCATGACTCAACATAGTAATTAAGTATTTAGGTCTTTTTTCCTAACCAAGTGTGGAAGTACTAGGAGAACCTGATTAACAACAGGCTGTCCTTTTACTTCTTGCACAGCTGATTCAGCCATGCATTATTATAGGTACATTACAGCTACTCAATTAAAAATGGGTATCTCTACCCTTTTTTTGCAATGGAGATGGATTGTCTGACATGCACCAGAGAAAAGAAAGTTCTTTCAAATGACAGTTTTGTGCCCTTCCAGCTCTGTCTTAACTGAAACAAATAATATAGGAGCTGAACTTCAGTCACACAGGGAAGGATCCATCTCATCTTTAGCGTCTAGGGGTATAACCCCTTAAAGTAATTTCCACAAGCATGACACAGTATTTGAGCCAGATGGGGCTTGTGACCCCACCTTCTGAAAGAAACTAGGCTTGGACACCAAATAACACTGAAGCTGGCATTGCTCATTTACTACCAAGAAAAAAAAAACCCCTTCAGTATAGAGTGTCACCTCCACAGCCCATGAGGCCTAAAACTTCTATAAGTCATTCATACAGGATAGTGCTAAGATGCAGTTGAGTAAGCATGCATGTATGCCATGTATAAGATAGTCCGGTTACGTTTGATGCCTATCAAGTGAATTACGTGAATAATCAGGGCACTTTTTAGAGTCTTAATCACCATGTCTAATAAGTTACTGTTCTTAATGAAGCATAACACTTTAGAATTCAAGGTCATGAGTTCATGACAGTCCTGAGCCAAGGCCCAGAGGTAAAAGGCATTATTTTTAATTTAATCAAGTTTTTGATTAAACCCTGTGTAATTTACTATTAGCCCCCATTTTTCTTCCCCCTCCTTCCTTTAATGTATGTATAAATTAATAATATATTATTTCTTATGAAGTTAAGTTTTTTTCTGCTTGTATATGATGTTTAAAAAAACAACATGAGCAACAAAGTTGCAAACTCTAGACAATGTAATATAAGGAAAGAATTTCATTTTGCTATAATGGACTGTAGTGCTCTAGACTTCAGTTATTAAAATGCGGTGCACCTTGTTATTGTTTCTTTAGAAAATACATGTGGCTATATTTTTATTAATATGTGGTGCTCTTTCTGCAATGATTTGCCTATAAAATGTATTACTTTTGTAAATAAAATATAAGCTTTATGTGATATGGCCTGACTCCTTTTGATATTTGATTTTTATAGACAGGCATTTTTGGCTCACATTTACATATTTGGTTGCATTTGTATTGATTTTTGTATGAAAAGGAGTTATATATTATGCTGCATTACACTGCCAGTGCTTACTGTTACAAAATCTAATTTGCACTGTGTAAGCAGAACATCTCTCGATGACGTTCCACCTCTCTGTACAATCACCGTCAGTCCTCTCTTCCCTTGCTCATCATTCCTTGATGTTGTAATAATAAGAAAGGAGGGAGGTAGGATGTTATCAGTATGCAGTGATGTTCCCTTTAGGTTGGTAATGCTCTTCATAGGGCTCCTCCATCCCCTGTCCTGTTCCACACCTTGATAGTATTTCAGCAGATAGCTGAATCCCAAGCATTCCCTTCTAGGGGTTGGTTTCAATCCCAGCCCTCTTTCGGCCCACCAGACTCAAATGTCCAATTCTGCTCCCAGTGGGGCATGAACCCCCTTGCTTTTGGGTTGTCCCTGAGATTTTCCCCATTTTGGTCAGTTCATATTGTCCAACTGGAGAGGAATATGCTTCCTCCACCAACACCTAATTTTCCCATCCCGGTTCATTGGGGTCACCCCACCATTAACGGTCAGCTCAAGTACCCAAGTAGTGGTCCTTGGGTTGCTTCCCTTATTTCCTTTCTTTTCCCTCAGGTCTTTCCTACCCATCTTAATTAATTCTTGGTTCTGCATGCCATCACTCTTAGGTCATACTTTCCCTCTCTTTTTCTTCCACTGGCTTTCTTTTCTTCCCCCAGCAGGCAAATGGATTTTTATTACCTGTGCTCACAGGCCAGCTCTGAATTCCTGGTCAGGGACCTCTAGCCCCTCTCTTGAGTTCGCTGGCCCTTGCACTCTGAAGCTCCAGACAAGTCCTGTTCCAGGGTTCTGTGCCAGCTCCAGCTCCCGTGTCGCATCTCCACGCAGCCTGCACAGATCGTGCTGCTCCCCATGCATTCACCTCACTGGGGGATTCCTGTTTGCTGGTCGTCTCTCTCAACTTTTGGCATAATATTTGGGGCCATTAGAAAGCAGCTCCCATCACCCACGGGTGGGCCTTGCTCCAGCTGGCCTCTTCCACTTCTGCCAGATGCATAGGAATGAGTTGCCAGGGCTCACCCATACTCACCACAACACCCCTTTCTGCCAGTAAGTCTCTGGAAGGGCTCCAGTCCAGCAGGCATGCCTGGACCATAACAGGACACAGGGCTGGTGCCCTGTTACACACTACTGAATTATCTTTTCGCTGCTCCCTTTCTAGACTATTAACAACATTGTACGCAAAATCCCGTTGCACACCTTTGAATCTGAATAATCCATCCATACCTTAAGAGACACACTAAAGGGCCGGATCCAGACATGCAGGCATGTGTAGTATGTGGTGCCATAAACCTCTCTGCAGTGCCACAAACCACATATGTTGCACATTAAACTCTGTGCCCTGCTGCTAATTTGCAGTCCTGGGGCAAAATTTGCTACCAGGATTTCCCCAGTAGCAAAAAAACAAAAAAAAGCTCTGCAAGAAAAAGCACCACAAAGCACAAAGTGCCATGTGCCAGGACAAACATGGAGACAGGGGAGTAGGCAACCAAAGGCTGCCTGCTTCCCCAATCCCGCACATTGCAGAGCCCCCACATTGAGGCACCATACACCTCAGCCAGCCACTCCCTGCAACTGAGCCCCTGCACTGAGGCACACAGAGACAGGAGAACAGGCAGCTCTGGGCTACCTGCTTCCCCATCTCAAGGCACACTATGCCCCAGCCAGCTGGGGGAGCAGCTGGCTGGGGAACAGGGTGCCACGGTGCAAGGACTCCACAGCATGTGGAGATGGGGGAGCAGGCAGCCTGCCTCCCTGTCTCCACGTGCCATTCCCCAGCTGGCTGGGGGGCCGGGGCCCAGCATGGGGGG
>NW_005841966.1:2959694-2970470 GCF_000455745.1 Alligator sinensis | reverse complement strand
ACCCCCCCCCCCCCGAACCTGGAGCAGTGGGTCAAAGTGCACGAGCAGGGGTGTGCACCGCTGCACCAAGTAGTGGCACAAATTTGTTCCACTACTATTTGTGCTGCTGCAAATGCATGCCACTGCTTATGTGGATGCGGTCAAGGTGGTCAACACCATTTCTCTCCTCACTAGGAAGCACTGCTGTGATACCATCCTCAAGTATTCAACACTTGGCAAATGCTGACAAAAATGTAATGTAGCCTCTGCTAAAGCAGTTCTGGGCACATACCAATGAGCATGCCTCCCTGAGAACCACTCAGGTTGTACCCTGGGCAGACTTCAAAGAGCAGCTACATTACAGTTTTTCAGCATTTGGCATGTGTAGAGGGGGAACAAGTGGATGGGACGTGTCTTCACAGCAGTGCTCCCTTCTATGACTGACTTTGATGTAGCTGTGCCTTAAATTCTTCAGACAGGATCTAGGCAGTAGATGAAATTCTAAAGTAAAAAAAAAAAGACCACAAATCTTACTTCTCAGCTCCGTGTTCTTGGGGAGCCCTGACACAAGATGCAGCCTGTCTGACTCACAAAGAATTCCCCTCCCCCCACCCTCCACCTCTACCTGAACAAGAACTGATTATGACAGACAATGAAGATGCAGTGGGGACACGCACCTAAAGCCCTCCAGATAAGGGTGACAAGAATGAAGAACTACCCTCGGTCTCATTTGCATCCGAGATGGAACCAGATGACAATTCACTTATATGGGAAATGGAGAACAGCGATCAAAGAACCACACTGAATTCTGGGATCAGAGAAGCAGGGGATCACTGCATGATGGAGAATCTGTGCTCCAAATGCTAATCAACCCACATTTACACACACCCAGCTCAGCATTTATCAGACCAATTCTAATCTGGATTTACAAAGGACTTCCCCCACCCCCCCGCAAGATACACACACCCCTCATCTAACCAGAACTGAGCAGAAGTAAAATTTAATAGGCATGCTGGGCCGTACATTCCCCGATCCCACTATGGGAGGCCTGTTTAAACTTGATTGACTAAAAGTTGGTCACTGGGTTAGGGAGTGCTGAGGCAAGAGACTGAGTCAGAGAGGGTATGGGCAACATTTGAATAAAGGTAAAGGGTTCATCACAGTGTCCAGCCTGTTGGAGCCCTGACCACAAATGTTGTCATACTTTTCCTGGGATGACTGGTGGAAGTTCTTCCCACAAAGTTTCTGAACACTTCAAGTAATCCCCTTAAGTCTGTTAAAAGACTACAGTAAGATCTGGAAGTCATGCTAAACTGAGACTTATTCACAACAGGTAAAAATACAAAACCCTTGACTCTGCAAGCTATCTATTGTTTCTGAAGAAACAATGAGGTATCCCATCCAGTATATCTGCTTTCCATAAGAATTTCAAGCTGGCTCCTAAGTATCTGGTTACTCCCTAATCTTATGTTTTTCCTGGTTATTGATCAGTTTCTTGAGATGTTCCAAACCAGATAACCCCTTGTCAATAGAAAAGAAAATTATTTACACTATTAAAAGAATGCTTTGAAGAAGCTGAACTGAAGGTATAAAAATCTGTAAAAGCAGCAACCTGTGTGCTTCAAGAGAAGAAATCTCTCTGACACCATCCACTGTTGTTCCTGAGAAGCTGGAAGAAACAGATTGTCTCCCTTCAAGGATTGTGCTAAGAACTTTACCTGTCAGCGTTGGAACCCAAGTGCCTTGGACTGCTGAGACCCCAGCTCTCGCTCTCTCTCTCTTTTCTCTTTAGGTATAGATTTCTGAACCTGAACTGTATTAGTTAAGCTTGAGCTAAGTTTCCCCAAATACTTAGTGAAACCAGGGTAGTATTGTAATTGTTTTGATTGTTTTCCTTTGCATGTCTGTCTATTATTACTAGTACCATTATAAATTTTATATACTCAGCAATAAATAACTTTTATAGTCAAACTGGTGGTAACTGGATATATTTTCCTTCTCTACTTTTCCTTCCCCTCTTGCTCTGCAGCAACGCTTCTTTTACCTAAGCTAAAGATCCCTGTGAAGCCCAGAAATACTGGGGGGTCTGCTCATCAAGAGGCTACTACTATTAGGACAGTTAGGGCAAAAGATTGGGATGTGCTGAGTTTGAAACACATAAGGGGATCAGCTTGTACAGGCTGATTGACCCAGTTTAGCTCAGACGTGCCCTAATGAACTGAATGCTGGCCCAAGAGGGTGTCAGCTGGACACCCAGCCTGATTCAGAGGTATTTTGTTCACCTGTGTGCTTGTGTCTGACTGCGTTTTATTGTTACCTTAATGAACTGATTCCTGGCATATGAGGGTGTCAGCCTGTCCATGTTGATCAACCCAGCCGAGTCAGGCGTGTCACATTAATCTGTGTTTGTTTGTGTGTATGACTGATTTGGTGACTCAAGGAACCCAGCCCCATTCAAACTGAGTCCTGCAAGATAGCTCCATTGGGGGTGAGGACTTGCAGAAGGGAGATATACAGCTCCACATAGAAACAAAAATACACAAGCAGCACATCGATAGAATTACAAAGACCCCAGAAACGTAACCTTAATAAAAAAGCACACCCCAAAGTGATGGGCTAATCTGGTAAGAAATCACGAATTAGTTATTTCTGAATGTAAAATGTGTGTGCTTCAGAGCAACAAAAACAGAATAAAAAATTCTGTTGAGGTGGCTGATCTGCTGCACTTAGCATATCACTAGCAACTGGGCTGCTCTCAGGTTTAAAAACTACAAGTGCAAATTTTGGAACTGGGCCTTAACTCCCTAAAGTGTTTGAACTTGGGAGGTTAGTTGAGCTTCTTATGAAAACAAGGAAAAGCCATGACAGTCCTTCCCAAAGGGCAATATTTAGATCTTTGCTTTTGGTTTAGAAACCTCTCTGTTCAAAATCTGAGCCAGAAGTAGCTTTCTCAGTTTTGCTTTTTAAACTGACAATGATGACTAAAGATGGCCAGAAGGAGTGATATTAGAAGATAAGCTGAGAGCTTCCCTGTGTGAGAAAGAGAAGGGAGACGCAGCCAGGGGGGGAAAGACTGATAAATTAAGGCAGGAAAGGTGGGGAAAAATCCAAAATTTTGAGACAACAAAATGTTATTTATCTTAGTGCTCCAGGTACAAATTGCTAAACGGCTGCTTTATAGGTATCAGAGTGGGGTACATAATGTTGAGGGAATGTTACAGGGTTGGCAGGGACCTGATGGTTATGTAAACCCAATCCCCCAGTACAGGATTCTCCAGTACAGGAATCTACTGTCCCTGGTATACACGTATATTCAGACTCTTCTTGTAAAATTGCAAGAATCAAGTTGTATTTTTACACGTGCTCTTGGAGTCACGGGGGGGGGGGGGGGGTACTTTAATTAGAGCAACTCTGAAAGCTACTCCAATTAAAAGCCCTGGTGCGTCTCATGTACAGGTTTCCCCCACTTTATGCAGGTTCTGTATGTGTGAATTGGCTCTTATGCAATGACCCTTTTTATACCAAAAATTCAGTATATGCAAAATAAATTCACTCTTATGCAATCAGTGTGGTGGAAACCCGCAATCAGCTTCTTTGTGCAGTGCATTGTGGGAGTGACGTGTACGAAAATATAGTGTCCTGTGTGGATCTGTGCTCCTCACTCATGCGCAACATGTGTTTCTGTAGTTGTCATCCCCATTATAACAGTGCCCTGTGCTTGTGTGTACTGTCTGCTGTTGGCGGATACCAATATTGTCTTGTAAAAGTGGTAGAAATGGGTCTGAGGGTCAGTACAGTTGAGGTCTTGGAGCGTATCCCTATTTGTTACATTGTAAAATCGGTTCCCTTTATGCGATTTCAAGTTATGCGCTGTTTTCCAGGAACGCATGTACTGCATAAAGCGAGGGAAACCTGTATCAGTATCCCCATGCTTCAAAATGGTGGTGGAGGCACTTCACCTAAAGCTTGAACAAGCTTTAGATAAAGCACTCCCACTGCCAATTTAAAGTGTGAGGATGCTGAACTCCAAGACACAGGGGCTGGCTGAAGCACGATAATTACCACGCTCCAGCAGACTCAACTGATTGAGTCTTCTCCGATGTGCTATAATTACAGTGCGTTGAAGCAGCCTCCTGGCTGATGTATAGGCACCCAAGGATTTTTTGGGTAATACTTTGGCACTCAGGACCTGAATACTTGTCTAACATCTCTCCCAACTATATAATCAAAAAAGCCCTGGATTCTTTCATGTTTTCTGGACCATCCTGGCTACAGGAATGATCCAACCTTTGCCCCTATTACTACTTATCCAGGGCAACTTGGTCCCCTGTCCTACTTTTCTTACAGTTAGGAAGTTTTTCCTGAGACTTAATCTAAATCTACTTTGCTACAGCTTGTTCTCCTTGTTCTTTATGGCAGCCTTTTCAAATGCTTGAAAAATGTACCCTTTCCAGCTTAATCTCTTCCATGTGTTTCTGAAGGGTTCATCAACACAGTATCTTTATGCCATTTATATAAAGATAAACAGTAAATTTAGTCCAGAGCAGAGCCTGAACTCTCATCTCTTTTTCACATTGATTAGCACTTATAGGAATAATTTTGTTGAGTTCAATGGAGCTATCTGTTTGACTAAAATACTGGTGCACAAGGATCATCCAACAGACCTAGGAATGACTCAATAAAATTCTATGACCTGTGCGATGATGTCAAATTAGAGTAAGATAATGGTGCCTTCTGCTTATATAAATAATATCTGAAAGATTAATTAGGGATAAAGAATCTAGCAACATATGAAAGTGAAAGAATAGAACAGACGGAAAGCAAACAGAAGACACAAGGAGAAACTAGACTCAGCAACTTCTAAGGTTAGAAATGACAATGTGTCCTTTGTTATATATTTTGTTACCCTGACACAAAAAAGTTCAGCTGAAAGAAACAGGAGTCTACTTCAGGCTTAGAAGTTTAAGACTTCAGGGTGACCTATAGATGGTGTAAAAAAGGAGGGAATTAATATACCACCACTTCATTTTTCATTTAAAGCACTTTGCTTATTTTGCAATAAAATAAAACCCCTACATTTTATTTAGAGGTATCACTATTAGGCTCCCTCTATATGTACAGGTAAAGTCATGATTCTATTTAATGTGTGATCCACACAAATGCACATCAGATCCAAGCAGGCCATATTGCCGGTGCAGAGGGAGCCCAATCTTGGGCTCTCTCTGCACTGACAAGAAGCAGGCTTCCATGGCTGGGAGCTACCTTTGCTGAGAGGGCACCCAGCTGTGGAGCCACGTGCAGCTGGGGCCAAGGGACCCTGCAACTGATGGGGCCTCCAGTCTGGGCTACACCTTATGCATAGCTGGGACTGAGAGCCCCACAAATGACACATGAGGCACAGCCAGGACCAGGAGCCCCATCAGTTGCGGGGCTCTCGGTCCCAGCTATGTTCAAAGTGCAGCCCAGAGCGGGAAACCTGTCAGCTATTGGGACCTCAGTCCTGGCTATGCATGAGACGCAGCCATAACCAGGAGTCCCATCAGCTGCAGGGCTCTTGGTCCTGGGTACACACGAGGCATGGCTGGGGCAGAGAGTCCCATTACTTGTAGGGTTGCTCAGCCCCTGCTGCAGGTGAGGAGCCAGACTGAGGTATGGGCTGAGGGTTTCACACACCTCCAGTCTCACGGATAACAGCAGTTGCAATCCCCAGGGCTCAGGGTTTTCACATTGGGCAAGGTGTATTCTGCGACTGGGAGCCTTCGTTAAGCTGAATGTTGTCCATTTTGCTGTGCTTACCGCATCAGTGTCAATTTTAATGCCCAAAGAGGGTTGAACAGCATATTCAGTTTTATAAAGCAACTCTTATGAACTGGAAAATTTATACTCATTAAAAATAATTTGAAAGGAAAGGATAAAGTTTGGCAGAAAATATAATACAAGCAGACTTCTATTAATTTCTCTCTGTCAAAAGTGATTTTTTATCCTGTGCATCATTTGACCATAAAAATCCTGGTGCCAGGAAACTAAGGGTGAATTTACATGTTACAACTAGACCACACTAAATCTGTGGAATGATAAGTGGTGTTAAAATTAGAAAGTACTGTGAGCAGCTGTAACATTAGTTCTGACGTTAGGAAGTGCTGTGAGCAGTTAAGGAATAATACCATTTCTTGCCTACAGAGTTCTGACTTGCCACTACAGTGTTGTCAAGCAGGACTATGGCTAGGAGCCAGAATATGTGGGTTTTATCCCTGCTCTGGAGGGCAACAGGGCTGAGAACAGTGCATCCTGGGATACTGGATGACTGCAAATTGCTCGTTTTATCTCTGTGGAGCAGAGATAAACTGCTTATAGGTATCAGAGGACACGTTTACATGAGATGCTACTGCACAGTGGTTACTGCGCATTTATTTAATTCTTGTATAACCATGTACTAAATAAATGGGCAGTAACCAGAATTACTGTGCAGTAGCACCAGCAAACGCCTTTTAAGTGATGCTACTGCACAATAGAATCTCGGCACGGTTTTTGCCATGAAACACTATTGTGCAGTAGTACCAGGCCACTGCGCAGACAGTATCTCATGTAGACATGCCCAGTGTGGGGTACATACCCTAATAAGAGCCAGAGTTAACCCTTGCCTGAAGTGGTATAACTTTGAGATGTTCAAAGACACTTAGCACAAATTAATGAGTTTAACTCTTGAGGATGCTCATGTTTTAAGTCCCCTTTGTATTGTCTAAGTGTAACACCTAGCTTCACCCTAGGGATGATGCCATATAATTTTCCAGCACCTAGATAAAACTAGGTGTCACCTTAGTGATTTACTACATTCCCTTGTGCCTAAATAACATAAAGGAGAATGGTATTTTACTCCAACTACGAATATCCTTGTTTTTCCCAGTCTGCCAAACTATTAGTGTTCCCAAATGTATTCTGCTGTGCCCCACTCCCCTTTCTGTACATAATGAAGGGAAGCAAAACCACAAAAACTTCTGTGGTAGAGAAGCCTGGTGTGGGCAGATGCCTTGTGTACACACTCAGCACTTTCCTTTCAACAGGAAACCAATAAGCCACAGAGAAAACCTGGTTCTTGGCCAGGGAAGAAATATGGGGACAGCCACCCCTATATTACATATTAGCCCCACTGAGGAACAAAAACCTATAAGAACAAAGAGGAGTATTTCTTGAAACACTCCATGATATGTGAGAGCCAAGTGCAGCACATAGAGGAGCCCCTCAGCTGCCAGCCGGGAGCATCAGCTTGTGTGGCAACTGCTTTTCAAAGGCAGCAAAGGACAAATGGATGTGTGGCTTGAAGGAAATTTGGGCCAGGCATAGTCTGTCACAACATCCTGTTTTTGGATCCTCTTTCACATCTCATCTATTTGCAGCTCCAGTAGTTGCGTGATATCAAGAGAGAATGCAGCCTGGGAAGCTCAAAATTTAATGTAATTGGTTCCCTCTGCACACTATGTGGGAGAAGAAGACATGGCCTGCAGTGATAAGTACGAATCTAAATCTTCAATGCACCAACAGCACTAAATTACATGCACAGGGAACAGCAAAGTTCAAGTAACCCTGTGTACTTAAATCAGCTGTTCCGCTATGCGGTATCTTTTAAAATAAGCCCCACAAGGCACATTATGGACCAGAATCAACTTCATTGAAGTCAATGGAGCTATATCAATTTATACCAGCTAAGGATCTGGCTGTAAATGTTTAGTAAAATATATTACTGTCTCTTTAACAGCTAGACTTCCCACAACCTTTAATGGTATAGCTATCGCTGAGCTGTTAAAACTGACCTTTTCCCATAAGAAAAACAGGTCATTTGAACAGGCTGTTTACTGGCAGAATATTACTTTATTTTAAACAGGAACATGGAGAACATGTGCAGCAGCTCTCTAGAAGAGATAAGTGAAAGTGACCAAGTTGCTCCGCCAAATATCAAGAGTGCCAGGCTATGCTTTGCTTGACTTGTCTGAGAGTATCAAAGCAAAGGATTTTTCAAGGTCTCCTTCAGAATAACCAATTTACAAAATCCATTGGACCTTGTGTACCACTCACATTGGTGAAGATTAGAAGACATCCCTTCAAGACGAGGGATATCAACGAGAGGACTGTCCCCAACCAGAAACTGAGACCATCCCTATTGTTCAGCTACCCACAAAAAAATCTTCACTCAGTCTTTATAGAAAGTAACATCAGGCCCTAAAGTGACAGCAAATGCCTGTTTATTCTGTACAAATAGGTTTTTTTATATAAAGGCAAGTTAATTGGTCTGACTTATACATAGTCAGGAAAATGTATTTGTAGAAGTATACTTAAACAGGCCTTGGGCCGACACATGCATGAGTTATAGTATCTCAGCCAAAATTTTTCTTCAATGGAACTTCATTAGCTTCAAAAGTTGTCCAACATTAAATTTTGAGCCAATATTTTATGAATCACAAGCATTAAGATTTTTACTATGATCTTCCAAGGTCCAATCTACCAAATTATTGTGTCCAGTATATCTATTGCAACCAATCTACTGTACAGTGCTCAAAACTCCAGTTCTTTAAAGTTTATAATGACCCTCACCTTTATTTCAGAAAAAATTTCAGTGCCTGATGCAGCACCACTTATCTCTGTCCAGTATTAAAAAACACAATTGCTAGATGAAGGGGTGGGTATAGGTTTGTGGGGGTCTGTGGCTGTGTGTGCATGTGGGGGAGGATGTGGGTGTGTGGGGGGGGTTGTGGGGGTAGATAGGTGTGTGGAGGGAGCATGTGGGTGTGTATGAATATGTGGGATGTGGGTGGATATGGGGTTTGTGGGGAAGAGGGTGGCAGGCGGTGTGTGAGGGGGTATGGGTGTGGGGGTCTGTGTGTATGGCAGTGTGGGGGGTGGGTGCATGTGGGATTCACCCTATGAACACATGCACACTCTCCCTCACTGCACACACATACAGTATGCTTTGTTCACTACACTCTCTCTTTCTCTCTCTCCCCCTCCTTCATTGCATGGATACACACACACATACAACCCCCCTCCTTCTCCTGGCCCCAGGGTACCAGTGTGCCCCTGCTCCCACGGTCCAGCAATGCAGCTGGGGCCACGTGGTGCTGGAGCAGTGCATGCAGGGAAAGGTCCGGCAGGCAGAGACTTCTGGCTGGGGGTGGGGCAGGGCCAGGCTGGCCTTTCTCTTGACTCTTGCTGACTTCCCCTGGGTCCTACTGCCCCTGTTTCCTGTCAGCTTTGACAGGGAGCCCGGACCAGATAAATATTAAGCTTCTAAACTTTGTGGTTGCCCTGTGGGCCAGATGGAATGGCCTGGCAGCCCGGATATGGCCCATAGGCCATATTTTGCCCACCCCTAGCCTAGGCCCAAGTGAAGACTTCATGAGGATTAAACCCAATGGAATCAACGTAAGAGGAACACAGACCTCAAAAGCCAAACAAAATGGTCTTTTTTTTCTTTTTGTCTTGAAGAATGCAGCTCTGTAGAGAGCCAGAAGAGCAGGTTTTTAAAGCAAAGGTAAGGGCATGTCCAGCAATCTGACTATCCCCAAGTCTTATATTTGTCTATAATAATAGAAACAGGTGTTTTGCTGGATACTACTTTTGTAGTGCTCTATACCTTCCTCCAGATTGACAGGGTTGACAGAGATAGAGATTAGAAATCTCCCATGAGGTTTTCCTGTGCAGAGCACAAGGGCCATGGACAGGAACTAAAAACCAAAATGCACTGACAGAAATGAAAGGAGAATTTGTCCCATGAATTTAGAAGGAACATTCAAGCTTAAAATAGTTTAAGTTCCTGGTAAAAATACCCTTTGCAATGTGACACTTATTAGCCAACATTTTAGAGCTCTGGAAAGTGACTTGCATGAAGTCACTTCCCTTTCAGGTGTAATGCTTATCAGTTTATAGTCTGATAGTGACAGAAGTACACTTTATATTCATATCATTCTGTACTTTTAAAGCATGCTAATTGCACATATTTAAAGACTAATCTTACAGAAGCTTTGTTGGGTAAGATTGCCTGTGGCTTCCTTGAAGTATATGTTGTTTAGTTGCAGAAAATTAAAGAGCACATTAATTAGCAGGAGAGCAAGAGCACTAAACTAGTCAGAGAAAGTCAGCAGAGCCTTAGCTTCTCCCTTCATTACTTTTTGTTCTCATGGGCTTATATTTTGGGGAATTTACACAAAACACTAACACTTTTTAAAGGGCTCCTCTCTACTTAAAGGTACATACAGACATTCGGAGAGGTTGTAACCAGTTAAAAATTGCCACCCAATTTAAGGTAAATTGGAATAGGTAGGCTAGCAGGGGAGCTTTGGGAGGGGCAAGCGGGGTCTGAGGATGGACTGGGTAGGATCGGGGGCGGGGGCAAACAGGGTCCACAGGAGAGGGAGGGAGGGAGGGAATGGGGAAGGTCTCTTCCCACCCTAGACATTGGGACATTGGTCCCATGATGGTGACCATGGGGCGGGGTGCCTGTCAAGGTGTGGGGCACCTGTCAAGGTGCAGGGCTACCCATGCAGCCCTTGACACCCTGCCAAAACTGGGTAAGCGGCCCTCCACCCAAGATAATTGACAGAGAGTTTTGATTTTATTTTTAATTGACAGTGAAACACTGAGCAAAATTAGTTGCTATTGTATCCAGTGGGGATTCTCAGTAGAGTACCTATTCATCATTTATCATATGAAATATGGTCTGGAAGAATGTTTTTCCTCCTATACACCAGGTTACAAGCTGGTGCTGAGTGCAGGGAAGAGGGGGCCCCTTGCCCCCCCCCCGGCGGG
>NW_005841966.1:2935161-2959684 GCF_000455745.1 Alligator sinensis | reverse complement strand
ATTGCCCACCCCGTGGCCGGTGCCCCTTCACTGCAGCCACTTGCAGCCCACCTGGAACTGCCTGTGTCTGCTCCAGACAGCCCTGCATGGGCTGTGAGCGCCTGCAGCAGGGAGTGCCAGCCATGGGGTGGGTGAGGGGCCGCTTTTCCCTGCATTCAGCAGCAGCTTCTTCCCTGCCAGCAAGCAGGGGGTTCAGGGCTGTGCGCTGGCTCCCCGCTCTCCCTGCTGGTACAGCCCAGCCTGGTTCCACAGACCCCTGCCAACCTGAGCCCCACTTTGGGCCCCACCAGTGTCCCAGGTGTAGAGTTATTCTCGCCAAGTCTTGTATGTCAGAAGTGAGGAGACACCCTTCTGATAATCTTTTTATCGCACAACAAATTCTTTGGGAATGTCCTTTCCAGCAATTCACATGACTTCCAAAGCAGTGCATGAGTGTAGTGATAGCACTGTGATGATGCACATGATCAAAAAATACCAGAGCTGTGCTTCAGCAGATCTCTGCACCCCCCCCCCCCCCCCCCCACACACACACACTGCATGGAAAACAGCACAGGGAGACAAGCTATGGATAATTACAAATTCAGTCTGAAAATAACTGTGGTATCAAGGTAACAGGGTCATGGTGACATCAGTTACTTAACCAAGAAGAAAATGATGAAAAAGAGTGTGATATACCAATTAAGAGTATCATTTAAAAGTAGTGTTTTGGTTTGGCAAAAAGATTGTGCCTGCAGTTGCAAGCAGAGGCAAAAACTACATGTGCCTGAGGAGAAACAGGCACTCCCTTTCAAATAAAATGTACATAGGTAGAGGTGGGTGGAAGGGAGCAGACTAATTTAGCTTTTTACCTAGGGTGGTACTGCAAGCAGGGCCAGGTCTAGGGGTTTTTTTTTAAAGAAACATGATTTAAACATTGTTTCCTATTAGTCAAATAGCTCTGGAATATATTTTAAGAATTACGTTCACATGGCAGCAATCTTTTCCCCCGCAGCCCTTCCCACAAGAGGATCGGGATTGGAAGCTGAACTCCAGGAGGAGGAGAAGACTCTCCATCAGTATAAGTTAAAGTTCAAGTTAGACAAACGCTGGCTGTTGGCTTGGGTGGTTTAAGCCGGGCTGATCTTGTTTTGAGCAGGCAGTTGGACAAGATGATGACCTGCTGAGGTCCCTTCCAGCCCTATTTTTCTAAGATTACACAAAGTTCTGGGCAAGACTGTAAGTACAATAATGAACACAGTGTTATTTTTATTTTCCTCCCTGGCTGCTGGTGACAACACTGTACTGAGAGCACTGCTTAGTTGCCAATGCTGGTAGAAACAACTTGGTGTTTGATTGGCCATTATGCTTTCCACCTCCAGTCTGCCCCTGAAATACCAATCTAACCACCAACCTGGTGCACCACAGCTAAAACAAAAATATGCTTTTATAGTTTGTAAATAAGTATGGAGAAAGAGAAACACAGAGGGCTGTCAGAGTTCCTTTCATCAACAATTGAGTCACAAAAAAAATCTTAAACAATAATGTTTTTGATGTTTTGCTAATGCCTGAAGAGAGACTGAGGAATGTGAGACCAAAAAAAATGCACCCACATCTCAACAAACAATAATTAAATCAAACTTGTTTACCACTCAAAATGAATTAATCTTTCTGGTATCTCTTGCTCCCTACTCCCTCTCGCATATTTTATTTAAACAACTACATACTACAAAGTTGACATTCTGATTTAGGTGGGTCTGATTCTGCTCCGCTTGAAGTGAATTGCAAAACTCCTGTTAAATCCAATGAGAAGAGGATGTAGTCCTAAGTCTGGGCTAGTTGTTTTTAAAGAGGATATATAATTTATTTAATCTTTAGCCTTTCTTTAACCAAAAATTTCTCACAAGTTTTGTCTAAGGACTGAGAGATTTGGCCCACTGTTGCTATCTTACACTACATTTAGCAATGCTCAAGGAAGTATTCCATTGGCACTAAAGAACATAAATACACAAGAAAATGATAAATTTTATTCTTCCCCATGGATTTGCTCCTCTCTGGACTATCCAAGCTCATAGTCACTGGAAGCAAAGCTGAAAACAAGTAAGAATGACCTTTTCAAGCATAGCTCCAACTAAGATAAATTTAACCTTTGTACACAAATTAATTCCATAAACAAGTGGAAAAAGTGGAACTTCCGTCCAAAATCAGTTCCTGGGTTTTTGAGGGAAATTAAACTGGTGGAATGCAAATTATACATGAACCTGTTAAGGCTCCATGAAATTCAAAATGCAATCCAAGGGCAGATTGTAAGACCAAACACCTCTCACAACCCCTCCAGCTTCCCACTAACTATTTAGCTTTTCAGAGGTCTGGATATAATGTATGCTGGTATAAGCCTGGGAGCTTCCTTCACTGAGAGTTGAACCAAAGGTGCTGCTGGTGAGTATGCTGAGGGACTTACTATCTAGCTTAAAAAGGCCCAGAATCCCGACTGAAAAGTAAATCAAACTAAATATTTACCGAACTGAGTTATTTGGCCAGTATCATAAAATAAGTAAACTAAAAAGATTTACAAGATGATATGATGCTCTGAAATGAAGCAGAAGGGTTGAACGTGACCAAGGAAACACTTTCATGAAACCAAAGTTGTTTGCCATTCCAGTAGATTTAAAAAATGCACATGCAGCTACAGGCAAAAATCGAAGAGGAGGCTGTATGTTGCATTTCTTCCATAGTGCTTACTCTATCTTGTAACTTTAAGAATGGAAACACTGTCCACAGTGGTGTGGGTGGGATAGTAGGTTGGCTTGATAATACTGAGAGGTCCTGAACTCAATTACAGCAACTCAGTACACACAAAAAATACTGTACTACAAGATGAATATCTCAATAAAGAATTGATTTTTTTCTGTAATCCCTGCAGAAAAATAAAATAGAGATAGAGGTGATATTAATTCAAAATTGTAGAAGTAATGCTTTTTACTTATGGGTTTGAAATTATGCTTTCATATTTCTGCAAGTAAATACATTTCTATTCTCTGATTCTACATTTTTCCAGTACAAGAAAAGCAACTTGTCTTTTGCCACTTGAAAACCATTTATGAAGTCCATGGTTTGGGTTTCTTCTGTTCATAATGACTGTGTTTTAATGAACTATTTCCCTGCTAAAAGAAAATCTAAGCTAACAGTCTAGTGGTGATGGACAGCCCTGACAAAGCAGTACCTTATTGCTCAGTTAAAAGGCAGTTAAAAAAAAATCAGGACTCGCATAGATTTCAGCAGGGTTCAAAATACAAGGTAGCTCAAGGGGGCTGAGTAGCCCCCTAAAGAGATGAGAGCCCCCATAAGACCCCCTATAAGAGACGAGAGCCCCTGGCCTGCCCCATGCCTTTCTAAGCAGCTCAGATGGTGGTGGCGGCAGATCCTTCCAGCTTCCGGCTGCCATCGCCACAGACCCCCCTCCCCACAGGAGTTGGAGTGTAATTCCAACCCTGGATTTCAGTATCTACTTTCCAAGGAGCTATGATAAAGAGTTGATACATGTATACATCTACATTTAGTTATTAAAATAACTTGCTTATACTGTGTCATTGTCATATCCAAGGGCCGCTATTATCGCAGAGGTCTTGATAGCAAGCTCACTGAAGTCTGTGGTAGACTTTCTACAGTATTCAGTGGGCTTTGGGTCAAGGCCTCAAATAGCAGAACATTCTGACAGCTCTTTTGTTTTTGGAAGAGAGGTGTTTCATCTTATGAAATATCAAATGACCTCTTCCACTATTACAATAGGGAGGGAGATAGGAAGTTTTTGTGTGTTAAAAATATCTGTATTGTTTGAATGGCTGTCAAAGATACATGAAACAGCTGGGCATTTTGAAAAATTATTTCCTAAGCACTCCTGTCCTGACAGAATCTCTCTTCCTGATGGATTGTTTGATTAAGCCTCATGCACTGTTCAGTTTAATAGAAACAAAGCACTCAAAAAGGCACATTATCTGGAATGCTTACAACCATAATAGAGGATGTCTGAGATTCCCCTTTGTCTCTCCTGTCTTTTGTAACTGGGAACAAAAGCGACCTTCTAATGGAGCATAACCATATTTTTTCCTGTAGACAATGGTTTGTTACAATGTATAATGCCCTGTTACAATACAATACAATACAAAACAATACAATACAATACAAGACACACCAACTGCTGAAGCTTCCTGAGCCTGACGAAGGGTTTTTGAACCCAAAAGCTTGCTTAATAGCTATTCTCCAACCATTTGGGTTGGTCTAATAAAAGATATCAAATTCACCCAAGGAACCTTGTCTGCCTGCGTCTTGTTACAATACTGCATTCAGAGAAACATTCTGGAAACTATGGAAGGAGATGGCTATTGTCATCTCACAGTGCATTTCACATTACCTTTCTAGCTTCCTGGCTGAAGCTCTGTATCTTCCTGGTTCTCTCAGTATTCATACTGATCCAACCTTACAATTGGATCCTCTCCCCATTTTAAATACTGTTCTCAAAGGCAGTTCCACATGACAGTTAAAGAGACACCTGGCTTTTCTCCTGGAAATGTGTCAACATTTCTTTGAACTCTGCTGGTGTTTTAGCATCTCATGGATGTTTCCTTTCTCCTAGCAACCACTTGAGGCCAAGCAAGAGCCCAGAAGCAACGGCAGTTCTTAATGGTTGTGTAGCCTTGGCTCATTGAACTGGTTCCTCATCCTACTACATCCTTCCACTTCTCCAATGGGCCTCATCATTTTCTTCAGAAAATAAATCTTTCTGCAGATGAAATAGGTTTAGGACACATTTAACCCTGATTCATCTCAAGGCAGTAGCTGTATTAGGCTTCAGGGTTAACAGTTGGCATGCACCCATTACTAGATATATTGTAGTTGATCTTTTAAGGGAAACATCAGCCTTTTCTAGTGTGGCTACAGATTGACAGGTTTTTCTCCCCTGCATGTCCTCTGATGGGAAAGTGACAGTGCAGGACATGGCTTTCAACTTGCCAAAGACCTTAGCACCTGGAGTTTCCCCATGGAAGCAGAAGGCTTGATTCTCTTGAAGGCATAGACAGGTGGAGTCCTGGACTTCACCTTGAGTGTTTGGGGTCTTTTCATTGATTTCATAGATTTTTAGGGTCAGAAGGGACCTCAGTAGATCATCGAGTCTGACTCCCTACCCTGGGCAGGAAAGAGGGAGGGTCAGATGACCCCAGGCAGGTGCTTGTCCAGTCTCCTCTTAAAGACATCCAAGTTTGGGGAGAGCACCACCTCCCTTGGAAGCCCCTTCCAGATTCTGGTCACCCTTACTGTGAAGAAGTTCTTCCTGATGTCTAATGTAAATCTGCTCTCTGTTAGTTTGTGGCCATGGTTTCTAGTTACCCTGAGGGGCACTCTGGTAAACTGAGTATCTCCTACTCCTTGCTGCCCCCTCTTGCTTTTCCATTCCTTGCTGCACCCCACCCCCCCACACACACACTTGCCTTTCCATACCCTGGCTCTGCTCCATGCTCTTTGCATAGGTGGGGTTGAGGTCCCTGTGGGTGTGGGTGGGTGAAAACTTTCATAGAGCCTCAGGGAGCTCCAAATACTGATGCAGTGACTCTAGGTTCACCCCCACCCCGCCCTTCCCCACCCTCAGACTCCTGAAACCCTTCTCCTGCCTAGCTGCTGCTGCTGTTACAGTGTGGTTGCAGACATGGGCTCTAGCTGCTGTGACTGAGGCATGGGCAGTATTTTCCTAATGTTTTCCTCCACTGCCATCTTGCTTTGCCTGGGGCTGGAATCAGAGGCATGTGATCGCACCATCACACCCAATCTGGCTCCAGCTTTGGATACTATTGATTAAACTGTTCATAGAACCGGCGTTTCACAGAAAATTTGAGATATTAACCATTGCTTTCATGCTATGAAGCATGGCAACAGCTTAGTTACAGGAAGAGACTGGGGCACCAAACCCCATGCAGGAGCATGGGGAGCACAAGGAACCAGAACTACAGCTCCCTTGATGTACTCAGGTGGATGCAGAAATTAATGCTAATCACTATTAACTGCCTGAAACAGAAATGCTTTGTTTTAATTTTATCTGTGGAAAATTCTGCTGAAACTGAAGGCTGAACCCCCCTCCCCCCGCAAAAAAAAACCCCACCCAAAAAACAAAACAAAACAAAACAAAAACCTTTATTACAGTACTAAACTCATGTGAAACTTGGTGGCTTCAATTCACATGGACATATATCTTTTCCTTAGTCTTGACATATTTAGCTTAATAATCAAGTGTTGCTTTGAGTTTGGGTTCCAAGCCACATGTTGAAACCAACATGACATTTCATATGGTGTTGATAAATCAGAAATTGGCCAAGGTTAATGAACCTTACTAAACCTGTCAACAAACCTGGGCCAAGTTGTGGATTTGCAACAAATTGGAACTGGTTACGTTTTTCAGGATTTTAGCTTTCGTAATTGTTGTGAATACAAGGAACTCTTATTATGTTGCCAACAAATAAGTCTGACATGTTATTTTCTCCCACTTTCATCCTTTCAGGCAAGAATTTTAAATCAGAGCTTGCAATAAAGAAGTGTTATTACCTGAAGAGCTTTCTTTCTACATTACATAACTGAACATCTTGGCAGTCTGTAGCTCACAGCTGTGAAGCTTCAATAATGCTTAGCATTATAACAACTAATATTGTAATTTTGTAGGTAAAAAAATTAGTACACTGTATAAAGCATGGCTCCCTATGGAATTTAAGCATATGCTTAATTGTCTTGTTGCGGGGGGGCAAAGGTTAGCTACGTTTTAGTGTTTTGTAAAATCAGGATCATAGGAAAGTACAGATGGAAGGGACCACACAAGATCATCTAGTCCAGCTTCTTGCTCAAGGCAGGGCCATCCCAGCCAAGTGCCTGTCTAACTTGCTCTTGAAAATTTCCATGGATGGAGATTCCACCGTTTCCCTAGGTAGCCTGTCCCAATACTGACCTTATAGAAAATTCCTCCTAATTTCCAACCGACATTTCCCCATCTGAAGCTTGAGGCCATTTCTCCTCATCCTGTTCCTTACAGTCATGGAGAAAAGCCCATCTCAACCCTCTCTGTAATATCCCTTCAGGTATTCAAAGATTTATTATCAAATCCCCCCTCAGTCTCCTCCAGACTAAATAACCCTAGTTCTTTCAGCCTTTCCTCATAAGTCTTGCTTCTCAGGTCCCTAATAATTTTTCTTGCTCCCCTGGACTACTTCCAAATTGTTCATATCCTTCTTGAGGTGTAGGGCCCAAAACTGGACATAGTACTCTAGGTAAGGCCTCACCAGTGCTAAATAGAGCAGAAGAATCACTTCTCTTGATTTGCAAATGACACTTCTGTTAATACAACCCAATATGCTGTTGGCTTTTTTGCAACAAGTGTACACCGGATCCCTACTCACCAGATGAGATGCTATTTTCCAAAGAGTGAGCAATATTACCCTTTCATTCATTGAATGTAATAATATTGTCAGGCCAAACACAGATCAATACATGTTATGATATACTATTGATTATTTTATTTCTTTGGCAAACAAACCTCATGAGGATATTAAGATAAACAATCGAAACTAGAAAGGAAAAAGAAAGAAACAAAAACAGCTATTGATTAATAATGTTTAGAACATACATAGTAATTTATATTATCTAAGCACTGTATGAAAACTAATGAAGGGATCCTTGAGCACTGGAGATATGATTTGAAGCTAAAGTGGAATAGGCCAATACAAAGGAGCATATATGCTTCATCTCCTTGGGGACTGATGAAAGATATCACCAAAAAAAGAGAAAGGGAAAAACAAAACCCTTGCCTCTGAGGTAGGCTAAGTAATTCTTATAAAATACATCAGTTTAAGGGCACTGGACCCCATGATGAAGAAAAAAGTTCTTACCTGTGGTTCCAGCGAAACTACTTAAAAGGCCTAAAAACACAATCTTGGCATTCCTAGAACACCCAGGAAGACAATGGGAGCTTCTTGCTTCTGTTCCCTCTGAGCTATATTCTCAGATATCTAAGAGGCAATGAAAGAAACCAAGGCCCAATTCTGCTCTCAAACTGAATTTACATTGTTATAATTCTATTGACATTATCTGAATTATTCCTAATTCATTCTTACAGAATTAAGACAAAATCAAACTTCAAAGTATTCCCAGTTCCCTACAGACAGGATCCTAAGGCCCAAATTAGATTGCGTGGGATTTAGTTTTTTCCTTCTGAGACATTTAAACAGCCAACAGGAATGAAAATGATAAAAATTGCTTCAAGGCATGCATCTTTTTCTCAAGGATGAGATTTCACCCCTACCACAGTGAAGCCTACTGAGATTCTTAACAGCTACAGCACTCGGTGACACAGCTCTTAGAAACAAAAGGCCAGCTCGGTGCCCTTCCAATTGGTTTGCTCTAAACAAATCATAATGCTCACATGGCATTCCATTCTTTGAGTTTCTGCTTTCAGACTTGTTTTAATCTCTAATTATGATAATGGTTAAATGAAACTGAGCATGTACACTTGCTTTCAGAGTCTGTAGCATCTGGTTTGAAGTTTGAACTTGGCCCTCTCTTTGTACTTCTGGAATAGTAAGGTCTGCTCTGAGTTACTGCACAAATCATCATGGATTAACTGTGGGTTTAAATCATCTTGCATTTTTTAAATTTGAGCACTACTAGGACTGGTGAAAGTTCACCAATAAATACCTTGGCTTGGCACACAATAGTGCTTTCAGAGCAGGGGTGTCAAGCTCACTAGCATCCTGGGCCAGATCTGACTAGCAGGGCTCCTTGGCAGCTGAGTAGCAGGCAGCCACCACTCACAAGTACACCCCATTGCTGACACATCCCTAGTGGGGCTTTTTAGCTGGCAAGTCATGGTGAGCCCTGCTCCTCCTGTCCCCAAATTCTATGCCCTTCTAGGAGCCCCTATAGGCCAGATGAAATGACTCTGCAGGCTGAATCTTTGACACTTGTTTTAAAAGTAAATGCGTGTTCACACAGCTTTTGTGTTTTTCCTAGTTAAATTTACAACCATTTCAGGACACTAAAGTATAACAAACTGACATCCTTATTGATGAAACATCTCACAAAGCAGTCAGAGTCCGTCAGGTTTTTTCTTAAGCATTTTACTAAAATTAGACAGTAGCTGGACAGGGCAGAACTGGAAAGCTCCCATAGATATTTTTTTCACCATTGTCATATTCCCACCTTCAGTCCTTTAATAAAGCCTTTCTCAGATGTAACAGTGCAAAGCAAGAGAAGTGCTTAGTTGAAAACAACCCCTTGTTCACAAGACACCAGGTAGTTAGTGCCTCTGCACTTTGTCATATGCTCATTTCACAGACACTCTCTCCCATTTCTCCTACTTCATATAATATTTAAGTATGTGTATGTCACAAAACCTATTCACAAGTGTGCTTACTTTAATGCTAGTGCAAACAATATGTATGCAAAGGTTTATAGATACTCCATTAATTTCACGTCCATGATTTCAATTGTTGACAAATATTATTTTTCACTGTCATAAACATGGCAGATCTAAAATACAGATCTTCTTAACTGGGAGTATAACCCTTATCAGCTGTGCTTGAATTTATTGCTTAGGACTGCTTCTGTTCATACACATGGGTTTGAGTAGTATTTTTCATGCTCATTAATGGTACACAGGAGAAAGGATTGCTGGCATATGGAAGATGTAAAGGGGTAGTCTGCAAAACTCTAAGCCCATCTCTTCTGCAGAAAGTCCAGATTGTTGAAGCTCTTTAAATTAGTCAAACAAGTGCCCATGCTGAAACACATGTGCCAGATATAGCACAGAAAAAGGGAGCACCTACATCATGAGCATTTCAGGTGGCAACAGTGGATTGTATTAAGCAAACCCATATAAAGACCATTTGTGATTATGAAAGGACATGGAATAGGAAAATGGAGTCTTGAAAGATTCATTAGAGAGTGACTGCAGTATAAATAATAGAGCCAAAGGAAAGCAAGAACATAACCAAGATATCAATCTTATTTTCAGAAAGTCAATCCATCCAAGGAAAACGGCACAATTTTTCATCCATCGAGGTCTAGAACACGTCCCATATATTAGAGTTCTAATTTGGAATGTAAAGCCC
The DNA here is from genome assembly GCF_000455745.1 of Alligator sinensis. Lineage (NCBI taxonomy): Eukaryota > Metazoa > Chordata > Crocodylia > Alligatoridae > Alligator > Alligator sinensis. The sequence continues at coordinate 2,949,566 of NW_005841966.1, read as the reverse complement.
TAACAAGGGATTTAGTTGCATTTCAAAGCTATTTTATCCAGCTGATAAGCAGGATCCGAATCCCCTACACAGTTATAGAAATCAATGTCAGCAGTGTTTTGTTTGCAAAGACATCACTGCATTCTCACTCTCTCTCTCTCTCATATGAGTAAAGATCAATGTTGTTCTTACTACACTTAAGTGATTTTCAATACATCTTCACTGCAAAGGTCCTAGCTAGAGCTCAACCAGAATCCAAGCTCTATCTTATACCTCTATCCAGGTAAGGAAACCCAGGCTTAAAAAACCCTCTAAAATTAAATAAAAGTAGGTTTTCAGTGATCATAAGGAGTTTAGGCTAAAATCTGATTAAAAGCTTAGTTAACTGTGCAGTGAAGATATATCTTTAAAAGGGTATATGGTGCTTTGCAGAGGTAGCATGAGTAAAACATGCTACCTCATATATCAAACCTACACAGTAGAAGACAGCCTTCCTCCAAGATACTCGTGCTAGTTCTGAAGCCAGAAGCATTATGCCTTTGTCAAAGTGGTACTGCAACCTGGATAATCAGCATCCAAGAAGAGGCATAATTAGTTCAGTGCTGTGCCCAGACTAAAAGTGGCTCTACTGCTTTGAGTTCCAAAGCCAATGCATACAGAGCTAGCTTAGGTGTCTCTGTACAAGCCCTGCCTTGTGTCATAACAAAGGACCCATATAGGCTCCCTTCAGTCAGGCTTATACCATCACTATGAGCTAACCAAAAAAGGAAATGAGCCATTTCTTCTCCAGCATTCAAAGGTGTGCAGCCAAAACTCAAGAGCTCCCTGAATAGCACAGAGCAATTTTGATTATGAAACCTTGATTGAGCAATATGTCAAGCTGAATACCCCAGTTTTTTGGTCTTTATTGAAAAGCAGTTTATCACCATTATAAATACTGGGTATGAAACTTTTACCATCTCCATGGCAAACCCTAGGAAACAATATCATCTGGCATTGCTAACATGGTACTAACACTTCCAAATCTCAGGGTAGATTGGACCTAACACTTGTACTTGTGAGTCTATTGCAGAAAAGCTTGCTTGGAAATTACTTCCTGAGTTTGGTTGGTTGGTTTACCATCTTACCCCTTAGCGTTGTGATGCCATGCCTTTTAATATTAAAAGATTTATTTTTTATTAGACTTAATAAAGATTTATTAAGTATTCCAAAGGTGGTGTGAGAATAAGCATTACTAGTCCTCTATTTATCACCTTTCCTTCTAACCCCTTTCTTTCCTTTTCTAATTGGATGTGGGTTTGCATGGCAGACAGAGGAAGGGTGGAGGATGTAGAAGGGGTTTGGCGGGAGGTGTCCAAGTACTACAGGGACTTGTTTTGCAGGAATAACAAGGAGAGGAGAGTTTCGCATGCGATGCTGTGGTTCTGATCTATAAGAAAGTGGGGTGGGAGCACATCAAGAACTGAAGGCCAATCACCTTATTGAATTTGGATTATAAACTGTTCTTAAAGATCCTAGCAGCAAGGTTGGGGGATGTGCTACCGCAGCTGCTGGGTGGGGAACAAATGTGCATCGTGGGGGAATGGCAGATGACACAAGCACATTGGGTACTTCGGGATACACTGTCATACATTGCTGACTAGAATAGGAACACTAAAGTTGCAAGCCTGGATTTGCAAATGGTGTATGACAGCATTGGACACGGGTTTTTGTTTTGGGTTCTGGAAGGGATGGGGATGTCAGGGAAATTGGTGGGGTGGGTGTGGGCACTTTATGGGAGGGCAACGAGTAGGGTGCTGGTGAGGGGCTTCTTGGGGGAGGCATTTGGAGTGGACTCCAGGGTGAGACAAGGGTATCCACTGTCACCAGGGCTCTTTGTTTGTGCCATTGAGCGTCTGGTGCAGCGGATGAGGAGGGATAGGGTGATCAGTGGGGTTAGGGTGCCGAGGGGAGGGGAATTAAAAATCCTCTTATACATGGACAGCGTGACTTGTGTGGTGAGGGATGAGGTGTCCCTGGAGAGGGTGATGAAGCATGCAAATGAGTTTGGGAAGGTATCCAGGATGAGGGTGAATGTGGAGAAGAGTGTTGTCTTGGCGCTAGAGTATTGGGGGGATTTGGGGAAATTCGAATTGTGGGTGGAAAGGGAGGAACATAAGGTACTGGGCATATGGAAGGATACCCAGCAGAGAGGGAAGCAGGCATGGGAGGTACTGGAGGGGAGGGTGAAACAGATGGTGGGGTTGTGGGGAACACAGGGTTTATTATCTAGAAGGAAGGTGAAGATTATCAAACAGTGCCTGTTGCCGATGATTTTGTATATGGGTATGGTGTACCCCCATCCTGTCTACAGGCCCTGCAGGGCCAGCCAGCCTTGTGCCTCTTCTTTTGATGGGGGAAGACAGAGAAGGTGTCTAGGACAGAGTTATATAAAGAGGAAGGATTGGGGGGATGGGGTTTCCCCAACATAGAGGTTTTTGTTTATGTCCACTTCTTGAAAATGGTGGTAAGGGAAGCAAGGGGGGGCACTCGGGATAGTTTCAAATTTCTGTGGGTTCTGGTGGGGAAGGCTATTATGAAGGCTGGGGCTTTTTGGGAGTGGGTGGAGAGGGGTGTGGGCTTGGCAAATGTTGCTCCCTTATGTGCAACTGGGAACTTTTGTTACAGGGCAAGGCTTGGAAGGGTTGGGGCTTGAAGGGCTGGGAGATACAAAAAGAGTATTTAAATTCATGATGGGGAGGGAGAGGATGACAGATGTGGGGATATCGAAGCAAGTAAGTAGGGTGTGGAAAGGTGTGGTGGGGAAGGAATGGAAAGGGGAGCACAAGGAGCTGGTGTGGAGGGCGATGAAGAATGCTTTGCCAGTGCAACAGATGCTCTATCACTGGGGACTGTCACAGTCCCCCAAGTGCCCAAGGGAGCTTTGTGATGAGCCTGAGTCAGTGCCACACATGCTGTGAGACTGTTTTTGTGCTCAACAAGTGTGGGGATGGGTAGCAATGTATTTGAAGGATATGGGAAGGGGAACGGGAATCATTCCTGAAAATGTCTTATATGGGTTATCAGAGGGGACAGATGGGATGTGGGGGGTGAGGGTTTTGATCACTTGTATGAAAGTAGGACTATGGAAGGTGTGTTCCCTGTTAGCACTAAAGGGGTTGTGCTTTTCCATGCTGGAGTGCTTGCAGTTAGGGATCCATGAGTTGAAATTTTATAAGAGGGAAGAAGAGGATGCAAGGTTGTGACAAGGGCTGGACTTCAGGGGGTTGTTCCAGCCCCAAGTGGGTATTGGTTAAGTCAAAGTAAAGCACACTGTGCCAGAATGGGTGGGCTTATGTGTGAATACTAAAGGAATTGGCCTGTGTCATAGTGAAACCACTGGCGCAACTGTTTGAGCTCTTGTGGCACTCAGGACAGGTTCCAGGGAACTGGAAAAGAGCCAATGTGGTGTCTATTTTCAAGAAGTAGAGGAAGGAGGACCTGGTTAATTATGGGCCAGTTAGCCTCACCTCTATTCTTGGCAAGACCTTAGAAAAATCTAATTTGTGGGGGGTCCAGCATGTAAAACAATGTTAAGAGGCAACCAGCATGGGTTTATAGCAGGCAGATCCTGATGAACTAACCTGGTCAGGACCAGGTCACACAGGGTTTAGATGCAGGAGTAGAGGTAGATGTTATTTACTTGGATTTTACAAAGGCTTTTGACACGGTGTCACACCCAATTCTTACAAGTAAACTAAGCAGCTGTGACATGGATTTTTTCACAGTCAGGTTGGTGGAAAACTGGTTTATGGGACAAGCCCAGAGAGTGGTGGTGAATGGGTTGGTTTCTACCTGGAGAGATGTGGGCAGCGGTGTTCCCCAAGGCTCTGTCCTTGGACCAGTACTGTTCAATATCTTCATCAGTGATTTGGATGAGTGTGTAGCACTCTGTCCAAATTTGCAGACAACACCAAACTATGGGGTATAGTAACCACACTAGAGGTGACTATATGGAGTGAATTGAAGTGGATTTGGATAGACTGGGGAAGTGGGTGGATCAGAATAGGATGCAATTTAACAAAGATAAGTGCAAAGTGCTGCACCTGGAAAGAAGAAATCACCAATACACCTATAGTCTGGGAAGTATCATTCTAAGAACACAGCAGTGGAAAGGGATCTCAGAGTCAGTGTCGATGCAAAAATGAACATGCGTTGCCAATGTGATGAGATAATAAGTAAGGCTAACCAGACACTTTCTTGCATTAGTAGGTACATCATGAGCAGGTCTGGGGAGGTAATACTTCCCCTCCATGCGGCACAGGTGAGACTGCAGCTGGGGTACTGAGTCCAGTTTTGGGTGCCGCACTTTAAGAGGGGTGTGGATAACCTGGAACAGGTTCAGAGGAGGCCTAGTTGTATGGTTGAGGGCCTGCAGGTAAGATCCTATGAAGACAAATTGAGGGACCTGAATCTCTTCAGCCTCCACAAGAGAAAGCTGAGAGGTGATTTTGTGGCTGTCTACAAACTCATTGGGGTGGTCAGCAGGGAATAGGGGAGACTCTGTTTACCAGGGCGCCTCCCGGGGTTACTAGAAAAAACGGCCATAAACTGAAGAAGAGTAGATTTAGATTGGACATCAGGAAGAAAGTATTTATGGTGAGGGTTGACAAAATATGGAATGGGCTTCCAAGGGAGGTGGTGCTTTCCCCTACCTTGAAGGTGTTCAAAGGAGATTAGACAAACACCTGGCTAGGCTTCCTTGACCCCAGTGGTCTTTCCTGCCCAGAGCAGGGGGTCGGACTTGATGATCTAATAGGTCCCTACTGACCCTAGAAATCTATTAAATCTATACAGAGGGGTGGGGTTTATCGCATCTCACATTTTGTTTCTGGCCTATGCACCTTATGACTGAACATGCATGTAAGGAACAGGTTAATTTGTTGTTGGGCTATTATGATTGTGTCTCATTGGCCAATACTGGCTATTATATATGTTTAAGTAGTATGCGATTTCAGTTATCATGTTTGTGTTATGTAATCCTTGACAGTTGTCTGTTGTAACTTCTTCTGTGTGGCCTCTGTTGGGGTCATTTTTAGGATGTCTGCCTTTGTTTATTTTCTAATAAAATGTTTAAAAAGAATTATTTCTGTGGTTGTATTGTAAGAAGAGATATTTTAGTAAACTGTACATTTTAAAATTTTGACATAATTCTAATTGGTTTAGCCAGCAGCAAATGTTAGGTTATATCAATTAAATCATCCTTGTTAATAAACTGAGTCTTAGATATTTATTTACTGAACTTAAAAAAACCCATACACATCTGGCAGTCATTTGATCAGAAAAAAATGGGTAAATTTTAGACAGGATTGGAAGATAGACAATCAAATTTAGTTACACACTGTAGTATATCAATCACTAACTGCTGTTCAAGGCTAGGGACAGACAGGGCAGGCCCGTCTTATGCTGCAAAACCTGTAGCCACAGAGGGCCCCTGTGTCTGCCCACTTGCCACTCCGCCCCCTCCCCCCAGCTTCACGTCCAGCCACTTGCCACCCCAACACCCCCCCCCCACTGCCTCTGGCTTCTTCAAGACAGGGGGCCCCAAAAACTTGTGGGCCAGGCCTGGGGAAAGACATTACACATAAACCAGTTTAAGTGATCAGAAACTGGTTTAAACCTGTAACAGAACAGATGTTCAGTGCACATAAACTAGTCTGATAATGGCTGAAACAGGTTTGAGATAAACCTAAGTGAATATAGTATCAGACTTAACTGATTTGGGTTCAAACTGGTTTATGCAATGTGTGTCCTAGACCCCTTTGTTGGTTTAAGTTAAACCAGGCACCCCCAGCATCCTGGCATGCTCTCTGGGCTAGGCGGGGCTCTCTGCTCCACAGCAGAGCTGGCCCCTCCCCTCTGCTCCCTGGCTGCAGCTCCAGCAGAGACTTGCAGGCTGCTCCCACCCTCCCTCTCACCACTCCTTGCTAATCAGGAATTCTCTCCTCCTCTCTGCCTTGCTGAGAGGTGTCTGTCTATTAGCTAACAGACCACATGCTGGCTCCAGTCCATGCTGTAACAAAGGCAGAATCAACAGGTAGCTGGTAATGTCCTTCTGTTGTTTTCTTAATGGGGTGATAAACACTAACTTAGGGGCGATAAACAGTGTTATCGATTCCCTGCTGGGCTAATAAGAAGTTCCTGGCCACACCCCCCTCAGCTCAGTACTATAGAAGGAAAAGGAGGGCTGTTCAAGCACCCCCTTGCTTCTAGCCTGAGCCACTGCAGGCATGTGCCTTCATGTCTGGAATGAAAAGGAGGTCTATCCACCTCCAAATCAGTTCAAGCTTTGCAGGTTAGACTAACCTGCAAAGATTGAATCAATTCAGGCTCAGGCTTTTTGAATGTCTGTCCCTACCCCAAATGCTTTAGTACATGCATCAGGATTCACTGATTGGTATAACACTGTTTCATATTACTTGATAAATTATTTCCTCAATAAAGATTTGGTTTCAACACTATGTTCTAATGTGTTTGTTTATAGCTTTCCTGAATACAGGTTTGCCATGCAGTAGATTAGGAACTGTTTTAAGCATTATGTGTTGGTGCTTACTAAACCAATCTAATAACACGGAAGCTCAAAATCTTCTAATAGCTAGCTGAATCAATGGATTAATGGCCCTGAACAAATAGGGCTACTGTTAAATTTTAGAAAGTCTGCAGTCTATAAACTTTATAAGCATTTAAGAAAATGAGCCGTCAGTGCCCTAACATCCTCATTCTCATACAGCACATTCTATAAAAAGGCTATGAAGATCTTTTCTATTAACAGAAATTAAACAGCTTGCTGACTGGATTCCTAATAAGAAGACAAATACAATCTATCAACTGGCTTACACAGCAGAGGTTTTAAAATGTCCCGTTGTACAAAGACTTTGGATATAATTAGTCACCAACGTTTTAACAGGCAGTTTAACATGATATATTATTAGTTCCCTTTTGGCAAGACACTTCAGTTCTCTGCATTGGCTTCACACTTTGTGCGTAAAGGAAGACATACATACACACACTTCTCATGCTGTGGCTAGGCATACAGACAAAGATAGGAGCTCTCAGCCAGGATGACGCAATTAGCTTCTGCTAAACTGAACTCTTGGGTCTGTATTACATGTAAAAATATATGTACTTTCCCTATTAGTCCCTAATGATTTATTATAAACCAGCAAACTTATACATGTACAAGCCAAAACACACACATCATTTGGACAGCATAAGACAGAAAAGGAGCACCTCCTCCATCCCCTCTCCCTCCTCTCCACCTTGCTGTCTTTAAATAAACCAACACATAAGGTAAGTTCAATAAAAGCTGATAGCTGGAAGTCTCTGAAAATTTTATATAGAAATTATCTGTCTAGAAGTACTACAGGACCCCCTTCCAGGGACAATATGTCCCTGTTAGTAGATTTATAAGCAATTCACAGTCACTTTTCCTCCAAATATAATTTTTTTAAAATTGTTTATATTCACGTAAAAGCTTTTTGATAGCCTATGGTATAAAATTAAATATTTTGGCATGACAAAATTCTATTTTGATTTAGTTTACTGCACATACACCTTTTAGTTTAATTTCACATCCTCTGCATTATGAAGCACCTCTACATTACCTATAGTTTTAGAACTGTCATTGGCCCTGTTCCTGCAGAACTGGATACACTGCCTCAAAGTCCATGCACATTCAATCTCTATATATGCAGGGATGCCACTAATTTTGTTATCCTTTTCTCATTTGGAATTTGAGGTGCTAGGGCAGTTAAGATATCTTCCCCTTGTTCCAGAGGCATGAGTTTAGGCATTACTCTGGACTCATACCTACTGGATGAGCTGAGTGGAGAGTCAAAGACAGCTGGACATAATGCTACCATGTCACTCCCTTGTGTGCTCTTGGCTGTAGAAACCGGTATGATTACCACACTGACTCTATGGACCTCTAGGCTCAGGTGGACCTTTGATAATTTTTGTGTTGTTAGAGGCCCTTGTACTGTCTTGTCCTTCTTCCTTGTTTGGCTTGAAAATGAAGGAACTGGGGATGATTTCATCTCATGTAGACCCAAAACCTTTATAAGCATTTAAGAAAATGAGCCTTCAGTACCCTAACATCCTCATTCTCATACAGCACATTCTATAAAAGGGCTATGAAGATCTTTTCTATTCACAGAAATTAAACAGCTTGCTGACTAGATTCCTAATAAGAAGACAAATTTTCCCCTTGTATATAGTTTTCCTCTTGTAAGCAGGTTTTTTATTTTTGGTGGGTGGGGAGGGTGGTGGAGGAGCTCTATGGGTTGATGGGGTTCTGTTTGTTGAGGAGGAAGGGTTGGGGGTGGGTGTTGTGAGGGTACTAAAGTTTTTCTGTTTCATTCATGTGCATGTCCTGAGAGTGGTTCTGGGAGTGGATAGGGGGTAGAGGGGTGTGGGCAATGGGGCAGGCGGGCTGGAGTGGGGAGTGCAGAAGGAGGTCAGGCAAAGCCTCCCACAGCCAGTGCCCTGTCCTCCACTTGCAGATGAGATGATTTCATCTCATGTAGACCTCCAAAACACATTGGAGGGCCAGAGGAGGAAGCCAAGAGCAAGGGAATAGTGTTCTCAAATACTCAGGAGACAAAAAGAAAGAGGGAAATTGGACAGTAGTTTGGAAAATAAACATGGATCAAGGAAGGCAGTTTGGAGAAAGAAGACAAAAGAGCATGCTTGAAGGCAAAGGAAACATGCACAGAGTAAAAACAGCAATCAACAGAGAGAGAGTAGGGAGAGGCAAGAGACAGGGAAGGCTTGATTTAAGGGCCAGGCTAAGGAATAATATGCAGACCACAGCAGGAAAACCTCCATTTCTGAAATTAAAATGTGGAGATGGGATAGAAATTCATGCTGAATAGAATCAGGCTGAAACCTAGCAGCTCTAAACATATGGAGGTTAGTGTAAAAGAGTCACCATAATTTTCTTGTATTGCTCCATTACTACATCCAGAACAGTGGACTCGGCTGGAATACAGTTTTGCTCTTGTCTTTGTCCAGCTTCTGGTATGGTCCTACATCATCTGGGCACTAGGTCATAATTTAGAGCACTTTTATGGCTATTCTAAACTATTCTGGCCTCCAGTTAGCCCTAGAGTTGGGAATTAAAGGGTCTACATGAGATGAATTAATTCACTTTAGTCTAAGTTAATGCTCATTAAACTAGGCTAATCATACCTTAATTTGATATCTGCAAATGCAGGAATCAAATTTAGGCATGACTGGTCAATGTGCATTAACGCAAGTGTAGACATAACTCAGCACTAACTTTAGTGCCAGATCTGCCCTGCTACTAGGGGGTCGGCCTGAGCCTAGCTCCAGGGAACATCTAGGGGCTGGGGTGCTGGGCACATGCCCTGGGGCGCTGCCCCTTAGGCCCACTCCCCCATGGCCCTCCACTCTAGGCTTGAAGAACCAACATATTGTAAATAATTTTCCCCTTGTATATAGTTTTCCTCTTGTAAGCAGGTTTTTTATTTTTGGTGGGTGGGGAGGGTGGTGGAGGAGCTCTATGGGTTGATGGGGTTCTGTTTGTTGAGGAGGAAGGGATGGGGGTGGGTGTTGTGAGGGTGTGAGGTTTGACCTAGAAACTACTATACAAAGCCCAAGCAAAAGTCTCTGTTATGTAACTAACGCCCATCTGCAATGATAAGGAGGAGACAGTCTTAGATAAAGGAGGCTTGAAAACAAAAGCAGAATCAGAGGACTAGGGCAAAGAGCTCATTAAAATACTAAAAATGATGCCCCTAGGTGGGGAGAAAGTATGCTAATGAAACATACATGTATGTAAATGAGATACATAGCTAAAACACAGGTATAGAGACATGCTCAGTAAAGAACTCCTTGCGTCACTCCCTTATAACCAATTAGCAAACAAGAATGCTTATGAAGGTCCAATACTCCTGTATAAAAGATGCTTAGAATTAAGAATCTGTGTGCTTGTTACGTGAAATTATTCCGCTTGCACCTTTTATTGCTAGCAATAAATCTTCTTTATACTTTCACCCCTGGTAACTTTATTGGCCTTTGCATACCGGGCACGATCCCAGACTTGAGCTGGGGCTCAACAGTTTTTGGCACCCCAGATGGGACTGCTTTAGATAAGCTTTGCCAATCAGAATTAAAAACAGGTTATTTTTGACATTCCTATTAGCTGTTCTTGAAATATAAAACACCCTGGGATTCTTCTGACATTCCAGAGAGTAAATGCACTTACTATTGCTGTCAACTATAGCTGATGAAATAAGTTATGAATCTTGTTTCAAAATGTTAGATTCAACTTCCTAAGCTTTGAGATCTAACATTTCAGCATTACTAGCTGGGATACAGCAAAGAGGTACTTGTATGGCCTCCATCATTCAATAACAGAGCGCTTTCCAAGTATCCAGGGGTTTATAGATGCACTGAAAATACTAGTGATGCAGTTGTTTAACCTTTCCAACAGGTTTATATACACACACACATATATGCTGACATTCAGTTATTTCCATTCCCTTCAGAGTAGTCTGGTTTATTTCAATGTACGGCAGATTAGGCTGACAAATTTGGCAAAATATACTGCATCAACTCATACAGTTTTCTTTAGAATGTAATGACACTTGGTTATGATGGTACCAGAAGAGTTCCTCTCTCCCTTTGCTCTGTTGTTCATGTCTCCAAGACATGAAGTATGCAGACACACCACTTGGAAATGCAGATCTTTGGAATCAAAAGGGGCTTTGCACTGCCTGTTAAACATGAGGGTGCATTAATAAAAAGCTCTTTTTAAATCCACTTCAAACAGAAGAGGGAACTGGTTTACACTCTAATTATTTCACAGCCTCTGTACTCAAGGATGCCTAAAAAGCCTTTCAGAAGAGTCAGCATTGCCTCTGCTTCTGTTCCACAGAATAGCAGAGCTGAAAGACATGACTCAAATAGGGGCCTGATCCAAGCAGTCAATGCGAGTGTCTCCATTTTTTCCAATAGGTTTTGGATTATGTCCTAGATTCAGAAATGCAACTTATTAAACAGCAGACAGTCACCAATATACTTCTAAAGTATTTAAATTGCAATCAAAGACCTGCCGGTTAGCTTTCACAAGACTTGCCAAAATCAGGGAGGGTTTTGCTGGAAAAAAAAAAAGGGGGAGGGGGGATATTTCAGGTCTTAAAAACAATATTTGTCTTATTTGAAAAAAAGAAAAATCTCTATTCTGCCAGAACAGAAAAGTTGTAGGGTATCACCAGCTCTCCAGGAAAAAATCTGAAAGCCGCATCTGCAAACTCTACTCTGGCTCTTAACCATACAGCAGTCCTCTAGTTGGATACAATGAATGGCTGTTCCTAAGTAACCCTATTGCAAGGAATATCTTTCACCTAGAATGTACAGAACTGGAGCTTCTTGTCTAAATACTAAATTGATTCCTTCTCTTCTTGTTTCAGTAATGAAGTCGCCAATCTTGAATTTCTGAACTCTTCACTGGGACTCTTCAGGATTCACTTTACACTTGTGCATACAATTACAGTTAACACAGATGTCCCCCCCCACACCTTCCTGGACACTCAGAAGGCAGCTGCATTAGGATTTAAGTGTTGTGTCAGTGGTTCTCAACTTTGATAGATTACAACCAACAACCCTAACTGATAGACTCAAAGCAGTCCTCAAAAAATGCCAGCTCTTAGCCTTCACACATTTTGACTAGAGAAAAATAATAGAACAATTCTTTGGTTGCAAAGAACTCAGACCACAACAGGTCAAAATGGTTTCAACACTGTGGCTTCCTATTTGAAATTGGTGCGTTTATCTCATGAATCATGTTTACATACCTAACAATGCTAACACGGCATGGCATCCTGCAACACTCTGGAAAGGATAACAACGCACCCCAGGGTGTTGCACCACTCTAGCTGAGAATCACTGCACTAAATCTTGCACACTCCCAAGCCCAGAGCCCAAGCAATGCACAGCCAGTATCTATGGATTTCATGTTTATTGCAGACATAAAACTTTCTGATGCCCTTTCTTGAAAATAGGACCCTGTGGTCTGTCTACTGTTGACTCCAGAGACCACTGCTGACTGCAAGCCTGACCCGTATCTTCCCCTGCTAAGAGCTCCACCTTCTTGAATACTCCCATTTTACTTTCCACAAGGAATTCTGAGGCCTTGCAAAACAAGATCTTAGATACAGGCACTAAGCCTAGAGAGAAGGGAAACTTTCAGAAAGATGCAAAAAAACAAGGTCTGCTTGCAAAACCCCTCCCCACAATTCAGTGTTCCTTTTGGTCACTCCTTTCACGGCTCTTGGGACTTCTATTCCCTTTCTTCCTACTCAGCCTTTCACTTCTCCAAAATTATATTAAAATTCCCATTACACTAATCCCCCTGCCTGTCCGACAACCTGGGATATCAACATTTCCCTTGGCTCAGCTCTTCTCTTTGAAAAATGCTTTGCTTTTATCAGGGGAGTTAGGTCAATTTACAGACAGGGTGTGCGATATGCAACATGGTCCTATGTCAGACAGTGACTGAATCTATGCAAAAACGAGACATCCCTTTTAATAAAAGCAGAACTTGTGGGTTAACAGAGAATCCCCCAAAACATCACTGTAGAGTTACCAATACTTTGAACTAAAGAAAGGAAAGGGTCAAAACCTTCCTCACTAATCAGCAGCATTGGAGACTAAGCTGTAACTACAGCTGACAGTAAGTCTGTCTCAGGAGTTTAATTCTTATTAATCATAAAAAAGCATTCTGTTTTACACTACACATGGTGATATAAGCTCTTATGCTAGATCTGCTAAGCAAAAGCATGCAGTGTTGGTTTAAGGAGCTCTATCACTTAGAAGAGCTGTAGCTCAGGCCCTTAATTTCTAATAGTCTCATGGCAGCTCATCTATTCTGAATGTTTGCCAAATTCTAAGCAACAGGAGCTTGGAAGTCTGCAGATAATTAGCCCTGCCTAGAAAGTCACTTTCTCCATCTCTGGCAAAGGGAAAACACTAGTTAAATATCTGACCAGCAATAAAAGACTAGCATATAAAGAAATACATTAAAATATCATTATGCCTCTTTATTAGTACCCAGATACTTCTCAGAAAATACTACTGAGGGTATTTTAGTTGACATGTACAGCCATTTTTTCCAGGGCACAGCTGAAGTGGTAATTCTCTCCAGCAATACGTACTCTCATTTATTACCCAGGGAAGCTCATTGCTATGATGTAAATGCAACTGAGGGAAACTATACATCTGAAATACAGGTCTTCAATTGTGAATCCTTATTTTGGCTAATTTGTTGCATTTAATTGCATCATTTTAAATCTTTTCTTTCCAAATAGAAACTGAAAGTATAAGTCTATCCCATCATTTCTGTGACTGTTTATGCAGATGCCATTGAAAATGCATACCAGTTAATGTTAGGTTTGACCTAGAAACCACTACAAAGCCCAAGTAAAAGTCTCTGTTATGTAACTAACGCCCATCTGCAATGATAAGGAGGAGACAGTCTTAGATAAAGGAGGCCTGAAAACAAAAGCAGAATCAGAGGACTAGGGCAAAGAGCTCATTAAAATACTAAAAATCACACCCCTAGGTGGGGAGAAAGTATGCTAATGAAACATACATGTATGGAAATGAGATACATAGCTAAAACACAGGTATAGAGACATGCTCAGTAAAGAACTCCTTGCGTCACTCCTTTATAACCAATTAGCAAACAAGAATGCTTATGAAGGTCCAATACTCCTGTATAAAAGATGCTTAGAATTAAGAATCTGTGTGCTTGTTACGTGAAATTATTCCGCTTGCACCTTGTATTGCTAGCAATAAATCTTCTTTATACTTTCACCCCTGGTATCTTTATTGGCCTTTGCATACCGGGCACGATCCCAGACTTGAGCTGGGGCTCAACAAGGGTACTAAAGTTTTTCTGTTTCATTCATGTGCATGTCCTGAGAGTGGTTCTGGGAGTGGGTAGGGGTAGAGGGGTGTGGGCAATGGGGCAGGCGGGCTGGAGAGGGGAGTGCAGAAGGAGGTCAGGCAAAGCCTCCCACAGCCAGTGCCCTGTCCTCCACTTGCAGATGCATGGCTGTCCTGAGGCCTGGGCAGGGGGGGAGGGAGGAGCACTGCTGGGGCCAGCTGGGCCAGCACCATAGTCAGGAAGAGTCTGGTGCACTGGTCAATGCTGGCTAGGACCAGACCAGAGCAGCAGGGTGCGGGGCATCACTGGCAGGGGCAGGGGGAGCCCTGGTATTGGGAAGTAGGGTGGGCAAGGAGGGATCTGCTGCATGCTGCCCCTGCACTGGGCACATGGCTTCTGGACAGGGAAGGGGTTGGCCAAGAATCAGAGTTTCCCAGATGGCTGCCAGGTGCTGGCAGCTGGATCTGGCTTCACC
>NW_005841966.1:2931861-2935151 GCF_000455745.1 Alligator sinensis | reverse complement strand
CAGGCAGCCATGTGGCAGGAGGCTGAAGCTCCCCCCAGTGGCCACAGGGGCACATGGCAGGGCTGCAGGATCTGGGGACTAACTTTAGTCCCAAGTCCCTGCACATATAGACACCTGCCTAAAATCACTTAATGCATATTAAATTTAGTCACGCTTAAATGCATGTGTAGATGCACCCAAAGTTGCTTAGAGGCACCTTTCCTTTTCCTCCCCACAACTACACAAATTCTGTGTACTTTGGCCACAGCTAAAAATCTAGCCTAGAATCAAGGGAGAAAAAAAAAATCAGTCCAAAGATGAAGGTTCAGAGAACCAAAAGAACTGAGAAGAAAAATAATGGCCATCAGTGGGAAAAATTAAAATATCCAAAGGTGAGCTGCAATTATGCTGAGAAAAAGAAAGGAGGACTAAACATCGAACAAAGGAATAAAAGCCCTACTGATATAAAACACACATCCCCCACCATCCTCTCCCCCAAAGCTGGGCTTTACTCCATTGTCTAGCAAAAATGGATTAGCTTCTCTTGTGATTTGAGGTGAATGGTATTGTAATATGCTGTGTGTGATTTGAGATGAATCCTTATATGGTAAAGCCAAGAAATCTCTCTAAAGAAAAATAAAGGCATCTTTGCAAACCTAGCATAAAAAGCAATAGGTCCTCTCTTAGAGAAAGGCATTTACAGATTTTCCATCATGAAAACACCACATTCAGTTAGTTAAAACTAAGGCAGCCCAACTGACTGTGGCTATAAAGAAATTTTATAAGAACACAGCAGGACAATCAGTTCAAGCTCCTATTAGGTCTGCCCCAGGCAGTAGCAGCAGATCCAGGGGCCCGCACCCCCAGGAGGAGTCTGGCGCAGTTCCACAGCCCTCCTGGGGGTGGGAGCCCCTGTGTCTGTGCCCAGATGACAGGAGGCTGCTGCTGCCGGCAAATTTTGCTTTCAAGAATTTGAGGTGCAGTTTCTGAGAAACCTCTGCACCTATCCTCTTGAAATTTGGCAGGCTTCATTCCTGTAGAAGAGGCTCTACAACTTGCATCTGAATCAGGCAAAAAATGACAATGTTGTAGGCATTTTCATGATTCCCCATTATAGCCTATGGGCAAAACATTGAAACGAGTTGACAAACGATGAAACAAAACACTGTCCCTTTGAAATGATGAAATGGATATCAAAACGAAATGATGGTGTTTCGCACAGCCCTAGCTCCTGTATCAGCATATAAAGCCAAAGTTACGTCTCAGATCCTATATGGCACTGAAACATGGAGTTACGCCACCAGTATTGATGTAGACATACCTCAGAACAAGTTTCTTAGGGCTCTTCTGGGTCTTCCTCCTTCAACTCCTGCATCTTTTCTGAGATAAGAGATGGTATTATATTCTTTCTTAACTAATATTATTATCAGAATGGCAGGATTTGGGTTTAAAATCCTGCCTATTCTGCTGTTTTGTCTGCTTAAATTGTGCTATATGGAAGACATCAATAATCCCCCTTCTCTTCAATCTCCCTGGCTAGCATTTCTCTCCCATGCTTTTGCTCTTTCTGGAATGGGATACTACGTCAAAGAAAATGAAAGATTTTTCTCCCCCATAGAAAACGTTTGGGTTTTCCAGAGGTTATGAGATATTGCCAGGCAGAATGATTTTGCAGTGGCCAGGGCTACTTGTATTATCACTTTATATACTCTTTGGAAATTAGATTTTGGTGGGGAGAAAGGTATTTACAGCTGGATCTCAACAATAAATCCCCCTTAACTGGACTGAGGACTGAACAGATGCCTAAAGCTGTTTTGGCTGGATGTAGACTTCCCATCCCAAGGGCTAAAAGATGTTGCCCAGCTTGTCTAGGAGTTCTGGAAGACACTATCCGTTATGTTTGAGAATGCTCTTTATATAATGACATAAGGAGAAATTATTTTTCACCATTCTTGCAGAAATTGATATACTTTTCAAACAGAGAGAAATTAATCTGGCTCTTTCAGCAAACAGATTCATATTTAGTAAACCATTTTGCAATTTTTGCTTATAAGGCTGAAGTGATCAGAGTTAAACATCCTTTACTGTTGATATGATTGATACATTTTATCACTATATTTGATTTTACTGTGTCAATTGTGAACCTATGTACAATATTTTATAGATTCATGATCTGATTTATCACTATATTTATACTTTAACCATTTATACTATATTTATACTTGATTATATTAATTATAGGAGTAGGAATAATGTTTTTATAATGGTTGGCTTTATTTTATTATTATATTTGTATTTGTTATTTTTGCTTAAATTTGTTTATACTATGGTTGTATGTTTGTCATGTTGTTTTCAGGAGCAAGGCTTTTAGCCAGAATCCTTAATAATAAATTGAATTTAATTGTATATAGTTGTACGTAATAAAGAAAGAAATCAAAGAGAAAGGCACAATTAGAAATAGAGAGCATCCTCCAAGGTATACGTTCTCAAATATATTCACTTTCATTCAGTTGCTAAGAAGCATTAAGAGCCTACAGCAGGATTGGTGGATACTTTGAAAAGGACAAGTGGAAACAGTCTTAGACGATCAGTCAAAGGAGCAGAAAGGAATTAATTTCCATTCAAGAGGCCATTATATGACTTCAGAACAAAAGTGCAAATAAAAGGAAAGAACATAATCAGACACAAGGAAATAAAAGCCTGCAATGAAGTATCCATCTCCTTAGGACTGACACGAGAGAGAGAAAAAAAACCAAAACAAGAATTGACACCTAGAAAGGAGAAATGCTAACTTCAAAAAGAAAGCAAAACACCACTACTAGCCATTTTAGAGCTGCAGTCATCTCTCACATACATTTAAAAGCTGAGTAACAGAGAAGGACCTGCTGGGAAAAGTGCCTCCCAGTCAAAAGCTTGTTCACAGTTGTAAGGATTAAAAACACTAAAAGGATTTTTAAAACCTATTGCACTATTGTAACATCATCCATCTCCATTTGAATTCCTGTTGTACTACCTGGGACTACAGTATTTGCAATAATTTTAACCACTATATTAACTTGAGCTGCTGTGAACAGAGTGAGATGACACCACCTCTCCTAGCATTACTGGCCTCAGTGCTATTGAACTAGAGTTGACAACAGAGAGCTTTTTTTTGACAATACCCTTGCTGTAGATTGTGCCAAAGAGTGAAACTAAAAAGGTGCTAGGTTTCCTGTTGGGTTTTTTTTCCCTCTGGTGACATGTTTGAGCAATTAAAAATGCAAATGTGGCAGAATCTGCTATCTATCCTTGCAGGCATATCCTCACAGGAT
>NW_005841966.1:2896277-2931830 GCF_000455745.1 Alligator sinensis | reverse complement strand
CCTACATAAGGAAAACTATATTGGAGATCACACGGAGGTCAGTCACACACAGGATTGCTAAAATATAGGCAGTCTTCATAAATATATTCAAACTTACACCTTTCCCCTGTAGAAAACTTCATCCCTCTCTCTTTTAGAGGGCTCTGTACTGGAGAACGTCTATATAGCAATAGATACAGGATTAGAGTTTCCTTAATGTTAACATAGTGGCTGTACCTGCTATTGGTATTATTAATGTTCCATGTCAAACAATCACCATGAAAGAAATGCTCCTGGGCTTGTAATGTCACTATTAAATAATGCACTGAGAAGGAGGAAAATAAGCCATCTCCTGATCTCTTTACTCAGTAGCTTTCTTTTCAGTCATAAGAATTGCACAGTGGTATATGAAAGGCTATGGCATGCACTTCTGGTTCAGAAGCTGACTTCCTTGCTGGCGTAAGAGTCCGAGAAACTGTTGTATACATCTGGATGACTCATACAAGGTAGGTGATCACCTTCCAAAATAGACTCCATGTAAATGAGACATTTCTTACCATAATACATATGGATGAGAAAAAAAATGAAGTCGTAAGTCAGACCAAATATATTCCTTTTAAAACGAGAAGTAGTTTTGTATCAAGAAGGCATGCCATTAAATGACTAATCCTTGGACTTGTGCAGATATGTCAGAGTTATTCATTATGAAATTTCTTCTTTTTTTAAACTATAAAACTGTTGGTGCCAAAGGCAACATTGGTGTACAGAGGCACAGCTCCATTGGTTTCAGTGGAGTTGTACTAATTTATAGGAGGGCTGAATTTGGCCCTATTTATATTAACAGGTTTCTCTGATTACCAATCATGTATAAATTATCATAAATTATCATGATACACTAATTGTTAAGTAACAGCAAAGCAGGTCTAATATGAATAACCTTAGTTCTAAACAGTCTCATTTGTTACCAAGTATCGTAATGGAGAGAGAAAATAATCAAGATCTCTAAGTCACCACTAAAAAATATTTCCTTTTCTCAACTGAAAATAACCAAAAATAGTACAGCCTCATCAGGGCATCTTGGATTTGAATGAGAGACCGTCACTGTGTAGTCTTTACAATATTAGCTAATTCATGGAGGAGTGGAGCCTTACAGGGCAAACATTTTCCAAATCCAAAGCTGTATTGACATAGATTTCTCTTGTGAGGGGTTTTTTTCTATTATTTTTATTTTAAAATTCTCCAGAATATAATCAGTGACAGTGATTTCTAGCATATTTCTAGTGTAAGCAAACTCTCTTAGCTATTTTGATCCCTTATGATACACTAAGATATTTTTAAGTGCATTAAAAAAGTTACATTCTACGATGTTTCTCATAAAATACAGAACTTTGTTATGGTTTGTTCACTAGCTGAATTATTCAAATCTGACCTAGGGTCAGTAGCAACTGACATTAATTACCAGGCAATGGTTGTTTCATAATCCAAGTGAAATAAAACCACCACATTTGATATTTTACAATTACTAGTAAAGAGGCCAGTAACAAATACAGTAGAAAAATTCCTTTGTTCCCAGAGCTGGGCCACTGAAGGTCAGGGGATAGAGTGCAAACTTACACTATTGCAACTCATGTTATATATTTTAAAGCACATGTTGTGTACATAAGTACAAGTGTACTTGTGTATGCTAAATTCACTTTAAATGAAAGACAGTTTTAAAGGGTTGGTGACATTTCTATATTTTCCTAACTAGCATGAAAATCAATATGTAGTCTGAGGGCCTTACTTTGTGTACAGCAACATTGCAAAAGCTGTAACAAAAATGGGATAATAGTAACCGGCAGTGACATTCAGAGAAATAAGAAGTAACCTTTGTAGTGGCCCAAAAGGTCAATCCTGTATAAGGGCTAGGCTGCAGCAGCAGCTGATTGGGCCTTCTCTAGTTCTTAACAGGAAGATAGCTGCTGAGGGGCCGAGTTTCAAATTTGCTAGGAAGGGTTGGGCTGGAGCTTGAAAAGGTTGAGTGCCCGCTGGCAGAAGTACAGTTGTTCAAATTACAAAAAGTACATAACCTACACATAGGTGGGCAGTAAATATAACCCAGTGGGAGTATGTGTGTTGTTCTGTCCTTCATGTAGGTTTTTCACTTCCTGTACATGATCCTTCATTACTCTCTATCCCTCCATGTGCATTTGTGTGGGTACATGCACATCTGATTGTGTCTCTTCTGTGTGGTTTTTCTGTCCTTTGTGGGGGGTGGGGGTTGTGTTTGGTGGCTGTTTTTTCCTGTTACTTTGTAAGAAGTCCCATTGAAATCAATAATGTTACTTCTTGGGTAAAGATCTTCTTGCATGGAAAGGTGGAAGGATATAGCCCTCAGAACCCCATGTTGTCAGTCTTACTCACGTGGCAGCTCTGAATTACATGAATTATTAGAGCCATACTACTGAGCATACCAATTGCAGTAGAGAAGCCCCTGCACTTTTTTATGCTCAGTTTCAGGAAGCATTTGGCTTTCCCAAGCTCATTCAGGGATGTGGTCTCATGTGAGAAGAGCCAAAAGGCTAGAATTTGGTTCTGCAACTGAAGCACCATTTGTTTTATTTGTCTTTTTGCAGTCTGCAGAAAAAGAGATATTCACCCATAGCCACAGCCCGACTCAGTGGCGATGCATAGTGGGTGCATGGAAGTGCATGTGCACCCCCTGAGAGCACTGGTGCACCACCTGACAGGCCACACACCCTGCTTAGGTGATGGGCAGGGGGGGCAGGTAGGAGTGCCGGTGCCCCCCCGTGAGTGCCATCCAGGGTGTGGGAGTGCCGGAGGAAGCAGCACAGCCACTTCTGGGAGCACCACAGCTGCTTCCCAGTTGGTGCGATTGGCCCCAGGGGGACCCCCCCCCCCCCCCAGTCAGGGAGATTGGCCATGGGGGGACCCCCCCCAGTTGCTGACTGGTCAATGGGGGGGGATGTGCCCCCCCCCAACTAAGGTGGGGTGGCACCAACCGCCCATGGCCCTACACATCTGCCCAACACCTTGTTTGGGTGTGTTCTCAGGGAAGAACCCAATCTGATCAGGAAGATGACTTTATTTGTGGAACTGAACCCTCCTTCCATATATCTGGTGCAGGGCTAAGTTTAGTCACCCTTAGACATACTGCATGGGTGCAACTGCCAAAAAGGGTGGCCAGATCCATTTGCATAAGCAAAGGGCCATTTTACTTATTTCTTTATTTATGTTATAGGCCCTCTCCACTTATCCACCCAATTGATAAAAGTGATTTGGATCTCTGTTACCCTTTTTCCAATCATTATACCAACATTTACCCAAATTATTATGACAAATATAGGTTTTGTTTGTTTTTTCAATTAATTGTGCTGCTGATATAATCATTTGGGGTCTAAATATGGAATTTTCTTCCTAATCAAACCAAGGCTTTAACAAGATAGTCTATAAACTAGGGGTGGGCAGACACTCTTGGCCTAAATTTGAACATTTAGGTCTGATCTAAAAATACGTGTGTGTGACCAAAGAAGTAAGTAGATGGAATGAAGTCATTTATATCCAAGTGAATAATCCACCCAGCCCCTTAGACACTTGATAACCTACAGAAGCTTAAGGTTTGGCAGAAAGTTTGCTTAAATGCTCTTCTGACTAACGCCATTTGGGACTCATAAACTAAGTCACCCCTACGCTTATGCTGTGGGGCCCAAATCAGCAGATGAGCTCACAGCATGCCTATTGCACAGCAGACATAGGTATTTTCATGCCAAAACACATTGAATGAGGAAATGCACCATTTTGGGTAATAATATGATGATTGTTCTTATCCAGAAAATGAGAGATATGGTTTCAATGCCCTCTTCAGCCTAAAGGAATTCAAACCCACATCTCTGTATTCACAGCCTTTCTGCTCTCAACAGTGGTTATGTATTCTATCCAAAAACACACAAATGCTGAATGCATAGGCAGTCCATGGAGTAGTAATCAAAACCCAAGTCTCTTACCTCTGAGGTTAATGCTGATATATCACTGAGGTGTAGAATCACACTCCATCATACTTAGTCTCTCTCTGGTCACATGAATCTCGAATTCTTTGCTGCCAGTGTCCAAGGTCCAATACAGGAGGTTAATAGCTAAGCCTAGCCTGCAGCCTGGTGGTTGAAGCACTCCTAGGAGATAGAATATATGAGTTTGAATCCACTCTAGCTGAGGAGTGCTTTAAAGCCCAGATTTTTATTATATGAAATGCAGACAGTGGCATTACCATCAGCTGTGTTTAAAATAAAGAAAAACTCTGTTCTGTAGCCAAAAGGGTTATTGAGGTATGTAAGTGGGGGTTACAGATGGATCAAGGGAGGGAAGGAGGGAGAGGGAGGGAGACTCTGAATTCCCACTGAATCAACACCTAACCCAAAGAGAGAAATGGGATCTGAGATACACCCTCCTCTGCAGCTTTTTTCCTTGGCTGGCCTAGGCATCCCCTCACTCAGTGTGCTGACTGGTGTTAATCCCACTTCTAGATGCCTACATCCCCATTTACTTTATAGGGTATTTATTTGCCTAATTCAGATTTGAAAATTCCACTCCCGGAGCTAGGTGCATAAAAAGTTAGGCAAGGTGGTGATGCTGAGCACTGTCATAACTAAGTCCATTTGCGGATCCAGGCCTAAGCGTCCAAAAGTTTGAGTCTGGCTCTTGTGTTTCAATAAGGAGAGAATGGAGAAGTAGTTAGCTGTATTCAGCTGATGTCAGGCAGAAGGCAGATCTGATGAAGTAGGTTGTTGCCTAGGAAACATATGCATTTCTCAATGAGTTAGTTTCTAAGGTGCCACTGCCCTTCCTTCTGCTTAAGGAAAGAAGGGAAAAAATAGCAGAGAAGGAGAGAAAAAAACAAGGCAACGACTGAGTAAATACAGACAAGGTGTCCACTTGTGGCAGTCATAGGACTGAGGGTTGTAATCTCATTGCCAGAGGTGAAAATTCAAAAAGTGTTGGTTTAGTTTCTTCCACTGAATCATTCCTAAGGGAGAATAAATTAAAAAAAACCAGAAACACCAGCTCAGATTACAAGAAATGAATGTGCACCAAGTCAAAATAGTTTGTAGAAGCAAAAATAGTTTGTGAGGTTCACCAACCTGAAATAAATAAACAAATCTCACAAATCTCTTTCTTAAATACACAGATTTCTTTCTTAAATTATCAATAGCAAACTGGTTGTACCTGTTGTTCAAACACAGATGAACAGTAACATTCTTGTTAAATATTGCTGATTAGGATCTGTAAATTTTGCCTTGTATTTGATTTATTTGGCTTGGGATAATGTTCTTAAACTATTATTCGGAATCAAGGTATATGCTGTTGTTCCTAGTTATAGCTGTTATTTCTATACTTACAATAAAGGAGTATTACAGTAAATGAAAGGAATGTGAGAAATGCGTGGATTGATTAACCAGTTACTTTTATGAAAAGCAAGCAGAATGCTAATTCAGTTAAATTATGTGTCTTAACATAAATTAGTTCCAGTCCTGCTTAGGTAATGATCTGTATCCTTAAGCTTGCGCAGGAAGGATATTTTATTCTGGACTGTGTAACTATTGAGAAGTGGTTAACTTTCCAGGAAAAAGTAAAAAGAGTCAGCTGTCAAATGGTGTGCCAAGGAAAGTTTTCAGTTTTATACAAAACTGATTAAGGCGTTCGGCTTGAAAATAGATGTGAAAGTAAGAGAATGCAGCTACAGCAACCATGAATATATAGTATCTGAATATTTTGTTTTATATTGGCACTCATCTATAAGTTATTCCCAATCTAAACAATAAAAAAATGAATTCTAGCTTGTGTATTTTAAAACTAAGTACAGACAGACAAAAAGCCCAAGGCTGACTTGATTCAGTTTTTGCAAATTCGTCTAAAATGCAGAGATTAAATTGAAACAGAGGTGAGCAGACATTTACCTTTGAGTCAGGAAATGCAGCCAAATGCCTGGAGTGGCTCAGGCCAGAAGCCAGGGGGCACTAGAGCATGGCTCTCTGGCACATAGCCAAAATGGGCTGAGTGGTTGCTTCCTTTTCCTGCTGCCTCCAAGGTGTCTGGGATTTGCAGTCACAATCACAGCAGCAGGACTCTGCGGAGTTGCTCATCATTTCCTCTTCCTTCTTTCAGGTACCTCTGGGAATTGTAGTCCATAGTCACAGCCAGCAGTAAGTTTGAGTGAGGGAAGAGGTGTTTAACCACCCTTCCTGGCCCCAGACCCCAGCCGGAGTTTGCTGGGGGGGGGCAGTTACCACCCATTGCATCCGCAGCTGGGCTTGCCCCTCTCCCCACCCTCTTGTCAGCCAGCCCTCACTGCTTCATCTAAGGAGTAGAGGGGCAGGGATAGCCCTGCTCTCTGGAGCAGATAGCACAGCCCAGCCCAGTCCAAGGCTGAAAAACATGCTGGGATGCTGGGGGTCTCTGATTTAGCTTGAACCAGGAAGGGGTCTGGGACAAAAGTTTCATAAACTGGTTTGACCCAAATCAGTTAAGTCTGATACTACATTCAACCAGGTTTATCTTAAACCAGTTTCAGTCACTTGAAACTGGTTTATTTGCACTGAGCTTCTGTTCTGTTATAGGTTTAGGCTGTTTAGTTACACTTAAACCAGTTTGTGTGTAATTTCTGTCCCTAGCCCAAATGTTCTATAGTAAAAGCTCAATACCCAAGGCTGTCTGCACAGTAAGGACTTGTAGATGTTTGCAAAATATTTGCAGTAGCACAGATGAATTGCCCTTGTCAGAAGTAAGCCAATGCATTGTGGGAATCGCATATTTTCATTTTGTTTAAAACCTAGAAATTAGTCTGTTTTCTCTTTCTGGTTTTGCAGTGTTGAAAAAAAGTTGCTGTTCCTTTGCTCATGGTGAATACATACAAACTTCTGCAGAATATTTTAACATTCCATTTATATGCTTATACTATGCTAAAAACATCCATTCCTTAAGCTGCTCAGTGCCAATGCAGCTTTAACTCTATGGCATCTTATACAAACTAAATCCCAAAAGCTTCACAGAAATATATGATATGATGCCTGTTTTATGGTAATGGAGTAGTAATGCCACGGCTGCAGGTATTAATGTCAGTAGAACTTGCTCTGCCACTGAATATTATTTCAGCCCTTTATTATACATGGTAACTGCACTCAGTTATAGTTAATGCTATAGAGTATGTTTGAACTGTCCCAGACATTTCTGAGTAATGTGATTTCCATTACAATTAGGAGGTGTTTAAAGTGAGATCCATTTGTATACTATGTATCAGCACACAATCAAACATGACAAATGATGGTTACATTTGGAAATAGGATACCCTTGGTAACCAAAAGGTACAGTGCAGTAAATGGGGGAAATTACAAGCTGCTCACCTGTGTGAGATGTGAACTGCGGGGATATGTTTTATAAAGATATTGTATTTGATTACAGTGAAATTTACATCTGCATGGACTTCATTGGTCCTCATAAAGGACTGAAGAGAGGGAAGGTTAATAGATCATAATGAATCCATTATAAGGGGATTTAAAATACAATAGGGAGAAAATGCCTGATTCTCTACTGCCTTATGCCAATGAACTCAATCAAACTCAGCGCAGCTGAGTTGGAAGAGGAGGCGAGCAGTGCTCTCCTCCTCCACCCCTGGGTCAGCAAAGAGTCAAAATAGCCCTGGTGTTTTCTAGGACAGCTAAAGAACTGGTCTAGACCTGCAAACAGCAGAGGCAGTGACCAAGCATTTATCAATTTGCCATGTCCTGCACATTGCCTGTGGCAGCTGAAATGCTCAGCTTCCCTTCAGGACAGTTTTCTCCCTTACATTTAAGTACAAACATAACTTGTCAGCATTTGACATCCACTTTGCTGGGTTATAAATGACTACACAAGGTCCAACGTGGTGGAGAATCTGGTCCAAGATGGGAGTTGCAGTTGTATTACTTTGACAGCAAACTCTCATATCTCCTTGATCTAGTGGAGGCAGAAGCTTCTGTCATCTGGGCTAGGGAAAAGCCTGAGCCTGAATTGATTCAGTCTTTACAGGTTAGTCTAACCTGCAGAGAGTGAACCTTTTGCAAGTGGATAGACATTCAGCACACGCCTGCAGTGGCTCAAGCCGGAAGCCCAGGGGCTCTACTGCAGTGCTCCCTCCACAGGGAAGCTGAGCTGAGGATTGGGGGGGGGTGTGGCCAAGTCCCGGCAGGCCTGCCTCAGCGGCTCCCTGACCACCAGAAGCAATCCTAGAACACAGGGCTGCCCGGCCCCAGAGGGGAAGTCTTCCCCCTCTTCTCCACAGTTGCGGGGCCAGGAGGGGGGCCCTGTTTGGTGCTTGGGGGGCTATTCTCCCTCCTCTCCTGCTGCCACCTTGGGGTGGGGAGGGGGGATCTGTGAGGCTGCCTGGCCGCAAATGGGGGCTCTTCGGCCTGCCTCTCCCACCACCCCTGCTCTGGGGCTGGGCAGCATCACATGGAGCCTCCTCCACCAGCCCCAGGGTGGTGGGAAGGAAGGGGAGGAGGAGGAAGAGTCCTCATCCAGCAGCTCACAGAGTCCCCATTTCCACCCTGGGAGGAGGAGGAGGGCAAAGAGTCCCCCCCAGGATGGAACAGAGCCCCCTCCCCACCCAGCGGGACAACCAACCCAGCATGGTCCTGTTAAGGTGAAGGGGGCAGGGAGAAGGGTTAATTCCTCCCTCTGTCCCTTCCCTGTAGCCGGGGTCTGCCAGCTCCAGGGGTCACCGCTGCAGCCCCCTCCCCTCTGCTCCTCGGCAGACAGGCTGACCCCAGCTCCAGTGGGGGAAGGAGGAAAGACTTAACCCCCTCCCTGCCCACTTTGCCTTAATGGGGCCGTGCCAGCCAGTGTCTCC
This sequence comes from Alligator sinensis, assembly GCF_000455745.1. NCBI lineage: Eukaryota > Metazoa > Chordata > Crocodylia > Alligatoridae > Alligator > Alligator sinensis. Next base: position 2,922,973 of record NW_005841966.1, on the reverse strand, counting down.
GCTAGGGCCAGTCCCTGATCCGGCTGGAGAGCAGAGAGGAGGGGCCAGCCCTGCTGTGGAGCAGAGAGCCCTGTCCAACCCAGCGAGCATGCCAGGTCTGGGACAGATATGGCATAAACTGGTTTGAGCCAAATCAGTTAAGTCTGATACTACATTCAATCAGGTTTATCTCAAACCAGATTTGGCCATTTTGAAACGGGTTTATGTGCACTTAATGTCTGTTCTGCTACAGGTTGAAACCAGTTTCTGATCACTTAAACCAGTTTATGTCCCATGTCTGTCCCTAGTCCTGCAGTCTGCATTCTTCCTATAGCTGTTCAAGAACTAAACACATTTAATTTACCTTTAAAAAAACAAAAAAGAATTAAGGGAATTGAACCTCTTGCTTGCCTCACAGCTGTTAAGGGGGTAACATGTAAAAAGTGCATTGCACAAAGATTTGCCTTGATGTTGGAAAAATCTAAAGAATTCCCCCTCCAAACAATAACGTTTAACAGTGCCCAGCTTACACAAAAACCTGAGTTTTCAGCATCAAGCCATCCGACTCATTGTTCTAAGCTAACACTATATTTTCCTAGCTTTTTTCATCAGATACAGAGGAATAATATTGACTTTAATTTCCTTTTATTGTGCACAATAGCAACGAAAGTGTGCAGACATAAAAACAGATCATGGGCTTTATAAAAATAATAAAAAGTGCCTATCTGTTTCACCACATAGAGTCCTTTTGCACTATAAGTACTTTCTCAGTACAAAGAATGACCTTTGCCTGGCTCTTCAGCCCAGCAGACAATTCTGACAGAAAGAGGTAAAGTACCCACTTGTATTCCCCCTTAGGCTTTGTATACACTAGGATTTTCAGGCCTACATCTCATCATATGTGCAGCTTTACTGTTGAAACAGTAACAAATAAGCTAAAGGTAGCTTCAGATGATATTTTTGAGCTCTGTCTACACTGTAGTTTCTAAAACAGAGAGGGTCCAGACAACTTATAATCAAAATATAAAAACAAAAGGCAAGTATAAGACAGACAAATGAGGAAGTAAAGTAAAGTCAGTACAATATTGATCAGCATGACAGCTAGGAAATGATCTGGCATTTTGCTTTTACAACTATCTAGTATTTGCTGAAGGATTGGTAATCTTAACACATTCTCCTCCTTCCTCCCTGTTTTTCCAGACAGATGTATTTCATAGCCTGAAGTCTGGAACAACTTTCTCAGGTAACATCCATTCAGGAACTATTATATCTTCTGTCATACCTAGTTTTCGACCACAGTTGTACAGGTCTGCAGAAAGCCACCTGTTTTCAATAACATTCCTTTCTGGGAGATTATATTAGAACTAGCAAACCGGAAATCTTGCCTTTGGGGGCAGTACTTATTATGACGCCTATTTTTATGAAAATAAGAATCCCTTTGGAAGGTGGCCAGGCTCTCAGAACTGTGCTTCCATGGCCTCTTCCTGTCCTTTAACTCCTTCACCTTTGATCAAATAAACATGTAAAAGAAGCTGCCAGGAGGTGACCCAACCTCTTGAAACTTCAAGAATATATTTAGAGAACATTTTCCCCCTCAAATATGAACATTGGCAGGACCTTGGAGCACAAAATTTGTACTTTTCTAAAACTCAGACAGGGGGATATAATGTCTCAGCCAGGGAACTCTTGTTCTAGGAACTCCATTATTCACAGCACATGTGATTGATGATAGTCTAGTTGCTTAAAAACACCACAGGAAGGTACTCAGATCTAACAATATTCAAGGTATAAAAACCCATGTAGAATAGACAAAAATGAAATTTCTAAAAACTTAAGTGTTTTTGAACAGTCCCTCCTAAAAAAACCTACCAAAAATGAAACAAAACACCAAAAAGTAACTCCTCAATCTACCATATTTCCACACATGAACACCATGTGCCCCTGGAAGCTGGCGGGGCACGGCATGCTCCCGCACACAGCGGCGGGGCTGTCAGCGGCAGGAAAATGGTGGAGGCAAGTGGGGAGCTGGCACAGACTGACTGCCTGCAGATGCTGCCTGTGGTGTCAGCAGCGAGGGGCGGGGCGGGGGGGGGCAGCAAGCGGCAACCCCTTTTTGCAGGGGGTGCACCACCACGCTTAGGAGGTGCACATGCACCCCTACACGTCACCAATGTTTCCACATATTACAGGGGACAACCTTGATATTTGAGATTTTCAGCAATTAGAACATATGTTTATAGCCAGACCTGCAACATTAATAGAATAGCTTTGAGACTAAGGTTTGATGGATCTATGTAATAGAATCTTGCAGAGATTAGGTAGAGATTTGTAACCATTTTCTTTGCCTTTCCTTCACAGTTTGAATCCAGCCATTCATTTACTTTGAAATGAAAAAATACAATATGCATTCAGTAAGGCATGACTCATAGAACGTCTCTATTCTATTTGCAGAAAGATTAGGTTTGTCCCTAATTGCTGCATAATGCTTTTGGGATTTGCTAGGTGGTTGTAGGAAGAACCAGCCATCAATTAGGGCATTTAAGAAAAAGCTTCTTTTCTGATCCAAACGGGAAGGAAATTGGAATTAATTGTAAAAGCTGGGGATTTGGGGACTCAGGGAGAAAAATTTGGAGAGGAAGTTAGATTCTCATGGAAATCATAAATCATCTAATAACCTCATCTGTATTTCTCTATAAAAAGATGTCAAGTCTGAGAATGTAAAATAGTATTTGACATGACTCCACATTTCCCTGTGGCATGGGTTGGCTTTTACCTTGCTTCCTGATATTGCAGGCAAAAAAGCCCAAGCCAAAACAGAAAAAAAGAAATAAAAATCCTACCTCTTTTTCATATGATATCTCCCTTGTTAGCAGAATTTAGGACTCTCAATTTTCAGGGTGACGGTTTCCCCGAAACAAAGGCCTTACTGAATTGTGCTGCTGGAGAGAAAGTTAAAAAAAAATCCTTCACTTTTCTTGGAGACTAAAAATAGATATAATCATGTTCAGATATGTATTTATTAGCAGCCCTATAACTGGGCTCATGCTCCAAGTGGCTAGAATGCCCCCTGTAGGCCCCATAACCCTTGCCCCGCTCCAGCCCGAAGGTCCTTCTCTCCTCACTTTCACACCACGCCTTTGGTGTAATTGTTTGGTTGGAAGGGAGAATGCCTAATAGGTCTCAGGGTGAACCCCAGTACCTCTAGGATGCCAGCTAGTTCTTCCAGGGCACAAGTTATGCCTTAAGGGCTAATTATGTGGCTTCAACCACCCTTCATACCATGCCTCGCAGTTGTCACTACCATCATCACTCAGGTGGGACACTTGTCCCCGAAGGCCACCAACCCACCTCAGACCCTTATTTCCTTCTTGGGGCTTCGGCCTTCCTGGCTTCCACCCTTCTACTCTGGCTGGTCCCTTAGCCAAAGCCCACTGTGCTGGATGTGGCCTCTGGGCTCCAGCCCTTATCTTGGTCTCCACCTTGCACTGAGCCTGCTGTGACTCCACCTGGGCCCCTGGCTCTGGTCTCACCCCTCTAGGGCTCAGCCCTCCTTTGGGCCCTCTAGCCCCAAGCCCTGCCCTCCTCTGGGTCCTCTGGTCCCAGTCTGCACCTTGAGCCTGATCCCTGGCAGGGCTCAAGGCAGTCACGTGCCCCTGAGGCACTAATGGGACCTCCAAACATAAGCCTTTTGGCTATAACTGAACCCTCAGCACTCTGGCTGCATAATTCAATTTTTGTAAGCCTGTTGGCCCTTTATAGCAATCTCTCCCCCCGCCTCCACTCCCCTGCCAGCCCTTAGCCCTCTACTTGCAGCTTCTTCCTGGCATAACAGATTCACAGTCCACCATCAGCAGGCAACTCCCTGCAGAGCATCTTTCCCCTCAACTTCCAGGGCCAGCCTGCCTCTTCGGGGCTCAGCCCTGGGCTTATGAGTCTTTCCCTGGGTCACCTTACCCTCTACTTCCACCCAAGGTCTGTCAATCACTGCCTGTACCTGAGATGGACAGCCATCTTATTTAGATCCCTTCCCCCATCAAGTCTGTTCACAGGTCTGGGCAGGTCCAGAGGCCCTGGGCTCCTTCCCCCTTCTTAGTAATGGGACAGGGGCTCCGTTACATTATCCTATACATGTAAAAATAATTCTGTTCCCTAATAGCTCCTGGAGAATGCATACGTTTATGTACTAGCATCACACTGTTTCCTAATTGTTTTTGCTATGCCTAGATGAGGCATTGCTCACACTCCAGAAAGGGTGTGAGTTTTTTTCACAGGAGGATAAATATCAATATAAAATGGGAATGAAGCACAAATAGTCTTTACCCTGCTGTAGCTACATAAGGACTTTCTACTCTGTAGTCCAGAGTTAGGATTGCAGTTTGTGTAGACATATCCCGGCCAACTCTAAACAGGCTGGCTTGGGTACTGGTAACAGTGCAGCCACAACAGCATGGAGTCACCACAAGTTGCATAATTAGGGTGGCCATCATAGAGGACATTCTGGTTTTCTGCTACTCTGTCCTCCATTGATAGGGAACTTGACGCCTTTATGTCCTCTATTTTCTCTCTTCAAGAGAAAAATAGAGGACATAAAGGCGTCCGGTTTTGTATCAATAGAACACAGAGGACAACCGAACCGTTCTCTATGATGGCCACCCTATGCATAATCTGACTAGATCTCTGAGTGGTGGTTAGCTTACACTGCTGAGCTTCATGTTACTGGGGCTGCATTGCTATCAGCAGCACACCTACGTAGTTTAAAGTTGGTTTGTCTTGGCCTGTGAGAGCTGCAAACATAGCTGCTCTTCAGATTGCAGTACAGACATACCCCAGGTTGTAGAAGTTTCAAATCAGCAAGAGTCATCAAGATAAACTTTATATTGACCTTGCTATCTCACGTACTTTGCTATCTCCCATTTTATTACACTGAAGATGGAGCTTTAATTGCTTGTCATAAAACTATTGTGTGTTTGATTGTATGTAGTTAATTACTTACCTTTTTACTGAACTGTTTGAACCTTTTGCCCTTGTCTAAACAAGGAAAATTAGGTGTCTTTAAAAATGTTTCAACCAGCCTATGTAAATTAACATAATTTAAGCACTAATTAACAGTTAGCATAAACCCAAAAGTATTTCAAAATGTGTTAGCAAGTCTTGGTCAACCCTAGAGTCAGCCTCAGCCAGCTAATATAATTTTTTTAAAACTCCTGTGTTTCCCCACCTTACAGTCTAAGTAGAATTTTAAAACATATTAACTAAATATCAACAACTGTTTGCCAAATACACCTCGTTATCACAATCTAGATAATATTCCTATTTCAGTATCAATGCTAGTGTTAATATTTTCATGAAGTCTATTTTTAAGCCTCAAGATATATATTATAAATCATATTTAGGAGTTATTATTTATTTCTATATATTGCTATGTAACTAAACATAGATTATTCAGATAATCAAAACTTTACCTAAAAACCTCAGGTTAATCCTCTAAAATTGTTCATTTCAGTTTACAAGTAGGTATCATACTACTATAGTATCTGCTGCTTTCACAGTGACTAGAGAGTTCTGGGACATGGAAGCAGTGCATCTTAATACCTTTGAGAGTTCATATAATACCTATTATAGGCTATGCGTCTCTAGCATGTGTTAAAACTATATTTAGAAAGAAGCCACATTTTAGAACAACAGAGCAGATGGAATTGCTGCTGTGGTTAAAAATGTGGGAAAGCACTGAGGACTTATCTTTACTAGAACTCCAGTGATACAGTGCAATCCCTAATGGGAACCTGAATCATACAACCCATAAAGTCACAACAATATTGAAACTATAGAGAGAATCATAATATCTGGAATTGTTGTTAAGCTCCAGTTTGCTGGTTCTTCATTCTTGAAGGTGTACTTAATTGCTCATATTGCTACAACAACTCTTTCTACATGGGAATGACCCTCTGTGTTGGGGAGAGACAGCTTGGCCACACGTAGAGGGGAAGAACAGAGCTGGGAGAAGACAAGCCAAAGAAATCAGAAATGGAAAGAGCAATAATAGAGGAAAAGAACTTGTCTTATTTAGTTTCAAGTAAAGGAAACACCCTTGCATTGTACAAAATCCCGTTGGTCCAAGATATCCAAGGGTATCTATATACATGCTCTGAGGTGGCGGATGGGGGCATTTTCATTAAAGCGGCTCTGAGAGCCACTGTAATTAAAGCGCCCACAGCGTCACGTGTATTCATCATCCTGTCGGGGCCGAGGGGCTGTGGCCAGCAGCCCGGGCATGTGGGCCGGGGAAAAGGGTCGGCACGGCGAACTAGAATTAGGCACGGACGCGTAGAGGTTGATTAAAGATTATTTTACTTACACCGTAGGTGGTCGCGGTGCAGGCAGGAAAACTTTCTTGAGTTGCAGTTACAAAACGAAAACAAAACTCGAACAAGACCCGTAGAAAACTCGAGCCTCTTGAAACAACCCGGACAGAGCTCTGGACACACACACACGAAGTTTGCTAGGCTCCGTGGACCGACCAAAAGCATGCAGAGAAGGGTACGTTGAGGGATCAGGCAGCGACGGGGAGAGGCTAGAGGTTGTTCAGGCCCCTGTATCCTCCTTTACGGCACACGCAGAGTTTGTTAGGCTCCACAGTGCTTAGAGTTCTTCATGAGATGGATGTGAAGTTCTCCTCCTCCAACTTGGGCGGAAACTGCTCAAGCCTCTTATACGGCTAGCAAGCCAATCGCTAGCCGCCACGTGGGAATAATTTAGAAACAGCCAATAGTGGGGTACGAATTTACATATGGGTGGCGGGAACTCCTTTGCACTGGGGTTTTCTCTATGCAACTGAGAATTGCACCGTGCAAAGAAAGCTCCTTGTGGCGGGGAAAAATTCTTCAGTGGTGGAGCACACACAAAATCATACCCTTTGGGTCATGATAGTGTCCAGCAGGAAAATCAGGGGCACTTTAACTAAAGCTCATTTGACAAACTTTAGTTAAAGCACCCCCACCACCATTTTGAAATGTGGGGATGCTATATCCACGTGACATGTAGACTGCTGGAGCACACTAATTAGCACACTCCAGCAGACTCTCAGTGGACTCAGTTAATCGGAGCTCCATCATGTCTATAGGCGCTCCAAGTGATTAAACAGATAATAGGCATATTTTGACAAGTCTTGCAATATACTTGATACTACTCCCATCCCAGTTGTTCCCCTCATGCCTAAACATGTTGGTTATCAACCTCGTTTCATTTTCCCATTCAGGAAAAATACAGAAGAATGAGAAAGAAGGGTGCTGTTATTTCATATACAGCTATTTTTAAAACACCAAGTTAAATTACATAGAAGTATAACATTTTATATCTTGATTGTCTTAACTGTATGGGGAAGAATAGATCAATAGCCACAAACACGTGTTTGTGCGGAATTGGGCAATGTAATCATTTCCTTTGCTGCAGTTTTACTCCAATTGAAAATAACCTACAAGTCCAAGTCTAGAGAAAAATATTGTCCATATTACAGCATTCTTGAACTTTAAATAACAGTTGTAATGCTTAATCTATTGGGTTGGTTCTGTAATTGATAATGCATTAGTTACTGTGAAAAAGCTATTTTTGGTCATGTCAGAAAAGCAATAAAAGCATGTCATCATCACAGTAGTGTTATGGTATTTATAGAATCTATTAAAATTTAACACCCAGGAGTTTTTTCTTTTTAAAAACTGGGTGATAAAATTAATTTCACATGTATTAAACATCAATGCAGAGCTAGCAGCTCTTTGATGCAATGGAATATGTTTAGAGACTTGGGACATGATTCTCAGTTTCCCTGTAAGAAATATGGTATAAATCCATTAAAGTCAATAGCATTACACTGGTGTTAAACCAACATGATGGAGATCAGGATCAAGTCTATGGAATGTATCAGGGAAGTTTCCCGTTACCTCTGATGCATAAATATATTCTATTTTTTGTGCCTAAGAGAGGGTGATTGGTGTGAAAATAGGTAATGCTCTTATTAAAGCCAGAAATAAATCCAATAAAAAGAAAAATGGTTATAACAGCCACTCATTCAGCCAATTGGTTACTGAGCCAGGCTCCATCCTATTTAAAACCTTCCACCAGAATAGTGTTGGACAATCCAGCATGGTAGAATGCCAGCAACCTCCACACCTACCACTCCCTTTCCAGAATATCAAGCATTGCAGGACTATGCTGGGGAAATGGCTCAGACATCTCGCACTCCAGTAAACCCGGAGTAGCAGAAAAAACCTGATGGACAAACTGCAGATGGGTTTGGTTATAGCTCTGTAAGGGAGATGTTACATGTTACACTTAGACCATACTAAATCTGTGATGTTTAGTGGTGTTAGAAGTGAGAATGGGCTTTGAGCAGTCTCATATTAAGGGTTAATACCATTTTTGCTGAATAGCTCCGACTTGTTATTAGAGGACTGGGGAGCAGGCATATGGCTCAGAGCCAGGACACCTGGACACTATCCCTGCTCTGGGTGTTGGTTGGGGAGACTAGGAGCAGTTCATTCTGGGATACTGAAAGACTACAAATTGCTTGTTTTATATCCATGGAGCAGACTGAAATTACCCTAATGTGAGCTAGGTAGCACAGCCCAGATTTAACCTTTGCCTTAAATGGTGTAACATTGAGATGCTCAAAGGGCACTTAGCATAAGTTAATGAGCTTTAATGTGCAGACCCTCACATTATGTGTCCTTAGTATGGTTTAAGTGTAACATGTAACTCCACCCTTAAGGCTACTTTGATTCATAATCTGGTCTACTAGAATGAGGAATAGATTTTCGTAGAGCAGGCACCAGATTTACAACAGAGAAACCCTTTCCCGATACATCCCTACATTGGGTTGAATTGGCAAGGTTCATGGATGGACCCTCTAGGAGTTTTCATTCTGTTCTGTGTAGTTTGCCTTTTTTCTGAAATAGCAGTCTAAAAACCATGCAGCTTTGTCCCATTGTAGGAAGTTATGGCATATGTACGTTGCCGTGTCTGATAGAGATACCTGAGAATGCTTTAAAGCAGCTAGCATGGGCAACAGAAGCAGTCTAGCTATGGTAGACAGGCAAGCTAATCTTCCTTGCTGTTAAGGGTCATACACATCTCTATGCTGGTGAGTCTATACTGTATTGGGTATCTCTACAGTGCAGTGCAAACCTATCACTACCTCATGGTCAATGTCATTTTGTAAATACATTTCACCTGACATCACTGCTATTGAACAGGACAAGAATTTAAACCACCATAGATCAAAGTAGAGCACTCAAACAAAACATTACAGAAAGCCTAATCTTCTGCATGACTTTTCTTGTCAAGATATTGGCAGTTATTCCATGTACTAGCAAACTGTCTGTCATGAATGCCAGGGGGGTGAGGTGTGGCCTTCCCTTGGATGCAGCAGCAAGGCCGGAGTTGAGTGGGGCGAGGCCAGCGCTGCACCACCAGCACCCCGCACCACCAGCACCTCCAAGGAGCAGGGCCAGGGGCAGAGGGGAGGGGATGGTGAGGCCAGTGCCACTGGCCTCGCCCCCCCCCCCCCCCCCCGCCCGTCCCGCCCCCCCCCCCTTTCATGGCCCATCCCCACTGTCATGGCTGCACTTCACCATCCCAGTTCATCCCTGCCTTCCCCCTCTGCCTCCAAGAAGCTGAGCTGGGTGGGGAGGGGCAAGGCCTCCCACTCTGGCCCCCAGTCCTCTCCATCATGACAGTGCTCCACCATGTGTGTCTGTCTGTGCAGAGCACTCTTATTGGTTGTTTTAGTCAGCATTGTGATTGGTTGCCGAGACAACCAATCAGAGTGCGAATAAAGCATTACAGATGGACAGACAGACAAACAAACTAAGGCTTTTATTATATTAGCAGAACAATTAATATAATATTAAGGTACTCATGTGATCACCAGCTTGTAAACTCCTTAAGTTCAGGTTTCTCCTCCAGCCATGGTGCACATCTTACAGAGCTGGTTTCATCCCATCTTCTGCAGCTCTACATGGCTCCAGCTACACCACATCAGTACAGGTCTGTTATGCAGTGGGATGAACAGGATCTGAGAATCCCTTCTCCAGGCAGAATTCTTACTCTTGACTAAGTAATGGGTTTGAGGGCATGGAGCGGATGTGGGACCAATGGATCTCTCATAACAGTTCCCTTTCCCAAGGCAGAATGCTCATGATTGTAGATATCATCAAGGAGCAGGTATGGTATTACTGTACAGTCTAGGGCTTATAGTCTACTGATCTCAGCAAAGCACAGGAACCCAGTCCTGGCTCTAATACCATCTCCACTCCATCTCTGCCTTAGGGAAAATCTCTTAAAATCTCTGCCTCTCCTTCCCCTTCTGCACTGACTCTCAGGGTCACTGTGAAGATTAATTAGCATATAGGAATGAGAAGTACTATGTAAAGCAACACATGCTTCCATGATGACACCTTCCCAAAGTGAACAAGATCCACCGAGATGTAGGCCCTTTTATCAATGCTGCAGAAATTACACAGGCTGTCAAAAAGCTGCTGTAGAAAACAGGTCTGAAGGGCTGCAGAACTCTAGAAACACTGGTAACAGGATGTACAAAGTGGAAAACAATTGCTTTTTTATGCTCACTGTGGCAGCATGAATAGGAGCTTTGATTTACAAACTCAACATATTTGCTAAGGAAGATACTGAACATAAGTAGTGGTCACCAACATGAGGGCTGATCTTTAAACACATGTTGTTACTACAATACCAGGCCTCTTGTGCTTCAGACACCTTTTATATCCCTCTCGAGGGTGCCCTAGTGGAGACAGAATTTAGCTACCTTCACTCTTGCCTGGTGATGACAATGATGATGATGCCTGATGCTGATGTTTTTGCTTCTCAGTAGGGTAGTTCCATGCAATAGCAGCTAGATTGCTTCTGGTAGTGGTACTAACCATCAGTAGAGAGCAGTGCAGATGCACCTACAGAATGGGTCTCTGGGCTGGAGCTTACCAGTCTTCTTAACCTCACAGGCCTAACTACGTTTGAAACCTGTGAGCCTTTTAATTCTGGGAGTGCAGTGACAGGATCTGATTAAAAGGACACAAAACCAGCTTATTCAAAACAAATATTTATTCATACCCCCAAGGTACATCACATGCAGAGCAAAGGGCAAAAACAATACAGTCTATGCATATTTTTCCTCTTATTTAAACTTTAAGACTTTCTTGCATTCAAACCTGTCTTCTGGTAGGATAAATAGTCTGCTGTGCTGTCTGTCTCCACCTTCTGGCAGTAGCATCTACCCTAGTATACACAGACCTGAGGTTGCTTTAAACTGTATAGCTCAGGTAGTGACAACAGCATAGCCACAGCATGCCAGTCCATCAGTATGGAGCCACAAGAATATTTACCCAGGTTCCCAGGCAGGGTTTGCAGCATGGCTGGGGTTCCATGCTGCTGTGGCTATGCTGAGCTAGCTGAATACTGGAGCAAGGTAATTCAAAGCTAACTCAGCTATGTGTGCATGAACTGATGTCACAACTTGACTGCAGCACAGAAGCTATTCCCTCATACTTTGATGGCAGCTGCAGCCAATCTGCTCACCAATTCTTCCCTTCCTTTTCTATGCCCAAGATCCTATAATGCAGGAATGTCAGCCCAACTGGCAGCCCATGGGCCACAGGCAGCCTGCAGGTGGTTAAACAGGATCCACCCGACTCCCACCCAGCAGCCACTTCCCCCACGGCTGTGGTTGCAGCAGCAGCCCAGGCTCCAGGTTCCCCCTCCCTCTGGCTTCCCCTTTCTGCCTCTGTTCCTTCTCTATGGGGTGGGGCAAGGGGCAGCACAGCACAGCACAGCACAGCCTGCAATGCTGGGGAAGCCTCCAGTCCAGGGTGCCTGAATGGCATGGTGCAGCAGGGCAGCTCACAGCTGGGGAGCTAAGGGTGATTCAGGGTACCCGGGGGAGGGGGGAAGGGGGGAGTACACAGAGTGCAGCAGCAAGGTTGACCCAGGCACACAGTGCAGCTGCAAGGGGTATCTGGACATGCAGCGCAATAGGAGAACGGGGGGTAAGTGGCAGGGGCACCAGGGTGCACCATGCAGTGGGGGTGGGAAGCATGCAGCCCCAGGGCCCATGGCCCCCATTGATATGGCTCCAGCTAATGAGCCTGAGGGACATGTACCCCCTAGCTGCTTAGAAGTTGGGCAGCCTGGCTGTAACAGTTAGATCTTAGGGTCAGATCTACCTTACTAGCCTGGTTGGCACTTGGCAAGTGGACTGACCAGGTAAGGCAGGGTGTCAAACTCATCTGGCCCTGCAGAAAGGGGAAGCCAGAGGGAGGGGGAACCTGGAGCCTGGGCTGCTGCTGCAACCACAGCCGTGGGGGAAGTGGCTGCTGGGTGGGAGTCGGGTGGATCCTGTTTAACCACCTGCAGGCTGCCTGTGGCCCATGGGCTGCCAGTTGGGCTGACATTCCTGCATACCCATCCAGAACCATACTTGGTGTCTGCCCCAAACCAGCTGGAATGGGCAATGCATGTGACTTGTGTCCAAGACCAGGCAGAGCAGGCACTGCATGCAGCAGTCCTAGACTGGCCAGAGCAGGCATTGTGGGAGCTGGATCCAGCATATGGGGGGAGTCCCAGTTTGGCCTGCATGCAGTTTCTGTCCTGAAGCATTTGCTACATGTGCCACATATCCCAGACCCTGTACACGCAGCCAGTCCAGAATGTGTCACACGTGGCATGTTGGTCAACTTGAGGCCCAGGGATAGTACAGGGGCTGGATGATGTGGCTGTGCAGGCCATGTCTTTGACTCCTCTGAGATAAGGGATTCCCTTGTTGCTCCTTTCAGGAGCTTCTGGCTACTCTTGTTTGCTTCCCCACAGCAGCTCCCTTTCACTTTATTCCTTGCCCTCAGGCAGGACAATTTCCAGCAGATAAGCCAGAACACATAGGATATGCATAAAAATAATACAACTAAAACTCTTATTCTCCACAGTAAGTGGAGTAAATATATGATTTTATATGGAATATTAACATTTTAGTGCATTTCTTCTCCATATGTCTGGGATAGTCTCCAAGGAACAGTTGGATAAACTAGCACATTGGGCCCAGCCTATATGGCAGAGTCATGTAGAGCCGCTTTGACCCTCAGACTTTCCATTTCCACTTAATATTTCCACTTAACCAGTCAGCAATCCGGTATTCTTATGAGACGTGAACTTGTTCCCATTTTTTCCCACCTGGAATGAAATACTGTTCTGCTCTTTCAATGGCCTGTTCTGTATAGAGGAAAAAATGATTTACCTAAAATGATGAGCTGCAAAAGTGTTTTCAGGAGATGATTGTTAAGCTTTGACAATATGGCTAAATTACCTTACTGGGATAACTTATCTCTGTGGTTCATTAAAGTACACTGGAAGAACATCTTTCTCTCTTCAGAATGGATCAGGAGGCACCAAGTGTCAGATATTTCCCAAACTCCAAGTCCCACATGCAAGAATTCCCAATGACCAAGCTGGAAACCTGTGCTATATGTGTATGTTTACCCAGGAATATTGCCTCCTTTTTGTTCCAGTGGGGAGAAAGCTCTTATTTATATTTTTATCATTTAAAGCAAAAGAAATGAACAGATTCTTCACTCTCACACCCTTCCCTTTTCTAAATATACCTGGAATTTATTGCAGGCCAAAGGAAGGAATGGTGTTGGAACCTCTTACTAAATACTGGCAGCACATCGCTAGGGGCTAGGCTGGCTCAGCAACACTGACAATATTTTTCTATCTTGCAGTGGCACTGCTACACAGCTACCTAGGAAGCAAGCCAGAAGATTGAGTTTGCTTCTTTATCTGAGTGTCTTTTTTTTATGCAGAAGAGCATAAAGGCCAAATCTTCAGCTGACACAAGTCAGCATTTATGCCAGCTGAGGAACTGGTGTTGAATGTTCCCCGTGATGACAGTAAACTGAACACAGCACAAAGGGATTGTAGCTATCGATAATCCCAAAATTCTTACATTTGATGTAGCTTAATTTAAGGCACAGGCTGCTCACACACACTGAAAGAGGCACCTCCTTCCCTCTTGCATAAAGAGATATTCAAACTGCACTGCATTAAAATGCTTTACAAGTTTCTCATGAGTTTACATCTGAGCAGACTGGCGTTTACATGCTTGGCAGTTCCAAGCACATACAGTGGCACTCCTAATACAGCTGTTCTCTATGGCTAAGCAATGCTTGTGATCATCCATTTGAATTTTAAGCAACCACTCCAGTCAATTTTATGCAATCTCTTAAAACTCAATCTTTTGATCAATCATGTAAACAGGTTTTTAGCATACAGAAATGGCTTTTCTTTGTACGAAGTCCCACGTAAAAGGCTGTGTGACCATGATCAGAATAGTTAATTCACTTTCATTTGCTCTTTTCATTCTCAGATATGTCAGTTATCCAAATCAGCATGAAAAAACAGTGCATGATTTACACATAATGGAAGGCAAAACAAATACGCAACATGAACAATTGATGAGCACCGAATCAGCTGAAATGTTTTAGTATAAATCATTTGGCTAATGCCAGAATGGAGGAATCACCAATCCATTTGCAGAGCTTGGCTTTGGTTTGCAAAGACAAAAAATGTGCCAAATTCATCAAAGAATTTATTCACAATTAACACTTCTGCCAAGTCTAGTTTGCTAGTACTACATAAATTCAATATTGTTTTCATACCAGGTAAGAACTGGGGTTTGATTTTCTCAGGGGACATGCAAGAGGTCCCTACTCCATACCCCAAAATATCCTAAAGCTTTAAAACTTACAGCAACTCCCTTACCTTTCTGCTGACTGGAGAAAGTGAAGTGGAAAAACAGCTTAGTAGGACTTGGAAAAATTATAATTAGTTTTCAAATACAAATCATAAAAGCACACCTTACCTCCTCTGTATATCTACAGACTATTTTCTAGTAAAAGCTTCTTTCATAAAATAAAGCTTTCTCCAGCAAAACTAATCACAAGCATTATTTTACATTTTAAGATATGGCTCAGACTATTTATTGTTACAATGCATTTTGAAGGAGGGTTTTGCCAAGGAAAAGTTTAGATTTTTCTTCTTTTCTATTGGAAGGATTGCAAATCCTTCAAATGTTTGACTTAATTTATTGTAAAAAGTACAATTTAATATTTTGTGCACTTGTGTGAGGCAGTTATAGCAACTGAGGAAACCTGGGGGGGGGAGGTAGAGGAGGGTGGGGGGGGGGGGGGGGGGGGGCGGGTAATGTTTCTGAGTTTTCAGTCTCTAAGCCAACACATAATCAAACTGGCCTTTCTCAAGTCCATCAAGTCCGTCAGCCCAGGTAGATGTCGGCATACTCCTGTACGGATCTAGGAGAATTCGGAAGCAACGGACAATGAGGATTCCTAAAAAAATAAACAATAAAATCACAAAGACAAATGTGGTTTTCTGTTCCAGGGTCATACTAGAGTCTGGTGGAATATTCTCAGCTGGCAACAACGCAGAAGTGAATGGCTCTCCTTCCATTGTCCAGGGAAGCTGAAAGGAGTAATCCCACAATTTCCTTCTTTTCATCATCAATTTGTTGAGGTCATGGTAGAAATCACTTGAATGTACTTTTTCATCTACAGGGAAAGAGTGGGGCGGGGGGAAATATCAGATGGAAGTAAAACCTAACAGTCATTTGGTAAACATAGGCATTAGTTTTATATGAGAGATAGTAAGACTATTCTTGGATACCCAGAACAGTCCACTTGACAATATGACCGCTAAGTGGTATTGGGCTTAAATGTGATTGCATCCACTGTATATCATGCAAACAAAAAGATATTTACATTGCCATAAGTAAGCTGCCACTTTCAAGGGTGACCTGATCAGTAGTGACCTATTAGCACACATGAATAAAAACAATTATCACATCGTGTTTATCTGAGAAAATAAGTATATAGTTATATATATACTGATATTAAAAGATACACATATTTCAAATAAAACAAGAGAGACAAAGAGAATAGGTAATAAAGCAGCAGATATGTCAGAGCTTCACAGTTTTTAATGTGTGAACCAATTTATAACTGAAAGGATACGGAGATATAAAAGTTGTTAAGTTCAATTCCTTTGAAAGCATGTTCAGCTACAGCTGATGAAAAATTCAACAGACTGACTAATAAGGAGCACTGTAACCTTTGGAACAACCAGATTAATAAAAGTGTCAGATCTCAGATGATACATGAAAAGGGAAATGGTAAGTAAGTCTTAATGATAAATAATCTTGTTATAAGAACACAGAAACTGAGGCACAGGATTATAACATGGTAGTAATGTTGCTACAATGAAGGTCAAAGACAAAACTACTTCTATACTAAAGGGCCCTTTTAGTCACTGATACTCTGATTCAGGAAAGTTTGGGTCTCAGATTTCATTTACACTTCAGCATGTGCACTCAGCTAATCGCATACTTAAGTTCTTTGTTGATTTGGGGCCTTTAAATGCCCTCCTAAAACTGCTTTAGAAAGACATTTCATCAAGCTGGCTCTCATTTCAGGCATGAAAATTTGGGGGTTAGATTGGGGGTTTAGAAGGTTAGATTTTAAAATGTAGGCGTTACCTAAATATGGTTAGGAAGAATGGGCAAGATCAGTGAAATGGAAAGTTTTCACTTACCAGGAAAATTTCAGATTTTTACTGTGCTACTTTTAAATATCAGGACCCACTTGTATCTATTGGTCAGTAAAGCACAAATGTGTTGAATTCTTTGAAGATTTCAAAACCATGTACAGAAACTGCATGCTAAGCAATACTTTAATTCAAGATGTGACCAGGGACAAAAATGGCGTGACAGAGATTTGTTGTGTAACCACTTTCATAGCCAGACATGGCCTTAATTGAAAGAAGAAACTGAAGCTGAAGTTGACTTTAGTTGAAGGTATGAAGGAAGGTTTGGAATTTAGATCAGACCAGCACATATCATGCTACAAGTGCTGGCACTATAAACCAAAAATGTCTAATTGCAAAACCATGTTGAGACCACCCAGTGCACTTAGAAACTTTTACCCTCTTAAGCAGTGAGCTTTTTGAAGCAAGAACTGAGTCTCAATAGCTAACCCAATGGGCCCTTGAGCTTGGGAGTACATTTGATTTTTTTTCACTAACCCATGGGACTTTGATTCTTGCCATTGGCTGTTGGGTGTCACTGCTATGTGAATCATAAATGAGAACAAAAAAAAGGTTGCTAAGTCACAGCAATGTGCAAACCTTTCTCAATGTAGTAGGACAGCAGTGGCCCCATTGGAGTTGTATACCAGAGACTCCTCAAGGTCACAGCTGCCCACTTTGTAGGGTGCAACCCAGAAATGATAATGCAGAGATTGGGGAAGAAGCTCCATGCTCCTTTACCACCTCTCCTCCCTGTGTGGATCCTAATGAAAGGCTTTTGATAGTCCAGGGAGCTTCAGAGCTGTTATGGTGTAGATCTGTGCACATATCTTTCTCTTGTGCACATCTTAGAGGGGTGATGAGTACTTAGGTTGTAAATCTGGGGCACAGTCTTTCTTGCTATGAGTCAGTACAACTGGTCCAGATTAACTCTGCTGTGCAGAGGTGTAACTTCAAATGTTGGCACCCACTAACAGCGCAGTGGAAGCACTTACCTCCTGGCTCAGACTGGTGGTGGTGGCAGCTGCACAGGCTACTGCTGCCTTGGCACAAATTCCCTCAGCATGGACTGTGGCATGGGCATAATCTCCCTGGGACTGTCATTCTGGCATTCACTCTGAATCTCCTTCTGGGGTTGGTGACTTATTGCATCTCTCCTCCCCCTCTCCCTTCCACCCCCTTCCCCAAATTACGCTACTATCTCAGTGCACTAGCATGATATACTAATGGTATCCCCGTTTTCAGGGCCTACAAAATAAAAGCACAGAAACCAAATAGCTTGCCAAGGGGTCCACAGGAAAAATGTAACAATTGGGGATAGCAGCCAGAGCTCTAATTCTTTGTCTATTGCTTCAGCCGTCAGATCCTTCTCCCACCTTTCCAGCACTTCATAAAATATTAAAGTTAATGGTGCAAAACTCAAATAATAGCACTGCGAATCACTGGAAATTACAGTTGAAATAGCAGCAGCAAGACAATCAAGAAAAAGCAAGACTGTACTGACTGAATGTTATTCTTGGCTGCTATTTTTAAAAGCAAGCAGGGCTGAAGCAGGGTTATCATATGGATGGGGATCCCAGAGGCTGGTGTTTACTTCTTTAAAGAAAAATAAGCCTCTAGAACAGAGGTTTCTTTAGGCACAAGCTGCTGTCTGTGTGTCTCTGAATTATGACTAATTGAACAAACAGATCACTTTCAATGCAGTGAGTACCCCTACTGCGTTTGGATGAAAATGTATTTACTTCAGTTAGCTGCTGAAATGGGTTGCTCACAGATATAAATAATCCTTCACTTAGTAAGTACACTCTTGGATACCTTTCTGTCCACATCAAGCTCTGTTGTTATCATTTCTTTTTGCAAATATACATTTAGCTAATTTTATTGATCTTGATATTGCACTTTCAACATGACTCTCTTAATTTCAGGATCTCTGTATTTGTAAAACAACAGACACCAAATTGATTTTCCTTTATGGCAGCCCAGAAGATTACTTTTCATTTAGTAGGGGAGTTTGTAGAATTAATGGCAGAATTTTCCACAGTGATTTTTTTTCATTTTTCTCTATTATTCCTTATAAAAGTATCAAAACCAAATGAAAGATTGTGTCACTACAACATAAAAGATTGGCATATGAGTCAAGAAATACAGAATAATGATTACCACAGCAATCTTAACACTGTGGCCTTGCATATCTGCATGATGTTCATTTTACCAAACTCTAACCAATCTACAAAGATTGCACAATCTGTATTCTCTGGTCATGTCTGCAAACCTCTGGAGTTCCACTGCCTATCTCTGGCTATAGAAATCACACTATCACAGCACAAGTTAAGATATGCTTAGCAGGCAGGATCCCTAGTCAAACAAAGTATAAAAGGTGATTATATTAACTAGCTATGATATAGATACTCTTTTATCAAATACTACATTACTCCACTTTAGAAAATGAAACAAATTTTTGATAGGAATATGTAGGCAGACTTAAATTTTGTTTGGTTCACCTTAAATCGTTTCCCTGCTTTTCAACATTTGATTTTTTTAATTGAAAATTTCCATTTATAAATTATATCTTTAGGATTTATGGCAACATAGTAGTATGCTTCTTATTTTAAAGGCATTATAGTAAACCAATAGAAAGGAATTGTTCTTCTTTTAACTTAGGTCCTTCAGTAATTGTTTATAATGAAGTTGAACTTTGCACTGTTGTGTTTAAACCACCTTCTTCTGTTACCTTACATGTAAATAAATAGCATTTGATGTGCCTGCCTGTATGTTGTGTGTTTTTTGTTATGAAAGATTCTTATAATGTACGAGCACCAGCAGGACAAGTCAAGAAGACTGTGGGATTTGATGATTTTTGTGAAATCTGAATCTCACCTTTGCCACTGTATGCTCTTAGGTTTTGTTGTTATTGTTGCTGTTTTTTTTAATTCTGGGGGTTAGTTGGGAGAGGGGTGCTATCTTATGCTGTGTGTACTTCTAAGCTCTGCAACAAATGAAGTCAAATAATTGAAAAAGAGTAATTTTTAAAACAAAGGATCAAAATGTGGGCTTCATCCTCTTCTGGCATATATTTAAAGGAATTCTGCTGGATCCTATGATGTTACACAAGTTAACAGCAGCCAGGGATCTGACCCCGTGTATTTTAAGTATGCTGAAGAAAGCATCAGGCTTTTGGAAACATCCTAACAGGAAACTCAGACATATAACATCTGGATCTTTTTTTAAAAGAATAAATTTCTCACAAAATTCAAAGTAAGAATAAAGCTCTGTAGTATTCCAGCTTGCTTTTATGTGTTTAATAAATCACCTATTTAATAATATTTAATAAAGTTACAGTTGTCCTGTGCAGATTTTCTAAAACTAATAGATGACTCTTAAAATGAGTTGAGTCAAAGAGAATTCCAGTCAGCACAGAACACTTAAACCCACATATTCATATGACTAAAATAATACTTTGACCTGCCAGTTAGACACGCTTTGTAAAATTCACTATTGGTGTAATTGGCCACAGTCCTACTGACTTCATCATCCTGTTGCTCATTAACAACAACAGATAATTTGTCTTTTTAAAATATCACTTAACCAAAATGAGTAAATAATAAACACTTCAAGGCTAAGGTTATATAGAAATAGTCTTATTTCACTTTAAAATTAAGAAAAAGAGCCAAATATTGCCCTTGGTTTCACTCTGAATCTGAAAACTCAAAAACTTCAGAATTTAACTCTGTGTTAAATTCTCTGCATCAAGCGCCTCACAGTGCATACATTGCATGCGAGTCTCTGGCTTAATGGCAAAACTGGGTTTCCATTATTGAGTAGTTAACATAATGTTAGCTGTATACATTATTTTCTTATCTCACCCACTCTAGTTTAGCAGTTTAGTCACAGCATTTCCTTCACTATTAATGCACAAGCTTTTCCAAGTGCAAGTATCTGTGTGCTAAATAGAAAGTATTTCCATGTATCCCCAACTTTTTTGTAATGTTAGCACCATCAAAGCAACCTGCTATACATGTAAGTTCATTACAATAGCCGCTAGACTAAGAAGTGTAATTAAACACGCTAATTATGGTATGTAAAAATGCCTCACAGACAACATTACAGCAGATATTCCATCAGTTGTGCCATTAAACCAGGATACTTCACAGTCTCTCTGACCACAGTTATTGCTTAGTAAATGTGAATCCAGTTATCCTATTCCAGATTTACCACTCTTCATACTTTCTTACTTATCAGCTTAGGGTCAGGAAACTGCCAGTGTTTTCCCTGCAGACTCATAACAGCATATTCTCAGCTTTTACCAGCAGAGCTTCAGACTGCTAGTATGGCCAGAGGAAAAAAATGCTTAGTATTGACTATTAAAACAACCAGACAGGGTTAACTAGATTTCAAAAGCAATAATATTAATTAAAAACTACAAAAGGAAAATGCTCTTTTTTCTAGGCTGCTTCTCCTGTTATGTTGCACACTGTAATTCCATGAAATGTGTAGTGTAATGTTTCAAGGGTGTACTTGGTAGCCGTGTTGGTCTGAGACAAGAAGACATACAAAAAACTAGAACTTTTGGACAATTTTCCAAAAATGGACAATTTTCTTGCAATTTCGCAGTTGGTCTAATAAAAGGTATCATTTTGGAACCATGAGTTCTGGTTTTTTGTATGTCTTACTGTAATGTCTAACTCACACCATTATCTTTTATCTTAGATGGAAACACTCAGGAGAGTGCCTTAGTGTATATAGGTTGTGCATGTACATGCGGGATGTATGGGGTGGGGATAAAGTTATTGTAGGAAATGGTAGTGCAAGAATTAATAACTGACTTTGTGGAAGTAACTGCTCACTTTATATGATATTTGGGTTTAAACAAAAAGAACAACATGACAAGGTCAGCTGGTGTATATCAGCACAGCTTCATTTAACTTACACCATCTGAGAATTCAGCCCATAGTTTGAAAGATGCACACAAAACAGACAATTTCCCTTTCCTCTCCTAATCTACGTCCCTCTGACAGAAGGTTTGCAAACATATGAGCATCAGTATTGTGAGACTTTTCCTCCCTCCACAGTGCTAATGTATAAGCATAATCATATATTTACAGTAAAAGTTTTAAAGGCAACAACATGTTATTAAAATATTTGTTTAGAATGGGTTCCTCATGCACCAGTAAATAGTTACAAATCTTTCCAAAATTAGAAATCTTATACTCCAATAAGACAATGTGTAGCTTCTATTCCTCTTTGCATTTGCCAAAGGTTAACTTGGTTGCTAACCTTAATGTACTTAAAAAGAAAGCACACTTCAGATTTTTTAAATTTTATGCTATTCTATTTTAGATGCATTTAATAACAGTAGGCTTGAAATACTGAGATCAGTACTTCAGACCTGGAGATACTGCATATAAACTATTATCCCGGCTTGTAGACCATTATTTAAAAGAAATAAATAGATTTAAAAAATCAGACATTCACAGGTACAGTTTCTATCATACAAGTACCTTCATCTGGTCGAGAGCAAACTTGGCCCATTTCCCACTGCAGCAGTTACAGGTAGTTACAAGTATCTTTAGTTTCCATCCTTCTGTACCTTCCTTGGATTTCTAAACCTAGAGCAGCAAGGACTGCAGAGAAACTCAAGAAGCACCCCGGGATCTCGCCCTGTCTTTTAAAGGCTTGGAATTTTGCATGAAAAACAAAGTTGAATACAAATCCTGTTTGCGTTATAAGTAATTAGCTGACAGTACTGTCGTTTCTTCGTGGCAAGCTACAATTTCAGTTCTGCCTCAGCAACTATTCAGTGGATTCTGCTTCACTGAATACAGCAGTAACCTAGCAGGCTGTCTGAAACCATCTTCGGGAGAACATTAACATTCCAAAGGAGTACCAAAAAAATCATCACAGGGCATTCCCATACCTTTACAAAATCAAAGCCATAAATCTGCCAGCGTTCCTCTCTTCTCCATTGATTCCTGTCAGTAATCTGCCTTTTTTTGATGCCAATTAGCACTCTTATCAGCAGAGCTGATTATTGATTATGGTTTATGACCTTCAGGTAAACCTCTTAATTAAGGGACTTCAAAGGAACAATATGTGATCATAATTCCAAGGTATGCTTGCTAAGGAAAATAAACCAACCTTGCAATGGGACAGCATGTATCCGAGAGAGGTATGGATGTATTCACCAACACCTCTGCTGCGTGTTTTAAAGCAGATATCTAAGACTGCCTTTTACCTGGAAGCTCCATGTGTTTGACCATTGCTTGCAAACATGGCCATGGGTATTTTTATTTGAAGAAAAATACCTTCTCAAGCAAGATTTGTCTCATTTTCCTTTCCCAAAAGAAAAGTAATAGATTTATAATCCTGTGTCAAGAAGGGGACATTTATTGAAAAACACTATTTCACCAATTTACAATTGGCAAAACAGGTTAGAGAGGCATTTGTGTCACTCCCCAGGCTAGGGAGCAGTGTGGAACCACAGTTTCACAAGAGGCTGTGCATGCAGTGCCCCCAGGACAAATAATTTCCTGTCTGCTTCCCAGTATGTATTGACTGCTATTTTGGGAGGTCCCTGTGCCCATAAGTGACTGCTATTATGGTCACTTTTCCAGCACAGGCTCTTCTGTTACCTTTTCCTAGAAATGTGGTCTTACAGTCTACCAGCCCAGGTGCCCCAGCCACTTCTCCCCAAAGTTCAGTATTGAATCTCTACCCAGCCTTTCCCAAGGCTTAAGCACATCCATCCCTAGAGCTCCAACTTTATGGCACTCATAATTCAAAATTACACTTCCAACAATACATGGTTGTCAAAACTTACAGATATGCTGATTTTGCAAACGTTTCTAAATACAGTTACTCTTTACCTTAGATAGCACAAAAGATATACCTATGACTAAAAAATAACAGCATCTTCAAGCATTTCCCTGTCTAGTGTCCTTCTCCTTCAGTTCATGGTTTCTCCTCTGAATCCCTGCAGTCCCCCACTCTCTTTCCTCCAGTCAGCTTATTTTGAATTTAGCTGGTTCCATAGTCAGAAACAGGCTCTTCGTAATGCCTTTCTCTCCCTTTCCCTTGCCCAAGCTGTCTGTCCGAGAAGTCCATTAAGACAGGCAAAGTTTTTTTCTTTTTTGGGGATGTCTTTTCTTGGATCAGTTGTATAGTTGGGAGAGATGTTGGACAAGCTTTCAGGCACTAGGGGCACCTATACATGTGATGGAGTTCTGCTCTGACATGTGCTAATTAGCACACATTGGAGCAGACTCAATTAAGCAAGTCTTCTGTGAGTCTGTTAGACCGTAGTAATTAGTCTGCTCCAGCAACCTCTGTATCACGTGTATTCAGTGTCCCCACATTTCAAAATGGAGGGGGGCGCACTTTAAATAAAGCTTGTTGAATAAGCTTCAGTTAAAGTGCCCCTGCCATCATTTTGAAGCACAGTGCTGAATACATGTGACATTGCAGGTGCTTTAATTAGAGGGGTTCTCAGAGCTGCTCTAATTAAAGTGCCCCCCCATCCCAGAACACGTGCATAGATGCCCAAAGAAGAATAGCACTTTGTGCCTGACATCCTTTCCCAACTATACAGTTAATCCAATAAAAGATATCACAGAAAAAACCTCTTGCCTCTTGTACATTTCCTTATTGTGACAGCTACAACAACACTCCAATACTACTATTTTACGTAAGCACCGATCACTACCACACATCTTGTATCCTATGATGTTTAACACCCCAAGTTAGTACCTGATTTCTTTGTTCCTTTGCTTGGATATTTTCTACTTTCCCAGCCTGAACCCATTCAGATGAACTTGAATGGACTGGTTTCAATTGCTCCCTGGTGCAGACATGTGAATGAAAGCCAATCGAGGTTTAATAGGCTTCTGTTTTTCCTAGTTTGGTAGGTCTGTAATACAGTCCCAACAATAAATGATGGATTCTATATTCACTGAGGCATTTATGATGCATCAATTTCAGATTAAGGAGCAGCTCTAAGTGGGACATAAGCAGATTCCCCTTATCATCACAGAATGTTAACACAATAACAGTGCAGGCCTCGCTGAAGTAGGGATTAATACAACTAGGGTGTCTACACAAGATTTTACTGTGGAGTTGCCTACTTAGCTCCACAGTAAATGTCTCCTATCTACACGTGCAGTGTTATTAGGCCATGGGAAACTAATAAACTCGGCAGCAGTGTAGTACTTGTAAATAGAAGTACTATCCTACTGTAGAGTTATTAACTGTGCAGCAACTCACATGCAGATGCTGACCTTAGAGTAAATTGCTTCCAGTCAGCCCAGCCAGCAGAGGGTCACACTCCTGCCTGCTGCCTAGCCACATGGCTTGGCAGCTGCTGGAGGCTTGTGGCCAAGCCAGCAACTTTGCTGCCCAATGCAGCCACTGTTGGCTGGGCCTGACCTCTTATGCCCACTTCCAGCCCAGGGCTGCCCCTCAGGCCCTGGGCCATACTGCCACTGCCAGCTAGAGTGCAGGGCTGACTCCTGTGCCCCTTGCCAACCTGGAGCTGGCATCCAGGCAGCTGCAGGTGAAGCCTGGAGCTCCCCCTGGCAGCTGCAGGGGGTTAGAGCAGGGCAGGAGCAGCCCTGACCTAAACTGCTCCTACCTGGCTCAATTTGCTGCTGTCCTGGGTGTACATGTAGACACTGCGCCTGGGAGGTTATTCAGTCACTTTAATTGCATACATAAATGTGCTCCCATTGATCAGTGCATACATGCTAACAGCATGAACCAAAGTATACCCCAGTGAATATGAAATTAGGCTTAAATGCCTTGCACAGAAGTGCTGAAAAAAAGTGCTTGATAGTTTTACAAGTGCCTTCAAAGCCAACAGATAGAGAATGAATTGATGAGACCAGTACAGAAGACCAAAACAAAGATTGGAGTGCCTTGGCAAACAGGTGTTTCTATCTGGTGGAGAGGGTGAGAAGTAGGATGTACATTGTATCACCTAAAGATGTTTTAGTAATTGGTGGGAACTAGGATGTGTATGCTGCAAACTAAGGCTGCTTGTACATGCCACAGGGATTTACTTCAGTTTAATTCTCCCTAATTGAAGTGGTGGGTTTTTAAAAACACCGCTTCAATTTAGGGATGTGGCCGGGGCAGAGAGATCGCCATGCCACAGAAACATGGCAGCAACGGCGAGACCACCATGCTGCAAGACTCACTGGAGGTGCAGCCATGTCCCGAACTGTAGCTGGCAGGGGCGAACATGCCTGAAGAAAAAAAAAATTGCCGCTGGCATGCCGATGCACTGGTGGGGACGGTGAGAAGACGCCAAAAACCCCACAGGACTGCCCAAAAGGGGAACCAGAGGGGGTTCCCAGCAGCCAAAGGAAATGGTAATTGGTGGCATAGCAGTGGTAATTGGTGGCAGCCTCTGACAGAGGAGCTGGCACTGCAAGCTGGCTTGAAGAAGTCATATGACTTACCTAAAAGAGGGATGCGGAGGTGCAGCTTTGGGGAGTGGAGCCGAAGCAGTGGTGGATCTACAGGACAAGAAGAGAGAGATGACTGGTAAAGACCATGAGTAAAAAACAGGAGGCAGTTGTTTCCCCTCTTGAATCCTTTTGGGGTACATTAGTTTATTTGGACTGAGCCTAAAAGGGCCAAGTATAGACTAGAACTTGGTGCAGGTGAACCAAGTCTAGAGTGGGCCTGAACTAAACCTAAGTGAAATTGCTTCCATGCAACATCTGTGTGGCAATGGGTTGGTGCTAGATGGGGTGTAGGGGAGGCGGAGCCCCAATGTTCTCGTGCTAATAATCAGACCTAACAAGATACCACTGATCAAGGATCTAACATCATTCTCCAAAGATTGTAGTTCCATCAAAGACATGGCAAGTGAGAACCATTGGTGGTCTTGATAACTGGTGCCAGTGGTCAAACTGTCAGTCCATAATGCCGCAGTTAACTCTTGGTGATTAGAAAAACATAAAAAGAGAGCTCAAGACAGGCACAGCAAGTTACAAGGGAGAATTAAACTGAAGTAAACCCCTATGGCATGTACACAAGGGTTGGGCCTGATCCTTACCTGCCTCTCGGGGTGG
>NW_005841966.1:2886042-2896267 GCF_000455745.1 Alligator sinensis | reverse complement strand
TGGGCCAAGCAGTCCCTGAGCAGCTGGGGGGCTAGTGCTTTCTTCCAAGGTGGCGGCGCCCCCCAGGTGGCACCTGCCCACAGGAACCTGGCCTGGCCATTCCCAGGGGGCACCGCAGCTGTGGAGGGAAACACTAGGCCCCCATCAGCTGTGGAGGGTAGCACTGGGCCCCTGTGCAGCTCAGGCAGGCAGGCAGGTTCCAGAGAGAAAAAAAAAAGAAAAAATCAGGCTCCCCCTTTTTTTCCCCCTTCAATAGGAATGCCTTTTTTTTTTCCTTCAGTGGAGCCTGCCTGCATGGGCTGCCACTGAGCTGCCTGCCCAGGCTCTCTGCAGAGCCCCTGACCTGCATGGGGCCCAGTGCTTCTCTCCACAGCTGTTGCACTTCATTAGATAGAAAACTAAGACACCTTGAAGGTGTTTTATTTTGCTATGTCCCAAAGTCATTTAAAGTGCAATATGTCGCCGACAGCGTAAACAGCCATTAAAGCGGTGCAAAAGGGCATTTAAACTGCTTTAAAGGCCAATTTCGTGGTGTGTACAAAGGCCCTAAGGCTATTTTGACCAGTTAATAAAAAGAGGTTTGGGAACCCTTAGTACTTTGTACTGGACTTGGGGGTTATGTTCAATGTCTGTACCATGCGTGCAAATGACCCAATAGCAGCACCTTGGTCATGGATAATAGTGTCTAGGACTATTTTTAGACAGTAAGAGCTGGCTGAATTCTTTGTCACTAAGAACCAAATCCTGCAGTCTCTTTCTTGTGACAATGAGGTTATTAAGAGCATATCATCACAGATAAGTATTCTGACCGCTCATACATAGACCAGCCAAACTGAGAGAGCCTGACATGATTGGTAACACCCAGCCTTGAAACAACACTAATGGAGTCAGATAACAACACTCATGGAGTTCACCCTGATAGCACTAGTAAATCTCTGCAGCACACCACCACATCACCACCATAAGGGATCCAACTGCAGAAAAGTCTTATCATTCCAGCAAGGTTATATGTACAGGATGGGTAGGTACTTTTTGGTTTAAGGAAATAAGTTCTGTCTGCTAAGTATTTCGTGGTTAATAACTCCCATTTTGATACCAGCTTTTGCTTTAATTCACTAAGCTTCTCTTCTAGTTATGGGGTCAACATATAACAGATAAAAGTAAAAGGCTAGTGGAAAAAACTAATTAAGCCCAGGAGCAAGACTGCAAGGTAGAGGCTCTCTTACTATATTACATGATGTTATAGGCAATCTAAAAATAATACAAAAGTATTGTTCACAGGTTGACGACAATTCTGAACTCATGCATGCTATGATGGACACATAGTCTTCATCTCAAAGTAGTGGGCCACAGAATTGATAAAAAAATGGGTTCAGAAATTAAATTTAAGTTAGGGTATTACAAATAGACAATAACATTCAATGTGTGGTTAAAAGTCCAATGAAGTTAATGGACATTTTTCCAGTGAGTTAGGGGCTATAGTTTAGGAGCTAGATCCAATAAAATGTCCACAAAATGTGCCTTGCAACATCTCAATTTTAGGCACTACAGAGTGAAATCTAGAACCCAGTTAGTTGCCTAGGCTTCTTATACAGTTCCTGGAGGCAATTAGACATTTCAGAAGGGTGATCCCAAAATGTACATACCAAGCAGCGAGTTGCTTAGAAGTAGCTAATAGGAAATGCAGAGCATCCAACTCCTTTCCAGAGCTCCAGTGTCAGAGTCAGGGCTCCAGGCAGGTGACTTTCTCCATTTGGGATCCAGACCCTGGCATCCTCTCCTGAAAGCCAATATATATATTGTCCAGAATAAGTGAGTCTTGTTCATTTCTTTCTTTCAAGACAGAGCTTCTGGACAAAAAGATGTTATCTGTAGTATCCACCTCATCTTGGATGACTGCTATAATTAGGGCATTATATTATAAATATTATAAAATGAGCTGTGCAGTGGTGCTATTTTGCGAAAGGTCCATTCCTGTTTGAATGTCAAGCATGCTCTGAGATTGCCCTTCATAGGATGTGAATGCTGCTCTCCTTAGTTTCTAGATTGCAATGAGGTTTAGATGGGAGTTCAGGACTGCTGCAGTTCTAGGCATGCAGAATTTCAAGTACCTATGACACTTACTATCAAACAAGGAGGTATTCTAGTGAGTTTCGGCATCTGCTAAACTGGGGCTGCTTGAATATAAGTTTTGGGCTTAGGTGCTCCAAATCCACCAAAGTCCTGTTTTAGGTTCTTAAATCCATTTTGAATCTGGCTTCTGAGTCTTAGATGCCATAAATACCAACAACACTGTACTGTAGCTACCCAATAGCAATGTCTCTAATAACTGTTCCATATTATTTACTATAGCCATATCCTTATGTCCCAACTCAGGTTTTAACAATACTTTACTTCAGCAAAGTCAGCTGGTGACTGCCACAGTACATACCCCAGCCTGCATTTCTGGAACAATGACATTGCAAGGTTGTACTTGCAAAGATTATATACATCACAGTCAGTAGGATCTCTCTCTGTAATAATGCCTAGGAAAATCTATTGAAATAGTTTTGTCAATGGCTCTCCAGAGGTAATTACTGAACTATCCCTGTAATTAATTCTAATTATGGTACTGCACTGTAACTACATCTTTCAATACATGATTATTGATGTTGAGCAGTGATTTTTATTAATAGTCTGAATGGGGTTATGGACAGATTTTTAAATGGCTCTGCAACACTAATGGCCTCTCTGTATGTGCAGGTAAGGAAGTGATCGGATCTGATGCATGATCCACAAAATCACACCTCCTGCCATGCCACATGTGCATAAGGAGCTGAAAGAGCTCCCAGCCACAGAGGCCCCTAGCCACATGTTCAATTAACAGTGTACTAGGAAGCAGCTACAAAATTATTACACATATTTTGTGGAATAACTTTGTAGCTTATTCCTCTTTTTATCATGGCATTAATTGATTGAACATGTGATTGGGTAACCACTTAAGATGTGATTAGCTGGTTATTCATGCTTTAAGTGTAATGTGTAGGTGGGGGCCTAAGTCTTTCCAGTGTCATCTGTGTCATTTAAGCCTCTGATGGATATCATGGATTTTCTGATAGCCAATAGTTATCATGAATCATAGCAATTTTAGATTCACACTTTACCCTACCTTGTTCCTCAGGACAGGCTATGCAACACTGACAACTCTGAAAACATACAATATTGAGAACATATAATAAGAGGGTACCTAGACAGATGTTTAATATATGGGAGCAGGATTGAGACTACTACACTCCTGGCACTGAGCGACTGTACCTTTGACACTAGGGAACAGAATGAAAAACAAAAAAATCAACCATCTCAGCTATCATGGAATTGTACAGGCTATTTTGTAAGTTAAAGGCTTCCTTGAAAAATACATTAATGGCTTCAGCTTGGACTTGAAAGTAGCCCAGTGCTCATTGCCAGATATCATAGCAGAGTGCCCACTTGACATATGGTTTTCAGCAGTGACCAACATAACAAGCCTTGTAGTGATGATTGCTTTGGGTTTCCTAAAGCATGAATGAGACATAGACTTAAAGGCTACGGACAGACATTACACATAAACCAGTTTAAGTGATCAGAAACTGGTTTAAACCTGTAACAGAACATAAGTTCAGTGCACATAAACCAGTTTCAAAATGGTGGAACTGGTTTAAGATAAACACTGTTGAATGTAGTATCAGACTTAACTGATTTGGGGCAAATTGGGTTATGCAATGTCTGTCCCAGAACACTTCCTGTTTTCAGTTAAACCAGAGTCCCCCAAGATCCCATATGCTTTGCAGCACTGGGCTGGGCTGGGCTCTCTGCTCCAGAGACCAGGGCTGGCCCTGTCAGGTTTGACCTAGAAACCACTATACAAAGCCCAAGCAAAAGTCTCTGTTATGTAACTAATGCCCATCTGCAATGATAAGGAGGAGACAGTCTTAGATAAAGGAGGCTTGAAAACAAAAGCAGAATCAGAGGACTAGGACAAAGAGCTAATTTAAATACTAAAAATCACGCCCCTAGGTGGGGAGAAAGTATGCTAATGAAACATACATGTATGTAAATGAGATACATAGCTAAAACACAGGTATAGAGACATGCTCAGTAAAGAACTCCTTGCGTCACTCCTTTATAACCAATTAGCAAACAAGAATGCTTATGAAGGTCCAATACTCCTGTATAAAAGATGCTTAGAATTAAGAATCTGTGTGCTTGTTACGTGAAATTATTCCACTTGCACCTTGTATTGCTAGCAATAAATCTTTATACTTTCACCCCTGGTATCTTTATTGGATTTTGCATACCGGGCACGATCCCAGACTTGAGCTGGGGCTCAACAACTACATTACATAGAGTTAAGTTCGGAGACTGGTACTCAACTGCTTTACTGTCAAGTTTTCAATCCTATAATTTAATTCAAATCAATTAGATTGTACTGGTAAAACTGGAGTGATTTGACAGTGAACCAGGCTCTAGTAAACTATTAAAGTATTAAAACAAAAATCCTAATCTGATCTAAGGCTAACATTATGAAGTGACATAGAGAAACATTGAGAAAATGATATTTGGAAACAAATGTATAAACATTTCCTTACCTTCCTCCATATCATAGAACAGCGTCAATGATATTTCACACTTTTACAGCTATAGTTAAACAGTTATTTATCAAGACTGAAAAACAAAGTTTGTAAAGATTAATAACCTTTTGGTCCAAATTCATTGTTGGTATAATTTTATTTAGAGTCAATTGGGGAATACCAAAGATGGATATAGTAAATAACAATCAACCCAAATATCAGTCATGTTTCTTGTCTTATCTCTGTATCAAGCAACACTTGAGTCTACTTCTTTTTAGAACTTCCGTGAGACACAGTTACAGATTACTTGGCTGGTGTAGGACATAATATTATCCTCATCACAGCATAACTATATTT
This sequence comes from Alligator sinensis, assembly GCF_000455745.1. Taxonomy (NCBI): domain Eukaryota; kingdom Metazoa; phylum Chordata; order Crocodylia; family Alligatoridae; genus Alligator; species Alligator sinensis. Next base: position 2,891,321 of record NW_005841966.1, on the reverse strand, counting down.
AGAAACCCAGCTGTACCAATGGCTTTAGAAGTCCATATGGCAGGATTCTGTGTCTTGTTTCAATATGGTCACTTTCCTATCCAGTAATACTGTATGCATCAAGATTTCTTTGAGGAAGAAAAGGGGAAAGGGAAAAGAGATTTAAGTAACATTTAGATCATTTTTCTCTCAAAGAAGGATAACAGTTACAAAAAAGATACAGAGAGAAAAGATGACTAAATATTTTAATATTACTAGAGTAGGATAAAGAAAACCAGAATTACATTTTCATACCCTGAACAGGTAAATTACGTATGGGTTTAACTTGGAAATGTAACACAAAAAATATTTCTGAATCACTCTTTGCATTTTGATACCTGTATACAAACTGAATCATTTAAAACATTCTCCATAAATTACATATTCTGCTCCAAAGATCAATGAAGGCTTGAAAAGGCTTTTAGCATGAAATAATCAGTTTTAAATATCTGCCCAGTAATCTAGCAATACTTTGTTTTATTTTAAACAGTAGTCAAAATAATTTACTGTACCTTTCCAAGTACTCTAATTATGATATAGCAGTTTTGAGATATTTCATTTTATTATGTCACTATCCATTAAATAATACATGTTAAAAAAAATCAGACCTTTAATCATACAACAATATGAGGTAAAGTCACTTGCTCAGGTGTAGAGTCAGGGAACTTGGAAAAAGATCAATCTACCTATCTAGGAAGGTGTTTATATTTATTTGCTGCCATCATAGCTCATCTGTGAACTACTAGAATGGAGTTCAGCCCATTAGACAGCAAAATGTCTTTTCATTAATAGTATGTGGTATGCCTGCTTTAAGATTATATTCCCTGGTCAGATTTTGTTTATGCTACATTTTGGGAAACATCCTACCATTGCTGAGCTACAGTCCAAAGTCATAATAAAAGTCAAAACAGTCAGTGTCAACAGGCACTTTCATCACATAAAGCTAGATTGAGGCTACATAAACAATGGATTTTTGATTTACCTGATTATGTCAGAAATACAGTTTTCAACAGAAAAAAATAAATATCTGGCCCTTGTACTTATAAAGAAAAGCTTTAAAACATAAACTAAGTACAACCAGAGCAGTGATATCAGCCAGGGCCTGAAGAAAGGCTAAAGCAATAGTTCTGAGATATGTGAATTGTCCTTCAACCATCTTAGTGGAAGACTAACTTCAAGATCCGCTGCTCTGAATGCATTATCAATACCAGGCCAACAGACGACTCCATGTGTTCAAAAAAAGAAAAAATGCCATAGGTTTATCCTACCCACCCAAGCTGATAATCCTCAGATGCTATGATAGTACTGGGAAGCCCCTTCTACCATTCCTGGCTCTTCAAAAGAAACAGAACATAGATTCCGCTGCTGTCCACTCTGCTGCTTCTAAGGAGAGAAGAGTTATGCCATCACTTCTGGGGGGAGAATGGGCTCATACCTCTGTCCTTTGATGGAGGAAAGTAGACCCTGCTACCACAAGAGGAAGGCATATGATCACGCTATATGGCTTTGAATGTAGAATCACAGAAGCCCTATCAGATTGCACCAAGAGTAAAAGAAAACAACTGTGTTATCTAGATGTGCAAGTGGTAGTGAGTTCGTGATAAAGACACCAGCACTTGGTATATATGGACATTTCCACTGTTTCTAAATTCATTAGAGAAATTTATTGTTCCATTATTCCCTTACCTTCCTGGACCAATCAGGAGGTGAGTGAAGCTCCACAGCCCAGGGATCTCCAGTCTGGTGGATCCACTCCCTGCCAGGACCAAGAGAAATAGAGCAGCTACTGCTCTCCATGCCAACCCCAAACCAGGAGCATTTTGGTCAAGTTGGCATGGAGAATAGGAGAGAGGGGGCAGCTGCAGCTGTATACTTGTACTGCTCCCTCGCCTGGAAAGATTTCTTTCATTGAAAAATTCTCAGAATTTCAATCGCTAGAAATAAAAGCCTGTTCAAGGCCTAATATAGAACCATTAGGTAAAAAAGGTTAATTTAACTTCTCAAGGGCCATGTCTACATGTGCAGTGGACTGCGCAGTTGTTACTGAGTGGTCATTTAGAACTTACATAAGCAAGTACTAAATGACTGTTCACTAACCAACGTTACTATGCAGTACCATTGCCACCTGGTTTTTTCCTGATGCTACTATACAGTAGCAGCAAGCTACTGAGGAGTAGCTTGTTACTACTGCACAGTAGTATCATGTCATGGTTAGTGCCCGGCAATGATACTGCGCCATAGCGTCTCAACTACACATGCCATAGTCTTGAGTCAAATGTAAATTTAAACTCTAACCTGAACAATGAAAAACATGCATTTGAACCTGATGTCTTTGAAAGCAGTCTTCTAAATATCTGCATAATTCAACATTATGATCTATTTTCTGCACGAATAAACTAACTAAAAATTGGGACCCTATAGATAAACTTAAAAATGAGATGTTTAAGATATTATAGAATATTATAAATAAAAACATAAATGAACCAATACAAGAAATACTGAATTTTTACTAAAAACAAAGGAGTTATATAGGTGAGACTAGGAAATAGCTAATATGACAACCATATTACATTGTATTATGCTATTATTAGCATTTTGAAAATAATAAAATGCTAATCATATGGCTACAGTCATACTCTTGCTTGCAGTCTTCCTTTAATGAATTTGGGCACTTAGTGAGCTTTGTAGCTGTTGGCACAGGGCTAATTTGAACCCGCTCCTTCGAACTTTGGTATTTAAATTCTATTTCTAAGTTCCATTTCTATTTGAGCTACAAACAGATTGGGAAGGAATAATAAAAAATTACCTGAAAAAGTGACTGTTTTAGGGGTTTGTATTAAGGTCAGACTTGGAAATGGAAAGGGATCTCTTAAGTTTTTTTGGAAAAAATCAATAATCATGGAAACTGGAATTATAGGAGACTTCAGTTTCCCTGAGATAGTAGCATTTATTTCCCATTCTAACACTAATAAGCTGCAGATATTTTTGGATGAGTTAACTGATAGTTTTTACTATCAAATGGTTACTGTACCAATGAAAATAAAACAATCTTCAGTCTAATTTTGACAAGTAGTAATGACCTTATAGAACAAGCAGTTGTAGTAGAAGTTAATCTGGGATCAAGCAATCATTAATGTAGTTTAAATTTCAGGGTGCACAAGAACAAGTCTATAACAAGGGTCTTGGATTTCAGAAAAGTTAACTTTGACAAACTAAGACATACAGTCAAGGGTAAAAACTGAATTCAAGGGCTAAAGGACCTAGCGGTAGAAGTGGTATATAGTAAGGCAAAAGTACAAATACTATCAGGGTCCAGCCACAGCAGGGTCTTCCTGGCTTCCCCCTGCCTCCCTCCCACCCCCCGCCTCACGGCTCAAGCAGGGATCCCCGCCCTCTCCCTCCCTCCAATCTCCAACAGAACAGACCCCAGCCCCACAGACCTTAGCTGGCATGTGGTATGCTAGCTAAAGCTGAGAAGTGTCAGTGTGTGTGTGTGTGTGTGTGTCCAATTTCACTCGGACAGGACAAAGGCAGACAGGAGCTAATCATCTGGTCAGTTGGTAATGTCCCTCTGTTCCTTCCTTGGAAAAAGCTGTTTAAGAAGTGCTTGAACTAATGAGAGAGGCTTTTGTTTTCTTGATGGGCTGCTAAATGCTGTGTTATCAGCTCCCTGCTGTCTCCCTCACCTGTCAGGTTTGCAGACAGTATGAAGAAGCAGGGAGAGGGAGATTGAAAAGCTCAATATTGTCAACAGATGCATGCACTGCACACACACCCTTTCCCTCAGAGTGCTAGCCTGGGGCTGGGGGCTGGCAACACTCCTGCCCCTTGGGCAGCAAGCAGGAAAAAGCCTGGGACTGCACAGGCAGGGTGGGAGCTTAAAACCCTCTAATTAAAGCATCCTGCCAGGGCCATGCCCCGCCCTCAGCTCAGCACTGTGGAAGGGAAGGGAAGGGAAGGGAGGGCTGATCTAGCTCTCCCTGGCTTCTAGCCTGAGCCACTACAGGCATGTGTCTGTATTTCCTCAGTCCAGAGGGAATGTCCATGCACTTGCAAATTGGTTCAACCTAGGCCGGTTAAACTAACCTGCAAAGATTGAATCATTTCAGGCTCAGGCTTTTTAAATATCTGTCCCTAGTCACAGAATTCAAATGCTTTTGTCTTCCTCTATCCTGTAACTAGGGCCTAGTGCCAGATTCAATAGGCCCTCTGTGTTCCAAAGTAGACCTATCTAGAATTGCATCCAGTCTTCATTTTTTTCTTGGGGAAAGAGAAAAAGATACAGCTATGAAAAGGTTGTATCCTTAATGGTTCCCTCATGTTCCCCTGCCAAGCTAACATGGCTTGCTTTGGCAACTGTGTTTGATATACGCAAGTTTCACTAATTGAAGAGAGTTGTAAACTTTTCTGGCACTTGCATATTTCTTACCCAATGGACTTTTCACTGCTAAGAGCATCTATCAGTATCTATCCTGTTAAGGTTCATGCATATCCCAATCTGAGTCTTCCCTCTCAACTCCATCCAGTAGGCTTCCTGGTTGTTATATTTCACTTCCCCACTAGTGCTCAAAGCACCTATGTAAAAAAAAAAAAATGATTTTTTTTTTACATGCAAGGGATCACTGCAAGTTAAATGGAACTGTGAATTATGGTTATAATGTGTCAAGCAAAATGTAATACAATTGACTGTGATATAACTCATTATACCTAATGTTGGAAAAGAAAGGATAAAAATCTAGTTTTCTACTGGAATGGTTTTCTGATGGAAAAATGCATATCTGTGGAAACTTTACTCTCCAGAAAAGTTCAATTGTGGAACAATGTTCAATTTTACATTAAGAAAATTAATGTTGGGGGCAATTTAATCTGCATTAGAATATACTATTGAATTGACCTGAAGGGCTCATCCACACATGCAGGCACATGCACTTGCAGCAGCTCAAATAGCAGTGGTACAAATTTCTGCCATAAATTTGTGCCTCAGTACACATGAACATGCACTTTGGTGTGGGGCAAATTGTGCCACTTGGAGCAAACTGACCCTACCCAGCTCCACCCAGATCTTTAGCCAGGGGCAGCTAGAGGCTGGGGCTAGTATAACAAGCTGCCCTGGAGAGCAACTCAGAGCTACTTGCCATCAGGAGCTTCTGAGTTCTGGCCAGTTGGTATCTGGGGACACTAGCCCCTTGTGCCAGCTGGACTGCCAAAGCAGCCCTAGCCTAGAATAGGCCCTGTACCCTCTGCAGCAGTGTGGCAGTGGG
>NW_005841966.1:2835208-2883215 GCF_000455745.1 Alligator sinensis | reverse complement strand
AAAAAAAAAAAATGATTTTTTTTTTACATGCAAGGGATCACTGCAAGTTAAATGGAACTGTGAATTATGGTTATAATGTGTCAAGCAAAATGTAATACAATTGACTGTGATATAACTCATTATACCTAATGTTGGAAAAGAAAGGATAAAAATCTAGTTTTCTACTGGAATGGTTTTCTGATGGAAAAATGCATATCTGTGGAAACTTTACTCTCCAGAAAAGTTCAATTGTGGAACAATGTTCAATTTTACATTAAGAAAATTAATGTTGGGGGCAATTTAATCTGCATTAGAATATACTATTGAATTGACCTGAAGGGCTCATCCACACATGCAGGCACATGCACTTGCAGCAGCTCAAATAGCAGTGGTACAAATTTCTGCCATAAATTTGTGCCTCAGTACACATGAACATGCACTTTGGTGTGGGGCAAATTGTGCCACTTGGAGCAAACTGACCCTACCCAGCTCCACCCAGATCTTTAGCCAGGGGCAGCTAGAGGCTGGGGCTAGTATAACAAGCTGCCCTGGAGAGCAACTCAGAGCTACTTGCCATCAGGAGCTTCTGAGTTCTGGCCAGTTGGTATCTGGGGACACTAGCCCCTTGTGCCAGCTGGACTGCCAAAGCAGCCCTAGCCTAGAATAGGCCCTGTACCCTCTGCAGCAGTGTGGCAGTGGGAGCTGCTGCCACCTATGACAGCATCTGCTGCCTTGGACCTGCAACCTGTGTGGCTACAGCCCTGCCACACCCAGATGGGTACTGTACAGCTGCCTTGGCTGTGGTACAGGCACTGCAACAGAGTTGCCTGCACCTCTGGGCCAGCTGCCAGTGGGCTGTGGCTGCATAGTTGGCCTTCGGACAGCACTGCTGTCATATCTTCTGGTACCCCTTCTCTGCCATCTTGGCAGCTATCACCCAGAAGATGTGCTCCTTGCAGTGGCCCACTTCAAACTGTTGACGCATGTCCTCCTGGCTCTAAATGGCCAGGAGGTCAGCCACCTTGTCTGCTCTCCAGCTGTGTCCCCAGTGCTGGCTGCTCTGCCCAGGTCCCACCACTTGCCTTACTAGCAGAGATCCTGGTGTTCCCTGTTTAAAAATTGCAAGTTCTCTGATAAAAAAACCCAAATCTTCTCATTAAAATACCCCAAATCGGCGTTCTTCTGCAATTAAAATGACCCGCAGCCCCTGCCTGACCCCCCACTAGTTCCTTCCTGGCCACAGCTCCAACCCAGCCCTAGGACACAAGTCCACCTGCAGCTGTACCAGCCTCTGCTTTGTGGCTTTAAGAAGTGCCAGCACTTGCTGTTTTGCTCCCCAAGCCAGTGCCCAGACCCCAGCGATCCCCATGTTGTTCCTAGGAAGCCCTTGACTGGGGCTCAGGACCTAGGCTGGGAAAGCCCCAGGCTGGCCTCCCGCTGCACAGGCTGCTCTAGGGGGCAGGGGGGCTCTAAGCCTGGCTTTGGTGGCCTCCCCTACTCAGAGCTCTCCCCAATCTCCAACACCCATCTCACTCTCTCTCTCTCACACCTGCTGCAACCTCCAACCCTCCCTTCAGCCCATCATACCCCACAAGTGGTTCCTGGGACCAGGAGCCATCCCCAGCCTGGGGAAACATGTCCCAGCATTGGTGTGGGCACAGGGAAGGGCTGCAGTGTAGCAACTGCCTCTGCAGTTGTAGCTCCCACCAGCAGGTCCTGACCCATCCCATCTGGCAGCTGGGTACACAGGGTGTGAGATTAGTGGAGGGAGATGTGGGGTTTGTGGGAGGTTGAGGGTGGGTGTAGGAGTGGGTATAGTGTTTGTGGGGGTGAGGTTTGTGGGGGCAGTGCGAGGCTTGTGCAGCAGTTTGGAATGGTGTGGAGTTTGTGGGTAGATTCTAGGGGAGTTTGTGGGTGTGGGGGGACTGCTTAGGAGGGGTGGGTCTCCCACCTACCCCCCTGCATGGTGCACAGCCCTCTCCCCACAGCAGCAGCAGCTGTTGGGGTGCTCATGCCTACTTCTGACAGAGCACACATCTGGCTCACTAGTGCACACCCTTGCATAGGACCAGGTCACTCTTGCCATCACCCAGGGTCCTGGCACCACAAGCAAAAGCCACACACCCTCAGGCCAGGCCAGGTCCTGCCTCCATGTACCTGCATGTCATCGGGCCAGACTGGCTCCATTCAGGCAGGAGTCAGCCCGGCCCAAGGGCATGTGGCTTCTTGATGTGGTGCTGGGACTCCAGGTGACAGCAAGAGTGGCCTGGTTCTGTGTGAGGGCACATGTGCCAAAGGGCCAGGCTTGCACCCTACACCATGTGCAGCCACTGGGTCTGAGGTGATGCTGTGCCACTGGGCGTCTCTGTTAGGAGCAAGAATTAGCACCCCGATGGCTGTTGCTGCTGCTCCAGGGGAGCTGTGCAGCATGGGGGGGGGACCCATCCCTCCTGACCAGTCTCCCCCCACCATTTCCGATGGCCTTGACTTATGGGATTTGTAAATTAAGCCTCCACTGTGCCTTATGAGCTTTATTATATACTTTCTGAGATTGTTGATGACAGGGTTTTAGCAGACTTTAGATTCATTGGAATCTGACAGGGGCCATGTTGTGAACGCTTCTGCTATGGCTGTCACGGCAATTGCTATTGCCTTGTGTTACTCCACTGCAGAGTATGCACATCCAGTATGGGGAATGATCAGTTCATGCCAAGAAATCAGACTCAGTTCTAAATAACAGCTGTTGTGAAATAACCAAAAGTCTAAAGCCAACACTAAAGGATAGCATATACTTACTGGCTGGCATTATACTACCTGATATCAGAAGAGAGGCTGCAAGCCAAAAGAAGATCACAGCAGATGGAAGACCTCAGGATTCCATTCTGTGGTCACACAGAAGTAACTAAATGGCTTAAAATGCAAAAGTGTTTTGTAACCAGTACTGCACCGTTGGACATGATGGCTAACAGAGCATGACTGAGGTTATGGAAGGAAAGATTACATGCAATCAGATGCTCTTAAATGGATCTGGAACCCCAGAAGGACCTTCCAAGAGGGGCGGATCTAGACTGGCCAACATGGCAATGCCTGAATTGCTTGTGCATGCAAACTGGAAGATCAAAAACAAACATGATCAAATGGGGCTACTCTAATTACACAAATATATGTGCATGCAGTGAAATGCAGACAATGGAGCACATACTTATTTGCCACGTCTTTGTGAGACCTGTAGGAAGGAGGACCTTGCTGAAGCAACAGAAAGAGCAATTGCTTATGCACAATTCTGGAAAAACATCTAGTGTATGACAAGAGCAAGAGAAGAAGATAAGCTTTATTCCCTTAGGAAATCCATTATTCTCAGTGCAGTGAAGACAGACACCTGACTTATTTGTATCCAGGAAGCCTGTTGGGTAAATACAACAAAAAGCCTATACTGAAACATTTTATTTCAGAAATGTTAAAATGCTTCATTCCATCCAGGAAGAGCACACACCAACTGCTGAAGCTTCCTTAGCCTGACGAAGGGTTTTTGAACCCGAAAGCTTGCTTAATAACTATTCTCCAACCATTTGGGTTGGTCTAATAAAAGATATCAAATTCACCCAAGGAATCTTGTCATTAAGACAAAAACATCCACTATTTTGTTAAGATATTTCAGAATTTCTATCCCATGAAATATTTCAAATTTTCAATTTTGTGTTTTTCTAAGCTCATATCACTAATTTTTCACCTGATTTGACAGAAAGAAATATATTGCAATTCTATTAAGAGATACTAATTGTGATGTTGGTCTTAATATATTTGGCAGCAAAATAACATGGTAAACACTCTGCTAGTATCAGATAGAAATAAAACTTAAAGCACATCCAAGACATTTGAAGACTTCAGGTACAACCAAGATTGCTTCACATGAAGTACCTGGTATGCTTATGTTTACAAACGGATTTTTATTCAAGTCCATTAAGACAGATATAGATACCTATATATTGTTGAGAATTTAAAAGTGTGTTGTCAATTTATGTTAAATAATGGTTATTAAATTAAATATAGACAGAATTTTGGGGGAGCTGAAATTAGTCAGCTCCGAAAGGGTATGTCTGTGCTTGATTTAATACAATAAACTTTACCAGTAAAAATCACTATCTGCCATCATTTCACTTTGGAATAGATAGACTACAGTAACTTTATGTCAGTGGTAGCCTTCATATAGCAGAAATCATACTTTCCAGCAATCTCAGATGCTGCAGGACAATTCCATCTGGAGCCATTTTTCATTAATATCCCTTCAGGATTTGGTGGTGTTCCAGATTTGGCCTTCATCTTCCATGCAAGTTTCATGAGATAACCAATAGCGTGTGCCTGGGGTCAATGAAAATGCTGTTACTGAAAGACCAAATAAAATTAGTTAAATAACAAACAGCAACATTTTTAGAAAGTCCTATCTTTTGGCATTCTTCATTGGCTGCAGCAAAATAAGAAGAGTAAGATTTCAATATGGCTTCAGGAAAAACAAACATATACACACATTTTAATGAGATTTATTCTGGGTATTGTGTAATTTTGCTTTCCCAGTTGTCCTGCCCATTACCTCTCTTGGAAGATTATGTGGACATCACTTTCAAGACCAGCAAGCATACAGATATCCTACCAATGAGACTAGACTCTCAACCCTCTGAGCATAAAAGAAATGTTGAAAGCCTTACAGGTTTTTTTTTTATTCAGTCCAAGTGTTGGTCAGATTCTTATGAGAATAGCAAAGTGGATACATTTATTTATATGGTCATGATCCACTAGCAATATTAAATGCAATTGAGATCGAGAGGGAAATTGTGCCTCAACACTTGAGGCTTTTATGCACACAGAGAAAATGGAGGAAGGGAGATAATGAATAGGGTCACCACTGGTGTGAGGACACTACCACTGGAGGTTGGCAAAGTGTCAGCATCTTTTTAGAGATTGCAAAGCACTCTTTCACATTTTCACCTGTCTTTTCAATTTAAGCAGGTGTGGGCTAGGGACAGTACTACTGGTTTTTGACATCCCTGTTAAACCTTTCCATCATGGGTTTCTAACAAAACTGACAAAATCCTTTCCATTTCAAATCTTTTTGAAATGCAGATTGAGTCCTTTCATTCAGACTCTCCTTGGGCACTGACAGAATGGAGGTTTGGTCCCTTTCGAGTTTATTATGGCACTGTTGAACCAAAAGTGGTGTTTAATACACCATCGCATTTCAGAAGCTATAGTTGCATGTAGTAAATCAGTAATAAGTGTATATAATGCTGCACTCATTACTAATGTATTTCTGATTTGATCTGCATTGTTTGCCAACATACAAAGCAAAAGCTGCACAATATTATTTATACACTTCATTCTTAAAAAAAGTAAAAATCAACATTTCCAAGCATGTCCAACCTTCTTTGATTTCTTACCCTGTCCTCCATTTCATCTCACTGCAGCCTCGAAGTGATCTCTAACCTAACATGACAGCACTTCTGCTGCCAAAACAAAGATTAATGTAAATAAAAATTACAAACTTCAGCTCCCCTCCCCAGCTTTGATTTATGCAAACTACTATGTAAAATTCTGAATGCGATACAGCAGTGATTGATGCTGGTTGTGTTCAAGAAGGAACTAGACAACCCATGACAGACAGCTCTGGAAGAAAAACAACTATTTAAAATTACAGCTCACATGGACATGGCAGAATAGAAGAGCACAAGTGCTCCTATTTTTTATTAACTGGTCCTATTAACCAGTAATTTAGCAATGTAAAGTTATTACCACCCTTGCACTGAAAATTAAAACACTGAATTGGAATCTACATCCTTAGCAAGAACATTACAGTGCTTTAAGGAAGAACTAGGCTTTGGCTTGACACACATCAATTAAGTCAATCAAGGAACATTTTACATCCAAGTGGCATTAAAAACCCAATGTAACAACCTTAAACAGACTTTATCATTTTTATGGAAAAGGTTATTTCTGACTAATACCCTCAGTTCCACCACAGCTAAAAGTTACCTTGGAACAACATAAAGAGCTCTGTGGTATTGAACAAGAATGTAAGCAGGGAAGAAAGTGGCTAACAAGCAAAACATTGGCATCTCTGCTACATGATTTTGTTCTAAGTTTCAATCATTTTGTAGAAGGGGGAGCTATTGCTCAGAAAGGAGACGGCATTAGCTTAGCAGACTGGCTGACAGTGACTGTAGCAGCGCAGCTGGCCTTTGGGAAGATTTAGAATGACAGTATGCTTTTCCTCTTTCAAGAGTCCTATGCACTTTTTGAGCAGCTGTCTCCTTTTCAGAACTTTGTATCATTTTTAATATGTGACATGAGGAGAGAGAGAGGGATCCCTTAAAAAAAACATCCTTTTGAAATTTTTTGCAATGTATTAACAGAGTTCCAGCAGAAGCAGCTGGTAAGAGCTTCCTCCCTTCCAATTAGTTGGTTACATCTGGGCTGGGAGTAGGATGGGAGGTCTTTCGCTGGCTGTTCCAGAAATGCAAAAGGCTACTTTGCCATTTGTTTTTAAAGCAGCAATTTTAACTTGAAAATTAGATTTCTGTCTGAACATGGTGTGTTTTTTTATAATTACAACAGGTCAGATTAGGAGAGCTAAAAGAAAATAGCCAGGAAAAATATTTTTCACAGCTCATATATTTCAGCTCCTGCACCTGAAGTTATATGTAATCATGTAGGTGAAAATTTGAGTGATTATAGCGACCCCTTCAACTTCTCTGTCAAGAAGTTAGGAAAATAATTATGGAATACATTTCAAACATGAAAATAATCAGCAGAATTAACATCAGATGAAAAATTATTGGTCATGATTTGATCTTGAAAAAATACATATTTAGACAATCAGTATGTCATAGTTCCCTAGCTAATGATCCAGTCTCATGGAATTTCTGATTCTTTGAAAACAGAATAATTTCCATCAATTTAAGAGGAAAGTGTATACATCTGAAATAGTTTTGTGAAACTACTGATAGTGTAAGCACAAGGAAATTAATTAAGGTTTGACGGTATTATAATTACTGGTAACAACTATACGAGGGTTCCTTTGAATGACCTTTAATATACTAATTAAGTATTAATTTGAAGGATCCTACAAAGAAGTAGCATGCTCTAACATGGGACAGAGAAAAGGAAGAATATGCCAACTCTTGTATGAACAAGTCATAAGTGGAATTGCAAACAGAAAAGCCTCCATAAGCCTCTCTCAGTTTTTCTATATGCAAGTGTAAATCACCCTTCACTGGCAGATGTATAGCTAAATATTTATATCTTTTGACTTTCATGTTGTAAGCACTAATGTGATACTAGGCAGACAAGGTTCTTTGGGTGAATCTGATATCTTTTATTAGACCAACTAAATAGTTGGAGAACAATATTTAAGCAACCTACACCCCTGTCTAGTGTGACACTGAAATTCATAAACACTTCCAGTTAGAGCAAAAGTCATTTGTAAGCCTCCTTTCTGCTGAGGCTCATATTCCATTTCAGTCACCCTTAATGAATTCAAGCTACATCTTAGTCCAAGCCTATCCTCCCTGCTTTGAAGGGCAGTGTATAATACAAAATCCTCGGCAAAAAATAAAAGTGCCTTAGTTATCCCGGATCTGAATGAGCAGCTTCTGAAAAAGTGAACTGTGCCAGGCCTACTGCAGGCATGTCTTTTATTTCCCCAACTTGCTTCATTCCAGAACCTCCTCAGGCTCAGTTCCTAGTTCGGGCCATGCTGGGCTGCTAAGGGTTTGGTTTTTTGTGTGGTTTTTTTTTTTTTTTTTTAAAGATTTTGCTCTTCCAGCCTCCAAGTAGAAGGGACTGCTGTCCTCCTCCAATCTGCAACCAATCTTACTGCCTTGCACAATTGCTCCATACCTCTACACAGTTGAAGGGGGGAAAAAATCACCAAAAAGCGCATCCCATGATTAAGCTTGGATGACTTGGAAGAGTCTATGGGTGGCTTTGGGGTTGGTGTGGGATAGATATGAAATTAGGAGGGTAAGAGATGGCCTGGGGTTGAGCTGGAGGCTTGAGGTACAAGAGGCTTGAGGTGATAGGAGCAAAAAATCTAAGTGGGAAAGGAGACCAGGACACAAGAGTCTCAAACAGGAGACTGATGAGAAACCCAGAGGCACAAAGTCTTGGAGGTCATTTTCCCTACTTCATGTCAGCAAAGAAAAAACAAATACAGACAGTCCTCGGACTTACGACACAATTGGTTCCTGAAAACCGTGTCTTAAGTCGAAATGTTGTAACTCAGAACCAATTTTCTCATAATAAACAATGTTATAAATGGGGGACTGGTTCCTGAACCAAGTCCCAATACCCTATTTTCACTAAAAATACCCCAGAATTTTGTACTCGATCAATTATAGATGAGTAATATAGCTACTTTAATGTGTTTATATTGTAAATAGCAATCATATTGATTTGGAAGGACTTCTTTGAGGTGACTTTGCTGGAGTTTTTGAAGGGCTCTTGGTTGGACTTTTGGAAGGGTTCTTGGCTGGGGTCTTCTCAGGAGTCTTGGCTGCAGGTTTTTCTGGAGTCTTGTCTGCCCTCTTAAAGAACGTGTCCAAGGAAGTTTGGACAGATGTTCTCCAGGGAGATGGGCGACGCAGCAAACTTGTTCACTGGCGTGGCATCGCATCGGATCAAGTGTTGTAAAGTCAAAACTGACGGCCTAGAGTTGAAACAGGGTATCAATTTATAAACGTTGTAAGTGTGAAACGTTGTAACTCAAAACGTTGTAAGTTGAGGACTGCCTGTAGGCTTAGGCCCTTTATAACTTTCCTATTAAATATTTAAAACAGTAATGCCTAAAGGTTATTTTTCCCCCTTACCAAAAAAAAGAATGAGAGAGGTTGTAAGCTCCTGCCTCTCTCCCTTAGTTTCTCCCAAAAGACCTCCATCAAAAATATAGAAGATATAGAAGAGAAGGCTTGATGTGTCTAAAAGAAAAAAACCAAGAGAGAACCCTTTACCCTGGTTTTGCAGGAAATGCTTTTATACATCATAAAGCAACAAAAAGGCACAAACTATTTTTTATTGTTTTTAATAAAGAAAAAAAAACTTTGAATGGTGCTCTGCCTCAAGCTTTAGCCATGCCATGGCATTGGGTTTAAAGAGTTATACCTAAATGTTTTGCCTACCAGTCGTCTTTAAGGCAGTCATTGGTAAGGTAATGTAGGGAATTGTGTGACGTAGCTGACTGCAGTGAAGACTTATAATTCTATCAAAGGAGCATTTCAGGTTTCATTGCTTTCAGTCACTCAGCCTTCACTGGCATAAGTAATCAATAATAAAGCAGTTTAGTGACAGTGGAAAAGCATAGCCCTTACAACTCCTGGATAAGACCATAAATATTATTTAAATCTCTGTTTTAAACTAGTGTTAAATGACTGGAAAGCTTATGGAAGGAGATAATTTAGCAGGATGGAGACTGAAATAGTTTATTTGTCTCAGGCACCGCAGACAGCAGTATAGCAAGCTTTCCCACACTGCTCCACCAACGTGTCTTAATCCTGTTCTGGAAGGACTAATTATAGGGATGAGAGAGTGGATTAATTTACATATCAATTCTGAACCTTTCTGCTGAGACTGCCAATGAATCGAGTGAGACCTCCAACTCATTTCTCAAATTCTTCGTATGATAACTGCTTTCAGACTGATTTGAAGGGGATTTAGAGCTGAAAGGTTGCATGTCCCACTGGTGGCTTTCAGGCTTCCTCTTAATTTTAAATGTAAGAAGCAATTTGAAGTAGTTTATTAACCAGCATATTTAACCACAGTACCATAAGAATAGTTACTAAAGCTGAGTGAATAACTCACATCTATTGTTTTACTTGGCAATTTTTGCTTGTATTTTGACTGGCAAAATATCTGAGCAGATCATTTCCTTAATCATCATAATTTAGCTTCTCTTTTACTTAAAATTTAAATTCTCACATAATTACTTGTCTCTAGGAGCTGTGACTGAGTAAAATATCGAATAATGAAAAACTCATGATTAAATTGCAGGAATTGGCACTGCTTGCTAAGAAAGGCAAATAGGACAGCCTTGCAGCAACAACTTTGGCATGGCTTGTCTGCCTCTATAGGAACCCAATCATAAATGCTCTAACTCTTTCCACATAAGCAAAGAGAGATCAATGACTCCCCCATAGTTTAATTATGATAACTCCCCTGCTCAGGCCAGTTTTTAATTTGGCAGCCCCAAGGCTCACTAAGAAATTGGTTCACCTATTCCTGTCACAACCATCTATTGACATATGCAAACCTCAAAATATCCCAACTATTTAATGTAAATGCATGAAAAAAAATCACAAGATTGATAACTCATGCAACATCCATAACAAATGTACATCTAAAAATCCATTCGCGATATGTGCCACCAGCATTAAGATAAAGTCAGCAATGAACAAAGAACAAATAATAATGAAAATTCAAACTTCCATCAGGCCTAAAAAACAATCAGTCCCCTTTAAAACCCAAAGTTGCAACTTACTAGTGGCTGTGGTAGAGCTTATTCCAATGTGCAATCCCTTTGGAGCCAATGGAGCAGTTCATGATTTTAACTCCTAAATTCCATTCTCAGCAGTAGATGTTTTGAGGAACAGGACCCTAAATTGTAATCTCCTCCAATCAGAGGTGATATCCAGATTGTGATCTGTAAAGTGCAGAATACACAGTAGGAAATGTAGTCAATGGGACTGCACATTTGAATGAAATTACACGTGTAATAACCCAAAAAACCACACTGTGAACAATACATGAAAGTCATCATTGCTATGATAGTTTTCATTTTGTATTTCCTGACTGATTTTGTTTCCCTAGAGTTATAATAATGAAGCTTCTTAGCACATAATTCTATTTCCACATTGTCTGAATAGTAGTAGTAGTATTGTTACTATTTTGCAAATATTACAAAAATAAACACATTTGGGTCAAGTCCAGGTGAGTGAATGAAATTAGGGTTACAATGGAAAGGGACTTGCAGCCTTATACTGTGCGCCACTGCAAATACGTTGACACCAATTAAAATTGCATATGACATGTGCTTCCAGACATGGAAAGGAACATTCACAGAGTTTATACCACCTATTCTAACCCATTTTAAAAAATAGTTTACTATTCAGTACCTTTAATAGGAATATAAATTGATTCAACTTCACTATATTATTGAATTAGAAATATGGACGTCCATTACCAGAAACTGACAGGCAAGATGCTGGCTTGAATGAAAACAAAACATGCTACAAATGAATATGCTTTTGTAGATTTTACATTCTAGCTCAATAAGAATTTTGAAATGCACGAACTCATTTAAAAAAAGCACACATCCTGTTTTTCAGTTTTAATCTCGTGCCTGTTATGTAATTCTCCTTTTGGATTTAAAGAACTCCTGCATTCTCAAATATGCCACAAAATTTATTTGCTTTCATATACTGTTTGTGTTTGTTTTGTATTCTAAATGTGGATTCTTAGGAGGCAAGAATAATATTTCACTCTGAGGCAGCAGCATTATATAACCTATCTTTCAGCCATCACTCTTGCACAGACTCACTCTAGCCTATGAAAATGCAGTAGAACCTATTTAAAAAGGAGCTTGAGAATGAATATTACAAACATTTTCTAATGTGCCAATCACACTAATATATAGGAAGTCTACACATATCGGGAAATCACCAACTCTGTGACAATCACAGGGACATCTCTTCTCAACTGCCACCAAGAAACTCATGAGAGTCCTCCCCTTAACCAGCTGGCCGACCATCTAAATGACCTACTGCCTGAGAACCAATGCAGATTCAGAAAAGGCCCTGGAAAATTCATCCACATGGTGCGACAGTTCCACAATAGCATAATGGCATGCAGCCGTGTGAATGGTGAATGCTCTGACCCCTTTCCAGTCACAAATGGTGTCAAGCAGGGCTGTGTGTTTGCACCTACCCTCTTCAGTATGGTATTCTCTGCCATGCTGTCAGATGCCTTCCAAGACCATGTCCTTGGTATGGGAATCAGGTACCATTTTGATGGAGACATCTTCAACCTGCAGAGGCCCCGAGCGAGCTCCAAAGTCTACACAGCCAGGCTTCGTAACTTCCTCTTCACTGACGACAGTGCGTTACGCGCAGACTCACAGGCTGACATGCAACAGTCCATGAACCTACTCTCATCAGCCTGCAACAACTTTGAACTCACTATCAACATGAAGAAGACCAAAGTAATGTTCTAACCTGCACCTGGAACAACATCCCGGGAGCCACACATCTCAGTTAAAGGCCAAAAACTGTCGATGGTCAATAAGTTTGTCTATCTAGACAACACACTTTCCCATGCTGTCCACATCAATGATGAAGTCAATGCAAGATTAGCAAAAGTCAGCTTGGCCTTCAGCAGACTCCATAAGTCAGTCTGGGACTGCAGATTCATCAGAATGTCGATGAAACTGAAGGTCTGCAAAGCCATCGTTCATAGATTCTTGGGTCGAAAGGGACCTCAGTGGGCCATCTAGTCCAACCCCCTGCCCCTGGCAGGCAAGAAAAGGGTAAACAAACCTGGGGTCATGTGATCCCAGCCAGGTGCCTGTCCAGTCTCCTCTTGAAGACAACCAAGAATGGGGAGAGCACCTCCCTTGGAAGCCCATTCCAGATCCTGGCAACCCTGACCGTGATGAACTTTTTTCTAATGTCCAGTCTAAACCTTCTCACCAGTAGCTTATGGCCATTGTTCCTTGTTGTTTTAGGGGATGCCCTGGTAAACATATTGTCACCTACTTCATGTTCCTCTCCCCTTATGAATTTGTATGCCACCACAAGGTCCCCTCTCAGCCTTCTCTTGGAGAGGCTGAAGAGGTTAAGGTCCCTTAGCCTTTCCTCACAGGGCCTTCCCTGCAGGCCTCTAATCAGATGAGTGGCTCTTCTTTGGACCCTCTCCAGGTTGTCCCCATCCTGCTTGAACTCCGGTGTCCAGAACAGGACTCCAGCTGCAGCCTGACCAGTGTTGCATAGAGCGGAAGAATCACCTCCCTGGACCTGTTTGTGAAGCACCTATGGATGCACGGCAAGGTGCGATTGGCTCTGCTGACTACTTCATCACGTTGATGACTCATGTTCATTCTGGAGTCAATAGTGACTCCAAGATCTCTTTCTGCCTCAGTGGTGCTGAGAAGGTTGCCCCCAGTCTATAGGTATGATGGCAGTCCTTTCTCCCTAGATGCAGAACCTTGCACTTGTCCTTATTGAATTGCATCCTGTTGCTCTCTGCCCACTTCCCCAACCTGTTTAGGTCAGTTTGGATCTAGTTCCTCCTCTCCAGGGTGTTGGCTTCACCCCATATTTTTGTGTCATCCGCAAATTTGCACAGGGTGCTTCCCACCCCCTCATCCAGATCACTGATGAAGATGTTGAATAGCACAGGCCCCAGAACTGAGCCCTGGGGGACTCCACTGCACACATCTTTCCAGGTTGACACCTACCCATCCACCACCACTCTCTGAGTGTGACCCTTAAGCCAGCTTGCTACCCAGTCTACCGTATAATCATCCAAGGCAAATCTCCTCAGCTTATTTATAAGGAAGGTATGGGATACCATGTCAAAGGCCTTCTTGAAGTCCAGATAGATAACATCCGCCTCAACTCCTGCATCTAAACATTTGGTGGCCTTATTGTAAAAAGAAACTAGGTTAGTCAGGCAGGACCTGCCTGCTATAGACCCATGTTGGTTACCCCTCCACATCACATTAGCCACCGAGCTCCCACAGCTTGATAATTTTTTCTAGGATTTTCCCAGGGATAGAGGTAAGGCTGACTGGTCTATAGTTCCCCAGATCCTCCTTCCTTCCCTTCTTAAAGATTGGGATGACATTGGCCCTCTTCCAATCCTCCAGGACCTGACCTGAGCATCATGAGTGCTCATATATCCTTGCCAGTGGTTCAGCTATGACACTCGCTAATTCCTTCATTACCTGTGGGTGGAGTCCCTCCGGTCCCAGTGATTTGAACACATCCAGTCTCTCCAGGTGTCTTTTTACTGTATGGGCACTGACCATTAGTAGGCTGATGTTCTCTTTGTTGGTGTCCGTGACGCATATTGAGGGACCCTCCTCATTCTCCTGAACCTCCTTTATGCCTGCGAAACCTGGACTGTCTACCAGCGTTATGCCAATAAACCAAACTACTTCCACCTGTGCTGCCTACAAAAGATACTAAAAATCAAGTGGCAGGACAAGATCCTGGACACCGAGGTGCTTGGAAAATCAGATCTCCACAGTATTCATACTCTACAGAAACTGGCACAGCTGAGATGGGCCGGCCACCTTTCTAGAATGCCCAGCGCTTGCCTGCCAAAGAAAATCTTCTATGGCGAACTGTCAAATGGAGCATGCTTTGGCGGTGCACCAAAGAAACAGTACAAGGACACCCTAAAGGTGTCCTTAAAGAGTTTTGGCGTTGACCCGGGATTGTGGGAGGAAATCGCTCGTGACCATCCAATCCAGAATGGAGCACTGCCCTTTGAACAGCAATGCATGGCACAAGCAATGAAGAAACGTGTGGCCAAGAAAACTAAAAACCTTTTGTACCCAGTCCTCATTACTCTCCTGCCCCTGCTGCAACAGACTGTTCAAGGCAAAGATCGAGTTTATAAGCCACTTACGTACCTATGCAACCTAGCTCCCCACCCTCTCTCTTTCTGTCTCATTTTTCCTTTTTCTCTCCTTTCTCTTTTCTACCTCCCTTTTTTTTTCCACTTCTTTTCTCTCTTCTTCCCCACCCCCTCACTGGATGTGGTCATCTTCATCTGTGAAGGACAACAACACTACACACATTAAAATTAGTTCATAATGATTGACCATAAGGATTTGATTTTTTCAAGCATTGTAAAAATGCAAGTTGAAAATCAGGTTATAGTAAATTTATTCCATAAAAAGGTAAGTTCACTAAAAGATGAAGATATAATAAAGACTAGAAGATTAAAAAAAAATTATTATGCAGTGATGATTTCATTGTGGTGCAGCCTCAAAGAAACCACAATGCACAAAGAATGGAGATTTTAAATATTTTTGCCCTGATAGAGAGGACATCACATATTCTTTGCCAGCAGTTTACAAAATTGTAAATAATTACTTCTCATAGATCTTCATCATGGTTTTTGGGTGGTGGGGGTGGTCATGGGGGTTCCTTCAAAATAGTCCTGTCCAGGCTACTTTGATCCCTGTTGGTCAAATAACAGAAAAACGTTATCTGTAAAAATCATCTTTGGATAAAATAAAATATTTTGCTACATTTCACGAGACAAAAATAACAATATCCAGGTAAATGGAAGATATGTATGCAATTTTTTTTATAATACCTTTATAACATTGTTACCCTGGTTAGAGTTTAACCAATATAGAATTAGAATTTCAGTGATAAACTTTAGAGAAACATGTATAGGAACAGGATTTCATATCTATGTGCAATCATTTTTGTAGAATCAAGGGTCATGTATGTCCTGAAAAATACATCAATGTCTTGAGGCTTATCCACAACCAGATGACTGCGACTATTTTTTATAGAGGATTGGAGACAGATCTTTCTGTCATCCAAACTGGGGTCAAGCAAGGATGCATCATTGCCCCAACTCTGTTTTCCATTTTTTTTACAGTTATCCTGGTTCTCATTAAGGACTGCCTTCTTTCCAGAATTGATACTGAATACTGAACGGATGGAGGGCTCTTCAAACTGAGATGGTTTTGCTCGAAGGCCAAAGTATTAAAAAACAACCATCCTTGACTTTCAATATGTTGATGACTACGCCATCCTTGGGCACACTGAGGGCATGCTCCAGACTGTGCTGGATCTTTTCAGAGAAGGCTACCAAAACTTTGGGCTTCTCTGTCAACATCAAGAAGACTAGTGTCTGTCAGACTGCCCCAGGCCATGAATGTAACCCCACTCCCCATTTTACCACTGAAGGAAAGACCCTGGAGGTAGTCAAGCACTTCCCCTACCTTGGTATCCACCTCTAAAAGACTGTTACCTTGGTGAGGAGATCCAGAGCAGGATTGGGTGCACAAGTGCTTCCTTTGGGAAATTGCTACAGTGTGTCTTTATTCATTGCAATCTCCAGAAAGACAGCAAGATCCAGGTCTACAATGCACTCATCATCCCCACTCTCATCTACAGATGTGAAATATGGGTTACCTACCATTGTCATCTCAAGAGCCAGGAGAGGTGTCACCAATGATGCCTCCAGAAAATCCTCCACATCAAATGGGAAGATCGCTGCACAAACAGCAGCATCTTGGCTGAAGCCAGTGTTACCAGTTTTGCATCAGTGATCCTCAAGCACCAACTTCACTGTATCGGATATTGTGTGTACATACCTAACTTTTGACTCCCATCTATCCCTGACAGTCATCTGGATCTCTGGCTCCAGGATTGGACTTTTAAGTCACCTCAAGACACATCAACAAGCCAGGGTAGAGACCGAGGTATTGCAGATGAGTCTAACCCCTGCATGAATGCAGGCATTTGTCCAATCTCTTCTAGATGATCTCCAAAGTCAATTCAACAACTGTTGCTGCAATTTAAACCCAGTAAAGCGACATTTCATGACAAGCCTAGATTTTGTGTATAGATACATAATCAATAGTAAATCTGATCAGAGAGAAACTTCCATAGAACCATTTACTGTAAGAATATGTAATTGTGTCAAAACTGAACTTGGTTTGTTTTTTCCAAAATTTATTTTTGACAGGCTAACCAGAAATGCAGTGGCTATGCGTAGGGGGTGTATGGGGGTGCACATGCACCCCCTGAAAGCACTGGTGCACCCCCTGACTGGCCACGCTCCCCACTTAGGCGATGGGCAGGTGAGGCAGGTGGGAGTGCCGGATGTAGTGCTGTAGCCACTTCTGGCAGCACTGCGGCCGCTTCCTGGTTGGTGAGTTTTGCTGTGGGGGGGATGCACCCCCCCCCCCGCCAGGTCAGCAGGATTGGCCACAGGGGGACCCCCGTCCAGTCACTGACTGGTTGCTGGGGCAACACCCTAAGGTGGCACCCGTCACCCATGCAGAAATGAGGTTTTTTTCAGAATTTTCTTGTATTCAAATTTTCAAACTGTCCAGTTCTCTTTCCATTTTAGAACAAAGTCCAACTTTGCAACTTTAAAATCATGGGCAAAAATGGAATAGTTGTTCTCAATGCCTGTTACCTGTACAGCACCAAGAGCATATGGAATAAATATATATCTCCAAAGACCACTAGCATAACAACTGATTAAATAAAAAGTTATCACTCGGGACATGTGGACAGTGCTGCATACGTGCAATAAAACATGTTTTAGATTCCCTTCTTAAACACAGAAATTTTGTTTGCTGCAGAAAAGTTTCCCCCTATAGAAAGTTGTTCGTAAGTATATGATTGTTTTGTAATTTTCATTTAAAATTAAGAGTCAATTACAGTGTTTTCTCACTAAGACCCACATGTTTCCTCACCAACTGTGCTTGGATCCAGGTGTTTCCCCTCCAGCTCTTTGCTCACGGAGTGTATCTTGATTGTTTATTTAGTGTAATTTAGGTTTCTATGGAACTGGCAGGATGGGAGTATTTGGCATTGATAGCAGCTGAAATGGTCAGTTTTGTGTTGCTTCCTGAGAACTCACTCTTCAATGCTGAATTAAATGGAAATTTTGGAGGAAATCGTTCACTCTTGAACTGGAACTAAAGGTCTATTCTTGGGCTGGCAAGAACAAGAATATTCCTATAATAGATATAACTATTTTATATATTTGATAATTTATTACATCAGTGACTCAATTCTCAGCAACATAAATAAGTGTAGCTAGATAAAAAGCAGTGAACCATCTCTAAGCTACAGGTCCTGATTCTCTTGTATACATCTGTTTCAATACCTCATATCACCAGCCTCAACTTTGGAGATGAACTGGAAGATCTCAAAAAGGTGGTAGATGGGAAAATTTGAGTGGGATTTGATTTTTAAAAAATCTCAATTACATGCTTTTCTATTTGTTTATCTTTTAACAGAAAACTGGATGAATTAAAAATGTTGTTCCTTCCTTCCTCATGTCCTTGTGACAAGTTATTTAGTAGAATTTGCAGATGCATTGGAATCTGATATGGCCGCACTATGAATGCTTCTGCTACGGCCTCAAAGTTGTGACCTCTGAGCTGTCAACTGTGCACCTTAGTGTCCATGCCACCTCAGCCCCCATAAAACACCATTAGCATTATTTATGTCACTTTTATCTAAAGTTATTTTTAGAATCCCCACCAAATTCTCAAAACTTTCTCTAATTTAAGGGTGCCATGCCATAGAATTTGGTCCCATTTCTCCCAGAGCTGCACTGGCTTGCTGTTGGAAATCTGAAATCACTTCCATCTTTGAGGCAAGTCGTGGGACACCAAATCAAGCTGTTCTCAAAATATAATACCAATGACCATGCTTCCTATGGGACTCTTAACGTGCAACTATGGAACACGCTCAAGTGTTTTATCATAAAAAATCCATGCATTATTAACACTAAGTAAAACTGAATATGTTGATGTTATGACCATGTGTTTTCACCAGACAAAATACAGTTCTTAAATCTTAAAAATCTATTTCCTTTCAGTTAAGTGAAATCAAGGCAGCAACATTGGCTTTGGATGGTTACGTGTGTGTAGATCTTGCTGGGTTGAAACCTTAAAAGACATATCATCTGTAACATGATCAATCAAGCTATAGTTGGCCTCACTTTATGCATAAATCAAAATAAGGCTGCATATAAGTGTCCTAAAACTGTTTAAATCAAATGATAATTCCAACATTGCTTTGGAAATTAAGACTCATTTACTTTACTTTTCAAGTTACCTTTTATCCTCACTCTTAGTTGTTAAGCTAAACATGACAATATCTACAAGACCTACACTCTGTAACTATGCGCATAGTCATAATTCATAGTAACATTGCTCTTTTGAACTAAATAATCACATATTAAAATCTATTTTTGTAATAAAGTTAAAATACAGTAATTATCATTTTTTAACAACAACAAATATCAACTGACTGTATAATCAGGGGTGGGGGGGGAGGGGTAAGGAAGGGGCCCAATGGTGCAGCCCCTCCTCAGCCCCCCATGCCCTTTGATTTCTAGTCCACCCAAAATTTAAAACCAACTGCCTGGCAGTGGCAACAGCATTTCTATTTAGGCAACTGTAAAGGAGTCACTTTATGTTACAGCTCAGTATAATCTACCTTATTCCTTCTAAACTCTTCATTCCACAGGTGCTAAGAACCCATGCTCTTTTTTTTAATAATCTTAACCTAATCAAGCTTTTCCTTCCTCTACAATTCTGCTGTTTGCTGCACTTGGTAATGTAGCTTCTATTTCACATCCCTAAAGAATGTCTTTAACTCTAGCTAAAAAAAATTGACTCAGGTGTGGAAATAACTTTCAGTGAAGCATGGAATGCATTGTCAAGATGCTCAGAAAGACTTATCTTGTGTATCTGAAAGAGATGCACATTTAATTCTAATGATTACAGGACTAAAAAACAACATATTTTGATTATTTTTGCCTAGTTTGTTGTAGTTTTGAATACATAATATATGACAGAGCACATTAATGCACATTCCAATAAAATTATATTTGTTTTTGCTTTGATCATAAACTGAATACTATAGCCCTAGGCCCCTAGCACATTAATAAAGATTCTAGTTTCTGGAGAAAAAATGTGTTGTGTTATATGCAATGACACACCACATCATCTGCACCAGCCCTTTTCGCAATACTAGAAACTTAAAAATGTTGTGCATATAGGTCCAGCAAGTGTGTATATAGGTCCAGCAGATGACTAATTAAGATACAAAGCTGTTGCTTGGACAGGAGGAATGCTTTTGCAATAAGAGCTCTCAGATAGAGCTAAGAAAGATTCTGGCTCTTTTTCCAGTATACTCTTAAATTAGTCATTTAATCTTTTTCTTCCTCAATTCTCCAAATGTAAATTGGGAATGACAATTCCTCCAAACCTCATATAAGTATTAAGGAAAGTTAAAGCATTATTATTTGTGAATCATTCAGGTGCTGACTTACAATGATAAGCACCATAGAAAGATCAAAATAAAGAGCTGTTAGCCCTATTTGTTCTTTCCTTCATGTGGCTGACTACTTTGAAGGACCTGTGCTGGAAGAGAGTGGCAGAGTAGACAAGCCTTCTCAGGACTGCAATTCTCTTTCTCTACAAGTCCATGAGGTTTGTAAGCCAATTCCTTGCTCCATCACCTTATCCTTTATCAGAGAAAAGTGTTTTACCAATTCCACTGGACACTTACTAAACTACAAACCCAGGGCTTATCTCCAGAGTTGCACCTATTTTAATCTTTTGTAGTTAAACAGGTGTAAAAGGTAGCATAGAAACTCTATTTTGACTTTTACCAGGTTTGTTTTTCTCTAACATGTTATTTTAAAATAGACTTAAGTTAAAAACCCCACTCCGAGAAAAAATGAAGGATATCCAAACAAAAGCAGCACTTTTCTAACTAAACCGGGGTAGGCAAAATACAGCCAATGGGCTGAATCTGGCCTGCAGTGGATCCCTCAGCCCCACCCAGCCCAGGTCCAGTGGGAAGCCCAGGCCCTGGTGCATATGCCCGCCCCTGAACAGAGGTGCTGCCCAGCTCAGACCGCAGCCTACCCTATCCCCATGCACAGCTCTTGGGCGTGCCAGGAGCTGTAGTCTATGGAGCTGGGTGGCACAGCAGCAGGGCGGGGGTGGCACGGCAGCTGGACTTGGCTTCCCAGCAGCCCCCAGAGTGGCAACTCACTCTGCCTGCACATTTCCAACTGCCATTCCCAGTATCTCTACTACTACCATCAGACCTGACCTCACTGCCTGGGCACTCCAGCCCATCTACCCTGCAACCACCACCAGAGGTGTCACATGAAGCTGGCAGGTGGGGTCTCAATGGAGACTGGCTCAGGACCCCCACACTGGGCAGATAGGATGGGGCCATGGGCAGGGAGCAGTGGGAGTGGGATGGGTGGGTGGAGCTGGGATTACAGGGTGGTGACAGTCTGGAGCTGGTGCCCAAGGCACAGCTGTAATCTGCTCCCTGAACATTCCTGTGACAAGTAGTGCCCATCACAGGGACATGCAGGGAGCAGATCATGGTTCTGCCCTGGGCCCTGGCCCTGCACTGTAACTACCCTGCAATCCTGGCCCCGTCTGCCCATCCTGCTCCCAGACACTGCTCCCTGCTCACCTGTGGCCCCACCCCATCCACCTGGCTGAGCATACCCTGCCCATGGGAGTCTCAGACTGAACTTTATGTAGAGCCTGCCCACCCATTTTCTTCTTCCATCTGGCACACCCAGCAGGGGGTATGGGGCAGACAGCCTGGGGCCAAACAGGATCAACTGGCATCTCCCTGGCCTCCCCTCCACTGGCCACGCAGGGCAGTATAAACAGTTGTGATGGGGGGACTGAGGCCAGGTCAGAACCCTCTGCCCCAGTCCCCAACACTCCTTAAGTGGCCCTTCAGCCCAAATTATTGCCCACCCCAGAACTAAGCCAAAACAAATGTACATACAGATAAGGTTTCAGCCACAGCTGTTGCATGGAGAAGCAACTAGGAGTTGGTTTCATTCTCATACTCCTCAGTTCTGCACTTAAACAGCATTTCCCTACTTGGAGGTCATATCAGAAATTTTTAAATTGTATAGTTTTTACACAAGCTGCTATATATACATACATAATTTTGACATGTGTGTGCAGCTACTTTCTGCACACAATCTTACTACATTGTAACCTCCAGTTATTAAAACTGATATCCTTCACATTATTTGTTTTTTAAATTGTCTTCACAAATGTATTACAGTTCACTTGTTCTCTTTTTCTAAAGGCAGCTCAATGCCACAATAAACCACTCACCAAAAATGGAAAAAGTTGAAGATTGCCTTAGTTCACAAAACAATGCATAACATCTTTTTTTAAAACAACAATAAAAGGTGTCAGAGTGCATATTTGGATTATTTTTTGAAACTCTTCATATAAAAATTTTATTATCCGTTTTGACTGAACAGCAAAATTTTTCATCTTCACTGAGCTTCAAGGAAGAAAATCTAATGTTTTCTGGTTCACTGTAACAGAGATAATGTATGAACAGCATCTCTTGATCTCTCAAATAAAACATGTTTGCTTTAATAAAATGTATAAAACAAGTTTCTTCAAGTTCACATCTCACCTCCATAAGTGCAAAAACAATAACCAAAGCCAAATAATAATAAATAAAAATAGTTTAACATTGTCTGATCTAAACCTACGAGGGGTAGGTATGTTGCGAGGGGTAGAGAAGATTGCCAGAAAGGAGCTACACTAATGTAGTTGACCCAGTGCAAAGACTTAGCATGGATATATTGCATCTATATGGACTATGGCTTACATGTTTTGGCAGGGAATAGAAAACTGTTGAGACCATTTCAGTTTCATGTTTCTGTTGTTCCTTCAGCAATGTCCGAGATTGTGAGTAACTTGAGTGCCTAAGAAGCCAACTGGAAAAGGAGGAGCTCATGGATGCATAAGCCACAGATACTAGGCTTATCTCCCTCAAAGGAGAGAATATAGTCTTCCTTATACAGTACTTGTCTGCCTTTAATAAAACCTTTGGGGGGTTAAATTGACCCTACTGAAGGCAAGAGGACTTTTGACACTGACTTTAATGCATCCGAGATTTTAGTTTGTAATTTTATTAAAACTAATTGATGATGACCATATTAAAAAAGATATTTATATTTTTTATTTGCTCATAAAAGTACATAAGACTTTTGCTCATCTTTAAATAACCGCTGTAAATTGCTTACTTAGAAAATCCTCTGTGCCTAGCAGAGAACAATAAGGCTAGGGACAGACATTCAAAAAGCCTGAGCTTGAATTGATTTAATCTTTGCATGTTAGTCGAACCTGCCTAGGTTGAACCAGTTTGCAACCGAAAAGACATTCCCTCTGGACTGAGGAAATGCTGGCACATTCTGCAGTGGCTCCGTCTAGAAGCTGCATGGTGCTAGAGTAGCCCTCCCTTCTCTTCTACAGAACTGAGGTGAGAGGGGGCAGGCCAGGCCCCAGTAGGATGCTCTGATTAGGCAGGGCTATAAACCCCAACCCTGCCTGCACAGTCCCAGGCTTTTCCCTGCTTGATGCTCAAGGGGCAGAAGGGTTGCCAGACCCCAGCCCCAAGCTGGCACTCTGAAGCAAAGGGGAAGCCAGGGGTGCAGTACATGCATCTGTTGATGATATGGAGTTTTTCAATCTCCCTCTCCCTGCTTCTTCATACTTTCTGCAGCAAACCTGACAGGTGAGGGAGCCAGCAGGGAGCTGATAACAGTGTTCATCAACCCATCAACAAAACAAAAGCCTCCCTCATTAGTTCAAGCTCTTCTTAAACAGCTTTTTCCAAGGAAGGAATGGAGGGGCATTACTAAATGACCTGTTGATTAGCTCCCAAGAGCCCTAAGCAGACACTGTCCTGTCTGCCTTTGCCCTGCCCCAGTAAAATTGGAGACACACAGGCACCTCTCAGCATTAGCTAGCATACCACATGCCTAGGGTCCATGGGGCTGGGATCTGTGGTGTGGGAGATGGGAGGGAGGGAGGGAGGGAGGGGGATCCCTGCTTGAGCAGTGAGCAGCGATGCGGGGTGGGGCAGGGGGAAGCCAGGCAAATGCTGCTATACCTGCAGACTTCACCAGAGCTCTGGCTAGGGAGCAGAGAGGCAAGGCCAGCTGTGCTGTCTGGAGCAGACAGCCCACTGCCAGGGCTGCAAAGTATCTGGGATGCTGGGGGACTCTGGCTTAATTTAAACCAGGACAGGGTTTGGGGCAGACATTGCATAAATTGGTTTGACCCAAATCAGTCAAGTATGATACTACATTCAACCAACTTTATCTTAAACCAGTTTCAGCCATTTTGAAATTGGTTTATGTGCACTGAATTTATGTTCTGTTACAGGTTTCAACCAGTTTCTGATTGCTTAAACCGGTTTATGTGTAATGCCTGTTCCTAGTAACAGATTAAGTGAAGAGTTTAGTAAAACTGGAGGTGGGGTAGTGGGCGTGGTTCTACAACCTATTGGCAAACACCAAAGAGTATTGATGTAGACTATCTTTTTTGGCCTATACATTGTATGGCGTATGGCACACTGTATGCACATTTTGTTTTTTCGGAGTAAGCCACTTCTTGAGAAAAGTCAAAATGACCTTCAAACAAGCAAGCAATCACTATTTCTTTAAACTTGATCCAAGATATCTTTCCTTGTCAGAATGCATTACTGAGAACAGCAGCAGCACGTAGCTCTGTTTAAGCTGTTAGCCTGTGGTTTGCTTCATAACCATAGCTCAGACATTCAAGCTGAAGACATAAAGAAGCAGAAGTGAGCAATGCCAAAATAAGTTGCTATAGGTTAAATATCACTGTGGCAAGACTTCATTTAAAAATGTTTATTTGATTGAAAAATATAACTTTTATGATATAATATTAGTCTAATTTTGTGTTACACTTTGCTATGTTTTACTTAAGTGGTTGTAGTAGATTGTTTACTGGGAAGAATATATTTGTTTTCTCATTACAATATTTCTCAATTATGGAAATTGTTACTGTGCATAGGTCATCAACAATAGGAAGTTAACAGTCCATTTAGCAGCCTTATACAACCTAATCTGATGCTTAAGACAAGTAATATCTGCACTGCTAATGTACAGCTGGCTTGTCCATGGTCTCTCTTCTACTTAGCTTTACAAATGATGTTCTTTACTTTTTGGCCTTTCTGATCTCCAGACAATTATTTTCTTTCACAGCCAAGAGACTTTTGGAAGCTTCTCTGTTAGAAAACTGTTTAGAGCAGTCTGAGTGCTCAACCTGCCATCCCAATGGGCTGAATGAGTGATATGGGGTCAGTCTGTGGGCTGGATCCCATGGGTGGGTCAGTTTGTGGGCGTGAGGTTGCACCACAGATGCCATCCAGCTGCAGCACAACCCCACTGACCAGCTCCAGCTGCTGAGTGACCCCAGGTGCTGGCACAAAGGGTAGTGTCACTCAGGTACATAGAGCTCCCCGTGGGTCTGAAAATACGGTGGTGAGGGTGTCATGGCAGGATTAATTACTACTCTTCTGTAAGCCATGGCAATTAATGCTGCCACCATTCCACCACTGCTAAACTTCCAGACCCCTGGGGAGCACTGCAGCTGGATGACATGGTCCTATAGGTCAGATATTGAACACCACTGGTTTAGACCTTTGTAAACTATTCTAACAGCTTGTACATAAAATGGAGATTTCAAATGAAAAAGAATTTGTTTTTGCCCCTAGGATCTATTACTTTGTTCATATAAGAAAAGAAATGATCAAACTTCTCAGTTTACAGGCTAGATTCTGTTCTAAATTCAAATACTGCTTGGCATGAAAACTATTTTTAGGCCTGGACTAAACTAGAAGAACCTGTGGGCTCCTGTAATTTACGCTAGTAGTACATAGCCCTTAAATGACCAAATCCAATGGAGGATCACCGTAGCAGAAATTAGCTTTATAAATCCCCTCTCCCCCTCAATACACTTTTCCTACAAGGGCCAAGGGGGCAACTGGTGCAGGAGTAATTCTGCTGGCTTTATGCCAGAGCAAAGGGGAATTTTCTGCTGGCCCCTTCTAACCAGAATCCAGCATTTTTATACCACCTGTGCAGCAAAAAAGAGATACAGCAGAAATGTGAAGAGGTCTTACATATGTCAGCATGATGGAAAGGAACATTTCACCTAGAACACTGTGCAGTTCTGGTCAACCATGTTCAAGAAAGATAAATAAACTGGAACAGGTATGAAGCATGGCAATTTGGATGATCAGGGAACTAGAGAGCCTCTCTTATGAGACAAGAGCTTTGCTAGTTTAATCTAGCTAAAGTGAGGATGAAAGGGAAAGGGGAAAAGAATAGAACTAATCAAGCTAAAGAACAATATTCGAACAAAAAGGACCACATCAATAAGAGTTGTAATGCTGCTGACCAGCTTCACATTTTTATGTAAGCATTACATGTGACACATTGAAAACACACAGTTGTTTATAATTCTGTAAATAAAATTGTTTCCAGGGCAATATACTGTCTCAGAATAAGCACAATGGTGTTATTTTCTAAGTTGTTAATATATTTATCACCACTGTTTAAATTTATAATAAAATATCATCAAACATTCATACAGGCTTCATTTCAGTCTCAGAGATAAACAGAACCTTTTCATAAGGTCACACACAGACATCCTTAATGAAATGCCTGACTGAATTCCCTTTCTCTGTAACACCAACTGTCAAGAAATCACCATGTTAAAAAGGAAGGGGGAGAAGGAAAACTACATTCAGAGTAAACTTTGCAGGTTAGTCTTTATAAAGTAAATTTTATGTTATAAAGATGGTTTCATAAAGGTGAATGCTATTGATAAGGGGGTTTCATCAATCAATTGATTTAAAAATCAAGTTCAGTGCTCCAATGACTGGCATAAGTATCTCAGCTGAGCACTGGAGACTTCTAGCAAGGCAGAATAAAAGAAATTCTACCCTTAAAACTATGAAAAGCTGCTCGGTGGAGCTCACTCTAGTGATTAGATCTCAAGTTCAGCCAGATAGCTGTTGATGTTAATTGGCAATAAAGTACTAATTGGAAGCATCTGTAAATATATTTTGCAGTCCTGCTGTACTGGTACATATATTTCAGGTGTTTGGACCAAGCAAAATAGGTAGTCTCCCTCCCTAGCTCTCTTATATCAGCCTTTGACTTCTTTTGGCGATTAATATCTTGTAATTGTCCACAGTCATGGATCTAAGTAGGACAACTTTACATTCACACATTCTCTGAATAAAAAACTTGGTAAAACTCTCAGCTCTAACCAAGATCCCTGACAATACCTATCAATTAAACATCATATCCATTCCAGCACCAGACCACCAAGCCAAAATCTGGAACCCTTCAAAAGGGAGGCCAGGAGTTGCACATGTGATGGCATTTAGTTCTCAGGGACATATCTGCTAGCGCCCTCATCATGACCAGAAGAACATATTCTCAAATACAATCAGTAGCATTTAGCAGCATTATGCATTGTTCCCAGAACTTTTTCTTTTCCTCCAAAACAAAAAAACACATTGAAAAATCAGATGGATTATGCAGCAGCTGTAGAAACTGAGCCAACTCGACCTGGGGTCAGTGAAAAGACTCCCAGAAATCTCAAAGCAAGCTGAGTAAAGGGCATATTGCACGGATCCACTCGGCTTCTCAGGGAGGAAGGGAGTATCCCATATTGGCTCTATTATTCTGAAGGATAAATATTAAAACACAATTATCTGCCTCATTTGACAAATTTTAATTTGGGAATCTAAACACATGACAGTAAGTATTACAAACTGGGGAACAGAGGTATAAAAAGATGGGGCAATTTATCCATGGCATCAGACCAGGCCAAATACCAGACCTGATACCGCAACTCTGATCTCCTACCTCAGGGTCCAGTTTCATCCTATCCACTGGATTTGTTTCTCTTCACACTACACAAATAATGGAAGCCTAAGGTGCTGAGATAATCAGTATTTTTGTATTCCCGCTGAAGAGAGAGAGCAAAGTAAGTGAAGACTGAGCTGAAGTAGAACTTGCGGTCTATCTGCTACCACTGAATACCTACTTACTTGAAATCAGCGATGCTCTAGATTTAGTGCAGACTATTTCAGGCTAGTTCCAATCAGTATTTAATGAAGCCCAGCTGGGTACTAGTTTGTTATACCTTTCAGTAGCTATCATGCAATAAATCATGCAAAACTTTGTTCCTGAACCTTCCTCCTTCAGGGCTAGCATTCTTTGTGCTGAAAGAGAGTGCTTTTCATGATCTCCCTATCACAACTGCTGATTACTGGGAGTATATGTATAGTGATTCATTCTTTATCATGTCCTATTTTTTATACTCATCCTCTAAAGCAGTGGCTAATTGCCACTATCAGAGACAGGATAGTGTTAGATGGCTTTTGGTCTGACCCAGTAGGACAGTTCTTACATACTAATGCTGATGTAGAAAATACATCATGTAAAAAAAAAATCATTAATATAATTTTCATTTTGTGCCTAAGAGCCTTTTGCCAATTTTTTCAAACAAATTAGGGTTCTGTCAAGGGGGACTCACATTTGAGGCCCTAATTCTGCTGGATGTTTAGCTAGCCTGTCACTTGGTGCACAAACAAATCCAGGTCATATTTAAAAGAATGTTAGAGGTGTCAATCAGTAAATGACAAAGTCATGCTTGTCTGCTTATGCCAGTGATGACTAAAATAGAAGTGATTTGTGATCTGAAAAGAGTGCATGCTGACACACACACACACACATGCGCGCGCTCTGGAAACTCTCAGCTTTTCATCTAAAATAATTCACATGACAAATCTGAAACCCAGCAACCAAGAACCAGCAATAACCTGATCAGCATACAGATTTTTTTTAGTTTTTATAGAAACAAAAGATTTTTAACCTTGGATGATGTATTCCTTTCAGCATGACATAGTTAGTGTGTATGTATAACATTGCCCTCTGCTGCATATTAGCAGAACTGTTTGTACATGAATTTGGGGCCATGGAATATTTTCCATTAGTTAATGTGGTAGAGATCTGTGCTCTTCGGCACATGAGTGGTATCTGATATTTAGCTTCTCTGGCACCGTGCAGTACCAGGCAACTATGGCATATGTAGCAGGAGTGACAACTGCAAATTTCTGTGTACCAATTACACCAAAAGGGGACCAAGGAGCATTAAAACACATAACAACAATCAACTGAGATAAAACACTGAAAGTTGCTTCTAGAAATAGGTTAAAAAAGATGTAACCCCTGCTTCTGTATCCAAAATTCACTCGCACAGTCCAAGACATGACCCATTTAATGTTTTGCATGCTATAGCTACAACAACACTTAGTATTGATGCTAAATGCTAAATACAAAACCAGAAAGGAAATGAACGACTTGCATTCTCAAGTCACACCGAGCTCTTGCTTCAAAGAGCAGCCTGAATGATTAGGTGACAGGATGTCGAGGGCAGAAGATGTATTGGACTCTGAAGGTTCAGAATAGCAGCCAGAGAAAGGAAGAAAAGGTGCAAGAAAAATTTTAGTAACAGTAGTGGGGCTTCCCTTTTAGTTGAGAATTTAAGAGCAGTTAAGTGAAGGAAAGTTAAAAGAAGGCAAGCAATAAGTTTGAGCTTAAGACTAGATGGAGGAGAAAAGAAAATGCAAAGATCAAACAGAATGACTGAACTGAGGGAAACTAAAAAAGAAAATCTAAAAGCAAAGCAAAGCAAATGCCATCGAGAGAGGCAACTCCTTTTATTGATTGTGCTGCTTGTTACGGGTGTTCAAAGAGAAATAGGGTCAAAGCCGGCTGCAATATAGGAAAGTCATACAAATGTCTGTGTGAATGAGCCATATTTCATTTTGGGACTGCATAACTAGTGTGAGGAACCTGAGTGGAAAAGCAAATGTGTTCTGATAACATCCACAAGCATTGGATATTCTGCTTTTGTCTTTATTTTAAAATTCTTATTAATTGTCTGACCAGGATAATGGCAGCACAATAAAATGGTACTTTCATACAATGATAGCAGTCTTAACCACTTTGCTGCTGGCATCTATGCTGAAGCAGAACATGGCTGACTTCTGCAGGTGTTTCACTTCACATGGGCGCAGCTGCACTGAATGTGCATTTTGCTGCATGCACTTGGCACTCATCCTTAAGAGTAGTTCAGTACTACTCTTAACAATGGCACACCACTCTTACAATACATGTCAGCTGTGATGAATCATGCAACCAAAACATTTTAAAGCAGCCCTTTATAAGCCAGTTCCTGATGTGATGGGTTCAGCACGGAAAGGATGAGACTAGGAAAAAGGGTCTTGCAGAAAAGTAGCCTCACAATTGGTTATAGCAGTGCACTAGAAACCAGCAGGAGACTTAGATTTTGTTTCTGGCTATACTGCTGGTTTGTTTTATTGAGCTGTGGTAAGCCTTAGTGTCATCATCTGTAATGCTGGTGTGTCACTATGGCACTAAAGGTGGCCATATGAATGGCACCATTTACATGCAATGTTTTATTTAGTGAATTTTAAAAAATGTATATTTTTATTCATAGCATTATGGCAGCATAAGAGTAATGTTATAATAGCATTATGCATTAATGTGTATTAAGTAAGGGATGATGGGGTACAATAGAAAGAGATGGTGACACACAGTAGTAGAGGGAAAATTTTTGCTCTGACAACTGCACTTTAAAGATGCAGCTGGGAAAAATGGCATAAAGATCCATTTTATCAGTAAATAAACTTCTTCTTAATACTTTAGGGGTTAAGATCACTCAGCCTTAGATGAAGGAAAGAGTAGACCTCAATGCTGTGGCAATACTGCTGGGCAGTTGATAAGCAAACCTAACAGAGTCCATGTCCTTCTCTACTAAAATATGACATCTAAGGACCAGATGAGAATTCCTACTTGCTAAGCAAAGCATTATAATGAACCTTTCTCCTCTCCACTGGGAACTAAGGTCAGGAGTTAAAAAAAACTGCTAATTAGTTCCACAAGAGGGTCAAGGGAAATGATTTAGGATTTGTAATCTTGCCAAAAGGAAATTATAAAGTTAAGATAAACTTCCAGGCAATAACAGTAATGAAACGATGAATTATGTCCTGGCCAGAGCCAGTTCTAGGATCTCACAATTCTATGCAAAAACGGGAAGTAATCTCTCATTAGCTCACTGTTGCACACAAATATATACCAAATACCTTGCTCCCATTATTCCAGTCTTGGGAATCCACCCCTTCTGCTCAGGCAAAAGTGGCCTGATGAGGTTCAGAGTTAGTATAATTGGTCAGCCTGCTGGAATCACCAGTGGATGTTATAATAAAAGTAGGGTACAACCATATCAGATTTGAAATCCATTTTTTGCTGTATGCTGATGGGATTACACAAAGACTGCAGTAATTCCAACTTTTCCATGGGAAGACTATTCTACAGCCTTCCTGCCTAGCAAAATGTATTTGAAATGTTTAAGAGAATGCGGTAAGTTAATGTTGGTTTCTGAATAGGGATTCAGGAAGTAAAAGCCTGTGGTTCTATCAAAGACACTGTTTAGCATCTGACAACTCTATAAAAGGCCCATTTGACTGTTAGGAACCAAAATGGAGTGTTACTTAATATGCCAACAGTTGCCACAATCAGTAGAAGAGAAAGTTGAGGCTCACAAGATGGAGGTCAGTTTCCACTACCTTGGCAATGGTACCAGGAATGGACTTACAAGACCATTAGAGGCTATAGACATCCAAACCATGAGAAATGCAACACTGGCTGCCTATACATATGCTCAGAGGTGGAGGAGAGAAAGGAAGGGAGGGGGAGGGGGGACAATGACATTTTAATTAGAGAGGTTTCCAGGCAGCCACTCTAATTAAACTGCCACAGCATCACGTGTATTAAGCCCCTGCACATTTCAAAATGGCCATGGGACACTTTATCTAAAGCTCATTCAATGAGGTTTAGTTGAAGTGCACCACAGCCATTTTCAAATGTGTGGGGGCTTAATACACGTGATGTTGCAGCATTCTAATTAGAATACATCAGAGCATGTGTACAGGCAGCCACAAAGACCAAGTTAGGTAGATATGAAAACTGAGAGAAGGAGCTTGAAAAGGTAAGGAGATGCCTCTAGTCAGTGAGATCTTTTATTGTTTTTTAATTTTAAGTGCAGAGTTGATATTCAAGTCTGGAGTAGAGTTGAGCTAGCTGAGTATTTTTGCAGCAATCTTGGAAAAGCACCAGCCATCTATGTCAGCAGGCATCTGCTACAGAGGGCAGGTGTTTGGAAATAATAAGTACAGGAAGAGGTGAAAGATTTTAAAACAAGAAACTTGGTTTTGGCAGCAGTAACCAGAATCTGTGGGCTTAGGGTTGCAACACTTCTCATTGAAGAACCTAGCAGTAGAGGCACCAATACTACTGTCCGAGTGCTTTATACTTTCAAATACTCTGAATCAATTGCTTTTCTACACTGGAGACACAAAGGAGAGGGTGTGAGCTCAATTATTTGAGCACATGGCACAGAGACAGGACCCTGCTCTGACCAAGGAACTACTCATAAAGGAAGAGCTTGCAGGAAAAAGATGGCAGGAAGGACACTGACAAACACAAAATTCTGATAAACATAGATAGAAAGGGATAAATTCAGACAAGGGAGAGTACCTCTCAAATATTTTGTTATTTTCAAACATCTGTAATTCTGAAGTGCCTTAAAAGCCAAGTTACTGCAGGCTAAGAAATTCCTTCACAAGATCCCTGTTCCTGTTTTAATGTCATGCTGTCCTCAAAGGGGCATGAGGTCATCTGAAGTACCTACCACCAAGGGAAAAGTCTGGGGTAGCTCAGGTCTCAAAAACTGGCTTCAGTACCTAGGGCAATTAAGAAGTGATGCACTACTTCCAAGAAAGGGCTCAGACATGTGGTCTAAGCCTGGGAAGTGGATCCTAAAGAAATAATACTTAAATGCTACCTGTCCTAGTTAGCATGGAAGTTTGAGACCAGCTGGGTCCCTTTGTAACAATCTGGTGACTATAAGTGGTTTATGGAGCCAGTTTGTGACAGGAGTCACTGCTAGGAACAGAAGTTTTTCACATAGTCTTCAAATGAGAAAGGGTGGTTCTTTTCTGAAGTAAATCACATAACAGATTGACAGGATATTCATCATGGTAGAATGAACGGCTTTGAAAGTTGTCTCATGCCTTTGTCAGAAGAAAGGTTGTATACTCTGAGGTCTTTTCTATCCTCAATCAATGACAGTGATTGCTCTGGCTCTTAAACATGTCTGTGTAGAGTTTTTTAACCTTTGTGATCTTTATTAATCTGTAATGGATTACAAAAGAGGATTTGACGTTCCAAATGTCTTCAGATAACTGAAATAAACTTTAAAAAGTTAGTGTGTGTGAATGAATACATTTGACAATCAAGTTCCAAAATTTTGTGTGTATCCCAAGAGGAATTTATGATGTCAGAAGGAAAAACGATGAGCATAGCAGCATAACACTAACACCAGGCTATTGCAGTTACCCTTCCAGTGAGCCAATAGCTTGGGATGAGCCATAAAGCACAACTTGTGCAGGAGCAACTTATTTCCTACTGCTACATGTGTGCCAAATGAAGAAAAAATATAACCAACTGTATAGGTGGGAGAGGTGATAACTTTTGGGCACAAGGCCCCCTTTTTCAGGGCAATAAAAGATCACCAGAATACACTTATTTCTTGCATATTTCCAAGACCATCACAGCAACAACACTACTCCAACCCTACTACAAAAAATATAGCTACCGTGGCACTAGGTACATTACAATGAACCTGCATAAGAGTGGAAGCCATTGAATGGTTCATAGCAGATACCACATTACAATTTTTCATGCTGTACCATATCCAGAATGGATATGACATACTTCACTGCAGGGCTTCTTAGCATGATCAGAGGTGGACATACTCCCAGATAAACAGGCATTGCTTTCCCATTTTATTTATTTTAGATAGAAACATAATCTATGAGATTTATCTTTGGTATGTCTGTCAAAATCAGTATTAAATTTTGTGATAAGTGGTAGTATATCTACGGATGAGCGACTTTTCTGCTTCACCATAAAAGAATGTGTGGGCAAACATGTCATAGAATAATGAATCATAGAGAAGTGGGGCTGGATGAGACCTCCAGAATTCATTTAGCCCAATGCCCTGCCTGAGGTAGGATCATCCCTATCCAAATCATCCCATACAAAACATAATCTAAACTCTATATTAGATTACCATCAACCCTGACACAACACAGATCTAACACCCTAACCTGACAATAGGTAAAGCTTCTTAGTTCTTCGGCAATCTCTCTCAGTCTAGGATGATCATGTTCTATGATTGTCTTATCTGACGACAGCTGATGAGGCCTATCTGGGATCAACAGGCTCTATTGCAGCTTGGACATGTGTTTCCATGTGGGGTGGGTGGCGCTGGATTCTTGATTTGGTTTGCAATAAACTGCTCCCGCTTTTCCATCTGTTGTTGTGAGGTTTCAAAGTACTGAGATCCCTGCAGCAAACTGTTCCTCCACTTGGGGTGATCCTGGGCAATAATCTCCCAAGAACGGACATCAATATTGCATTTTCAGTTGGCCTTGAGGACATCTCTGAAGTGCTTTTTCCATCCTCCTCTTGAGTGAATGCCTTGGCTGAGCTAGAAGAATAAAACTTGCTTCAGGAGCTTGGAGTCAGACATGCAGATGACACGGCTGGCCCAATGAAGTTGATGTCTGATGATCAATCACCTCAAAACTCATGGTGTTTGCTTGCAGGAGGATGCTAACATTGGTGCATCTGTCCTCCCACTGGATTCAGAAGATCTTCCACAGGCAGCGTTGATGGTGCTTCTCCAACAACTTTAGATGTCTCCTGTACGTTGTCCATGACACAGCTCCATATAGCAAGCTGGGGATTAAGACCACTTGATAAACCATGAGCTTGGTTTCAGATCTGATGTTGCGATCTTCAAACACTCATTTCTTCAGGCATCCAAAGACTGCACTTGCACATTTGAGGCAATGTTGGATTTCTTTGATGTCAGCCTTCTGAGACAGCTGGGTTCTAAGGTATGGGAAACATCATTCTCCAGAGTCTCACTGTGAATCTGGATTACCAGAGCTGAGGACTGTTCATTAGGAGCTTGTTGGTGGAGGACCCTAGTCTTTCAAAGGTTGCGTCAGTCCAATTTTTTTGTATACCTCAATAAAGACATTGACAATTGCCTGAAGATCTGCTTCTCCTTCCTGTATATCCTTCCAGAAGAAGGTTTAGCCACCTCTATGTTCTTTCAGCAGTCCATCTCCCACTCACCGGGTCTCACTCAGTGCAGCTATGTCAGTATTGTGTCACCCGAGCTCTCAGGCCATGATTGCAATGGGGCGCTCTGGGCATTCAGTATTAGGGTTGTCCATGAGAGTCCTGATGTTCCAGGTCCCTAAAATAATGATGTGTCTCATTGGTATTTTTGACCACGGTAAAGGTGACACAGTTATCCAGTCAGGAAGAAATACGGAATACTGTATTAGACAGGCTATGTTTAGGGCACCTTTTCTAGCCACCTCCCCGTGTGGTGTGAGAAGAGCAGATTCTGAAGAGGGCTGCTCAGTCACAGTTACAGTTGCCAAATCATACTCTTGTCTCATCCAAGTGTTAGATGATCTTTTCTATAACTGCCGTCTTCCTGCCAGTTCATGACTAGGAGCTTCCAGACCTCACAATCCTGCTCCTGTCACCACTGGCTGGTCAAAGGGCTTAAGAAATGTGCCAGCACAGAAGATGCCTGCGTGTGACTTCTTTTATTGTGGAGAAGCTGCTGCACATCAGCTTTCACATGGCTCTTGACAGAATGGGACCTTGATCCAAAGGCAAGGAGAACAAGACAACTGGGAATCTCATTCTGCTGCAGCCTTCATCCACCTTTGCAGCTGCTGAAATGCTAACTTTGACCCTGCTTCCCAACAATTAATAAATCTTCACTGACTAGCATCAGGAGAGAAAGAAAAAGATATGTTAAATGTGCTGCTTTCAGAATTTGTAACACACACACACACACACACACACACACACACACACAGATGCCAGGGGGATGATTGTATCCAAATGCCAAGACAGACAAACCTTCATTTATTTTAGCATGGCATTTAATTTTTGCAAGTGATGGTTGCCTTTATATAGAGACTCTCTCACGAAAAGTGTGAGGAATTGTACAGCATTTGCTTTATTTCTTGTCCCTTGTGATTGCTTATAAAAGGGTAGAATTTCTGGAGGGCTATTTGTTTTCTGTCTTTGTCTCAACCATTTTTT
This sequence comes from Alligator sinensis, assembly GCF_000455745.1. Taxonomy (NCBI): domain Eukaryota; kingdom Metazoa; phylum Chordata; order Crocodylia; family Alligatoridae; genus Alligator; species Alligator sinensis. The sequence goes on along the minus strand of NW_005841966.1, from coordinate 2,847,281 downwards.
TTACAGTTCCCACTGAGCTGAAGACATGTAGAATATCTAATTACATTTCTTTACAAGCAGCACTTTTTCCTTTGCCATACAAAAAAGGAAAACTATTCATTCACAGCGTATTATTTTAAGACCAGTATTAAGATCACTGTATTGAGACTCTGCCAGTATTTCCAATATATGTACCTATAATCTGATTATATACTTTGGATACTCTTAAAAAAAAAAAGAAAGTATGTCTAATGCACAGATGGCTCAACAGTCTGAAGTCTTCCTTTATTCATATATGGATGAAGTTGGCCATTGCCCACACTACCTTGTTCTATTTTTGTTCTTTTTTCCTGGAAATATGTCTTTACACCGAGGGGGATCTGCTCTAACAGTAAAATGTGTTTTTAGTTTCTGTACCTGACATCAGACAAGAAGTATGCCAATCTAAGGCAAACTGGAACAGTGGTTTGGTCATGGCCCATGAGTAATTGGATTCATCTGACATACGCCAAAATACTTTGTGAACTGTAAAGCCTTTTTCAAATTATTTTCAAAGCTTTGAGGCATTTTCAAGTTTAGGTTTCCATGAGTTTCATTAAACTTTTATGCCTGTTTCAGTGCATTCAAATACACTCTGTTTTTTGGTTTTGAAATAAATCCAGAGCTCAAATTGAAACCAGAAAGTTTTGTTCCTTTTGCCTGAGAGTTTTGGTTGCTCCAGTTTTATAGGACTTAGACAAACTGAATCCTTCAATACTTGGTAACAAAATTTCATTTGGAAACCAGAATGAAATCACAATGTTCAGGGCCACATACTCAGTTGGAGCAAATCAGTGTAGCTCCAATGATGTAAGCCAGTGTAGCTTTGGCATCAGCCGAGGGCCTGGCCGGACGCAATCACATTTTAATGTAAACAACATATTCTTTGTCTACACACAGGCACACGAATGTCTATCTGCCCCTAAAATTAGCCGTGTTTTAAGGAGCTTAGAGGTTTTAATAAAACTTCTGCACACTACTGTTATCAGCCTAAGCAGGATACAAAATATAGGCCTGAAAGTCATAAACCTCTTTCTAATATCTGTACAGATATTACAGAGAAAAGCTCTGTAACTCTATACTACTTCACTGAGTCATCCAGTCATCCTATTATATCTGCTTCTAAAAAAGAAAAAGCCCAGGAATGTGCAGTAAGATGATAGCATGAAGTGCTTCAAAGGACTTAATTGTCAACACCACCATGCATTTTCTTCAACTGTCTGGCAATTTGCTAGCTCTTAAGTGATATCTGCAATTTTAGGACAGAATTACAAACTTGTTTATCAGTTGAGAGCTATGCATTTTAGATAGAAAAGGATCCATCTAGATTCTAAACTAAGAGGGGTGGAAGGGGAATGCTAGCTGTCAGCCCCTCTCATTCACACACAAAACTATATTCAAGTATTATATGGGCTTTTCAAGTACCAGAGAAAGTGATAGCATCTCGTAACTGGTTTTTAACTTTCTCTCTGCCTGTATCAAATCAATATCCAATTTGTGGATTTCAACCCTTAAATCAAGTGTCTTTCCTAGAAAATCCTTTAATGAAAGCAAAATCACGGATTCATTTCCATGTTCTGTTCTGTTGTTACAATGGATTTTAGACCCTAATAAAAACTGCTCTTACAGGGAAAAACATGGAAGATAATGATAGTGGTTTTTTGTTTTTTTTTTTTATCAAATCTGTAGCAGGAAGGAAAAAATCTGATAAAAATTTAAGCCACAGGAATAAACCCTACAATGAAAGAGAACATGAATAACTTTCAGGATAATACCTTTTTAAATTCTATTTAAGTTCCTGTTTATGGTTTAAAATGGTTCTTCACCGTTTTCGCATGGCACAATCCAGTGCCATAAGGGAGGCAGGGAGTTCTAGTTGTGTTGGGGAAGACAGAAATCTGTCCCTCTGCATCTTGGCACACAAAGTGCTCCTCTCTCTTCATCCTAAGAGGCATTCTAGGGAGAGCTTAGAAGGCAGAGAAAAGGAAGTCATTAGTTCATTTTGGAAGTAGGCCAAAGCCACAGTCCCCATTCTGCAAAGCATAGAGCACAGGCTACAGGATCAGCTGCGTAACAGATGAAGACACACAGGTTCATAACAGGACACATTTAGCAAATATCAGGCACTCTCATAACATGGAGCTTCATCATTCAGATGGAGCAGCACTTAGCAAAGCAGACTAAAGAGGCCCAATTATCTCTTGCCCCATACGTTGCACTGGTGTAGATGACTGTACAAAGTGGGCATAAAACAAAATGTCAGAATTTTACTCAGCTGTTTTGCTATATATAATCATGTAAGCCTCGTGCAGAGCAAGAGAAAACCCAGAGTCAAGCCTCCAATTCCAGAATATAAAAGTGTGTAGGACAGGTCTCAGCTCATTCCCCACTCCAAAGGAAATATTGTTCATTTATCTGCTGCAAAGGAAATATTTGAAAAAGTCTTGATGTCTGGTTATAAGGTATGAGTCAAGAACAATTACCACACTCATGACTTTCATATAAGGTGTCCTATGTACCTGAATCCAAGGCAGCCCCCCCTCCCCCTCGCAGTAATTAGATTCTACACAGGGAAAATGATAAATTTGCTATAATTTTCCAAGTACATAATCTAATTGGTGGAAGATTGTCTAATTTGTTCCCCCTCCTCCCCCACTGCTGTGGCAGAAAAGCAGCAGCAAGGGGTGAGGGCCCTTGTCCCCACTTATGCCTGCCCCCCTCCCTGCTGCCTGTCCCCCACAAGCCGCCGTGCCCCTTGTCCCCATGCCTGCTTCCCAGCTCCCTGCTCCAACCCACAGCTTGCACCCCCTGCTCCCCTCCCCACCTTCTGATGTAGCTCTACTCTGGACTGGGGGACTGAACAACACTGGCACCCCTGCCCAGCCGCAGCCCAACCCAGCTGGAGGGACCAGAGGGAGAGAAAGTAAGTGGGGTGGGGGAAAGAGGGGGTAGGGCTGCAGGTTTTCCCTCCCCTGCAGTCTCCTCCACCGAACAAGCCACTCTGGCCTGAGGCAGGCAGCAGCTCAGCTCTGGCCTGAGCCCGGGAGCCAAAACCAGAGCTAAGCTGCCACCTGCCCCAGGACAGGCCCTAGGACCCAATATGAGGCTCCCCTCCGCCACGCTGACTGAAGGAAAAAAGACCCTCCTCTTAGATTTGAGTAAATACAGCAATTAGGACCTTCCCCACTGAGACTCTGTTTCTTCACCCCTGTGTATCTGATGCAAGTATTAATTTTTACTTGTGAAATTAGAGATAAGACAAAGACAAAGATTTGGAGCAAACTATTCAAGGGGTTGGGGGGGTGGGGGGAGGTGTGTGCTTTGGAGGCTTTGTCCACCAGGTTCACAGACATGGTCAGTCGTGAACTTAAGATTCTGATCTGAATATTACCAAAAAGTTTGTAGATATTTGATTCTGCATATTGGGTTCTGCCTTTTTTTTTAAAACAAAGGTGAGGGAATGCATTATGTTCTGGTTTTGGGCCTCTCGAGTGACTGATTAACATTACAAGGAGAATGAGGGCCTGATAATGTTTGATTTAACCAAAGCAAATTTCAAAAGAAAACATATAATTGAAAACTGTACCCAGGGTTCTGGCTTTTCAGCGGCTGTTCAAAGATGCACTTATTTTCTTCATTTGCAAAGTTCATTCTGTACCATCCTGCAAAACAGAGATCACTGAGCAGAAAGAGGCTGCTTTTTGAAACATGCTAAAAATTCTCATATTCTTTTTTTATACAGTACTATAGGCATAATTTTTTTTCAAAGTTCCCCTACCTAAGCACTTACAAATAGGAATTGGCTATCTCCTGCTTCCCCCTAATGAGCAGCTCAAGAAGAATCTCCATTCTCTCTTCTTCACAATTTCATCTTTCATTGCTTGGTTCCACTGCGACTCCAGCTAAGCTTTCCTACATCTCTAACCCACCCCCCATTCCTTTGTTTCCCTCTTCTAACTCTTGTTCGCCCCCCTTCCAAAATTTAGCAAGTTTTTTTTTTTGAAGTTGTACATGGCACTGGAAGGGATTTCTCAGATTCTTAGTAGCAGCCTCCGCTCCATCCTCTTCCTTTCCATAGTAGTCAGTCAAGAAACATGTATTCTATGGGTACTTTTGCATTTGGGTTTTTTTCTAACTCCCAACCTCCCCCATCCCCAAAAAGGGACGTTTCGCTACTCTGTGCTGTATTTTCCGGATCTTTAAACAAAGAATAAAGTCTAAAAGAAGAGCTTTAAGATTTGTTGGTGAAAGTGACTATTAGATTCCAGAAAAAGCAGAGTCCAAAGACTGTTGAACAAATGGAGACAAGCACAAAAGTGAAGCAGTGAAGAGAGCACTTCTTTCCCATGCAAGAATGAAAACTGAGGATTAAGTCAGTTCCTAGTCATTATGCTTCATCAGCCACCTGGCACACACAATTCATAGACATAGCAATTCAACACTGAAGCATTTTTTGTTCAGGACATTCTGACCCAGCCACATGCAAGAAGACAGATCTGCTGTAACTACTGTAACTTACATGTTTCTAGCTTTGTGAATGGTTAAGCCCTGTGCAAAAGAATAGATCAAGAAGCCAAGGGGGGCCTTTTGGGGTTCTTGCTTTTTTCTGTAGCATGAGGCATTTTCCTTTTCCTAGAGTTATTTGATCATATTAAACCAGTAACTTATCTGCCATTGAACTGGAGGTTAGTGGTGACCTGGTCTTCTCAGTTTGCATGTGGCTCACTGAAAGGTGTTTTTGGTTCTATTTTCATAGTATTCTGTATCTGTGCTTATATGTGAGGGGATGAAATGGGCAACTTTTTAGGACTCCTTGTATAAGGGTTTGATTGCCTACAAATGCAGCAGACTAGACTCAACAGTCCAGGAAGCCCCTTGTAGTTCTATATTCTTATGTGAAGAGAGTATAAAAGTAAGACTTGTCACTTTCTTGGGTTCATAATTTTTCCAGAGTAACATTAAATAAAAACTGCCCCTATTTTACTCAGTCACGCAATCAGAAACCTTAGGTGCTGCGATGTCCCTCACAGACTGGATTATAATAGAAAAGAATATTTTATAATTATAGTTTTCCCTCAGTGCCATCTTGCTGACAGCTGCCAAATTAAAGTGAAAGTGATTGTTATGATAGCAACAGCATATGGCAAGTGGGTATTAGAGATTCACCCTCTATAAACAACTAAACAAAATGGATGCTGGTGCACAAGTTAGAGAAAGGTTGTTATTAACATTCCTCATCTTTCCATCTTCTGAAAAGCAAATACAGCCTCTGCAGTACATTTTTGGGGGGAGAGGGGCTGTAGAAATAATTAGTTACTCAGTCATGTCTGCTGTAACATCAGTGAAGTCAGTGAATATTCATTACGGATTACTTTGGTCTTGGCAGGTATACACAGGATTTGCAGCGAGTATAGGCAAGGAGGGGAGAGGCAGGTATATCTATGCCAGCACAGCAAAGTGAAAGTATGGATGCAGCGCTGGTAGCAAAGTATGGACACTGGAATAGACTAGCAAGCAGAACACAAGCTTGCCAGGAATCAGGGTATGTACTCTGGTTTCTTTTCCTTCCTATGCTACAATCCCAGCTGCATCTTTACCAATAGGTCTTGGGCCTCCGCTTCATTCCCAAGAGAGAACCCAAGAGTGACTCTGTTGCTCTGAGACAGGGTCCCTAGCTTCTCCCCATGACTCCTTGTACGTGTCTAAATTGGCTTGGAGCCCTGGTAGAGAGAGATTCTCTAAGGTGCATCTCTACCTTGCCTTCTGCCTGACTTCAGATTAGCACAGCTAACTACCTCTCTCTCTTAAGAGTTATTCAGCTAGCAGATGTTTGGAGAAATGCAGGGCAGCCTTTTCAAAACAAGACATTATTTAAGAGACAAAGGGTATATGGTTTTTAGGTGTACTGGGATAAAGGGGTGAAACAAAAAGCCTAAACTTTTAACACCTTCTTAACTAACCAACTCACCCTCAATGAATCTTCACCTTGGCTAAGAAGGTAGACTGCATTCTTGCAAAGCAAACTTCCTTGACTCTGTCTCTCACTTAGAGTCAGCCTGTCATCTTTTCACTGGCACTCCCTGGCAGGCTATCCCAACTCACTCATCCCATTCACTCTTCTTCTGTGCCCCTGGTCCTATTATGATTTACTGTTTCTTTTGATCTCTCCTCCCATCAGACTTATCAACCTTGCTATTGTGTTTGAGCATTTCCAGGGATGCTTCTTATATGAACCATTGTTTCACTTTTCCCCGCTTGATTTCTTTACAATGCCTTTTGATCTAACTCCATCGTGAGTAACCTACCATAAAATCTTCATAAGCATGTATTCATGAAGACTACAGGTATTTCCAAGTTCATGCTGTATAGGCCTGTGCTACTCAAACTGGGGTATGCTTACGTCTCAAGATCTTCAACAAAACTTCTACAGGGTACAAAAAGAGGAATGGGAAAGCAGAAGGAAGGACAAATATAAATAAAGGAAAAGAAAGAAAGGTAAAAAAACCTCAATACTCTTAGGCTGTTGCGAGAGGTTACAGCATGATTGTAGTGATATAACAGATACATAATGGTACATATTATAACAAACTTAAAGGGCTACATGATTCAAAGAGTTGAAAGCCACCTTTGGACCCATTTTTCATAAGCCAGCACAAAGTTCTAGTTAGCAAAAAAGCCTAATGGAGTCAATGCGATAACACAATTTTTTTTTTTAACATGAGTAAGAGCTACCCTCTGAACACTTAGTAATGCCTTTTTTTAAACCATTCTTTTAAAAGATAGATATAAGAATTTGATCCAATCCAAAAGGGACGCCTAACGAAGTAATTGACATTGTTGGTGTTCATAGGATTTCCTTTGGAACCCTCCACCCAAATCTTATTTTGTTCAAAGAAACTAAAGAGCTTAGTAAATCATAGAGAGAACTGGCACTACAAAAAAGAAGAAAAAAAAGAAGAGTATTTAAGGTCATTGACACTTATACCAACAGAATTAGATTTAACTTCTTTAAGATTTTTTAAACCTATAAATTTTGTTTTCTTTTTCTTAAAATAATAATACAATTTAACGTCTCTTTGCTTTAATAATTTTTCCTGAAAATTGAACTCTTTCCCTATCAGCATACAGCACTAGCAAAGTGTAAAGAACTGCAAATTTTACATTGTTTACCTACACATATTGTTTACCAGTCTCTCTCAGCCTAACCACATGTGCTATTTCACAGCTTAGATGTTAGTGTTAGGCTAGGGACAAAATGGAAACAGGTCAAGCCAAGTTATGAAGTTATGGGTTTGTTTGTTTATATAATCATACCAAAAGGTGCACAACCTTCACTCGGATAATAATCCTGACTTTAAAGCAAAACAACTACAAAATCTTACAACAGTACTTTGCTATTCTCTGACCCAGCACCTGGGAATGGAGAAACATGGCACTATTGCTGCAGCATACAGGGAACAAGTTGATTGGTAGAAGAGTGATCTTGAACATGGAATAACACAACCAAAGAAAGCACTGAGCTTGTAAACAGCAGCTTTGAAGTACCAGCATCCCTCCATTTGTGTTCCCCTCTGAACACTCCTATAGTGGATACTGGGTGACTCCACAGGGTTTCCTGCATACTGTCCTTACCCACTTCTTCACTTCCAATTAAACCTGCACATTTTGACACCCACCCATTCATGCAGCTTCAGCTACTATCTACATGGATGACCTACAAACTTATACTCTCCTATACTTCCATATCTTTCTTTCCTTATCCAGTTTCCAAAGATGCATCATCTTTGATTCCTTCCCCCATCTCAAATCATGCCCACGTGCTATCATATCCCATATTTGTTACTTCAAGCTTACACTAATGTAACACACTCTACAAGGGGTTGCATTTTTAATTCTTTCAGAAGCCAGAACTGGTGCAGAAGACAATCCCCTATTAGGTGACTGGAGTATCCCATATTAAAAAGTGTGACTTGCTTGATGAAAGGTGATCTTCTAAAAAATTCAAGCAGTGCTGGTTTTGAGTTATAAAACTATAACCCCTTGGAAATAAGCTACTTGAGATTGCCTTTTGCTGTCCCCCTTTCCCCTCTTGCCCCCGCATGACAGTCTTCCAATTAACAGAAGAGCCGATATATGATCTCCCTCCATTTAATAGGAAGGGAGCAGAGTATTTGCAAGGACACAGACTCTGAAGTAAAACAGCTTGAGACTTGTCAGCTTTTGAGGATACACTGTAAGATACGTGTTTTGTCTGGCTTTTGTATGGAGGTGTTAGTATCTGTATGAAGCATAGCTGGTTGGTAAGGAGTGCAAGCTGGCAGAAAACGGAATTATTTGGCAGGGTACATGGAGCTATGTGTAGGCACTTTTCATCTTAAAACAAAATAGACAGATCTGAGGGTGCTTTCTTTCACAGAAATTGTTCAGTGGGAGCCTGCTGTATACAAATCTCTTTTGATGCCTGCAATGAACTGAAAAGGTTCGGGGGCTGGGGCACATGGCTGAGGAAACTGGGCTTATTTAGTCTGGAGAACAGAAGACTTAGGAGGGATTTAATAGCAGCGTCATGTACCTGAAGGGTGGTTACAAACAGGATGGAGCTACGCTGTTCTCAGTGGTGGCAGATGACAGAACATGGAGCAACAGTCTCAAGTTGCAGCAAGGAAAGTTAGATATTAGGAAAAACTCTTTCACCAGGAGAATAATAAAGCACTGGAACAGGTTACCCAGAGAGGTTGTAGAACCTCCATCCTTGGAGGTTTTTTTAAGACCCAGCTAGACAAAGCTTTGAGTAGAAGATATAGTTGGGGATGGTCTGCTTTGAGCAGGAGGTTGGACTAGATGACTTCCTGAGGTCCCCTCCAACCCTCATTTTATATGATTCTATGACCTGAATTATTTATGTAATTCTGAGGAGTAATTAGGAACAATTAATACATCATAACTGGAAAACACTGTGTTTGCTTTACCTTGTATTATCAAGGTAAGAAATTAAATCCAGATCTTGTCGGTTAGAATTGCCAACTATGGCCATCAAGGTTTCATGTTTCTAGCAGCCCTCTGTAACAGCACTGGTCTCTTTCTGGATCTATTTGCATTCCACAGGAACAGATATGTTTTGTCTGATATACTCCAACCATTCACAATTTAATGCATCACTTGTGAAGTCTTAGCAGAATGTTTTTCTCCAGAAAACAGAAAGTAGAGAATTCTCTTACAATTAGCATGGACTGCACTAACCTACCTGTGCTCTAACTATAACTAGGTGCCAAAACAGGCACAGGACAAAAAGAACACTGTCACCCTCCCATAGCTGGAACCCTCCCAGCTGCAAACCTACGTGAGGGGTCCCAGGGTCAGTTCTGGCTTGTTGTTAGCATGGATTGCCTACATGTGTCCTAACTAACTCCAGGAGCCCCACCAATCCCAAATAGAAAGATAGTTCTAAACCATAAAGCAAACCCTAAAGAAAAATAGCACTAAACTATATTTTTGGAACTAGTTTTGCAGCACTTGAAGCATCAGTAGACACTAGGAATTCAGTCACTGAACTAGCACAGACTCCTGAATGAACTGAGGAATGATGAACTTTGAGGCAAAAAAGGTACAACAGTGCTATATATTCTACACAACGAATCTCAGCAGGACAGTTGTGTAACCTCCATCTTAGCAAGTAGCATCACAGAAGGTAGAAATCACAGCTGTCTTTTCTTGCTCAGCTGTCACTGCAGTAAGCTGGGCGCTAAGAAACCTGCTTTATGGGTGACAACTGCCAGGAGAGAGAAAGGACAAAAGGAGAGAGAAAACAGTCTTAGGAGAAAAACAAAACAAAACAACCATTTCAGTTTTAATAAGCAAGGATTAACAGCATGTCTGCTCTATACCTGGACACACAACCTCACAAAGTAGTAAAAAACTCTCCCCTTCACCTTCTCCACACCTTGAGAAAATGGTTATAGTAGGGGAAGAAGCAGCTAGCATTTTGTACAGCACCTATTAAAGTAAAAGGATGCACTAGTGGGTTCCTGTGATGTCTTTTTTGGATTATGAAGTAATGAAAGACGCTGGCATGCACTGGCAATTGGGATTAGACGACGGGAACAGCTTTAGGCATCTGAAAATACTTTCTGAGTTTTATGTTGCTACAGCAGTGGTACCATTAACAATAACTGAATAAACTCATTATGGGAAAGACTGTACAAAAAATAAAAACAGAAAATTTGGCTCTTAATTTGTCCATCTCCCAAACTCCCCCTCTTTCTATTATCCACTTATTTTAAAAAGCTTCATGAGGAGGAATGATACATGCTTACATGAGTCTCAGCACTATAGTCTGAACCACTCTTCACGTTATTTTCCTGGCATGGGAAAGAGAAAGATGTTAAATATTCTAAATTTGTGAAAGAAATGAGGCTGGAGAAGTTTGATGTATATATAGCAAAAACCATAGAAAGTATTCTAGATCACTTGCCACTGGCTCTCTCCAATGCTTATGGACAGATACTTCAAAGAAAAGGAACTAGGTTTCTTTTTTCAGAAAAAGCTACATGGAATACATACCCGATACGCAAGTGATCTGTGCAAGATGCAGTAAAAACTCATTCACATAAGTTGTGATTGAAAAACAAAACAAAGAAAAAACCCCACACATTTAAAGTAAAAAAAGTACAATTCTTTAGGAAAAAAACATTTATTTAAATCTAATTTACACTGTAAGCCAATTATGGCAAAATATATTACTTGGAAACAGGACAGAATTTCACTGGGTACAAATAGGAGTTGGCTAAACAGTATATAAAAATGTCCTCTGAAAGCATCTACAAAAGATAAAGGCAGATCAGTATAAGCTGAAAAACTAGTGTTTAAGGCAAAACAATTATTTACTCTTTGTTTAAAAAAAAAACCAAAACCTATCATCAAAATATTACCTCTCCCAAGTATCTCCATCTTTCTGAATAAAAATGTAGAATCATGTCTGAGCATAGATATAGGGCATTTTTAGCTATGAAGAGATGTCACAAAGACTTGCAATGGAATGCAGTGAGTCCATGACACCTGTAAGGCAATTCAGGATTCTGTACCTGCTTTCAAAAATACAGAATGTCAGAGCAAAGTATACGAGTGTCACATTTTGCTAATCTGCTGATGGATGAACACTGATAAAAATTACTTAAGACTCTTCAGTATGCAAACACAGAATAACTGTCTGAAGATAAGAAATAAGTAAATGGATTTTGTTAAATTCCATTGCCGAGACATTTTCATGTGCACTTCCTGTCTGAACTAATGTTCACTAAAACAGCTCAAAGTCTTCCTGCTGGTTTCACTGGGAGATGGACTGAATACATACTACAAAAAAATTAAAACAAAACAAAAAGTGGAAGACAAGAATTCAAATTTGGACCAGATCTCAACTATAAGAGGCATTCATTTATGCTCTCTCTCAACCATTCACTTTTAAAATGCTTTAAAATTACTCAGCATCAGTCCTGAGATGATGTACGTGTAGAGGAAGTACTAAGCACCTACTTATCTTAGGTCCGTAGAAAATACCCAACACAGAGGTACTGAATTGAAATGCAAAAATACATTGGAGATGCTATGAACAAGGCTACTACTGCCATAACTAGTAAATATTTGTACCCCTCTTTAAAAATTATACTTGAGTAAATATAATATTAAATTTGACTTTTCAACAAATGCCTATTACATATCTGAAATGAAAATGCATCCTCCATCCAACAAATGTTAGTGTTATGTGATCCTGCTGTACCAGTTCACTCTAATTTTCTCCTTACGCATCATATTAGAAGTCAATATAATTGACAAAAAAAGGAGTTGTTCATTTCCATTATTGAAACAGTACCTTTGCTTTCTAAAAAGGAAAAATATATATATTTTTACAGGTAGATTAAAAAATTGTGCTGTATCCAATGAGGACTAAAATATTTAGCTGAAGATGCAACCTTTTCTTTCACATCAGGCAGAAAAGGGGGTGGGGGAGGAAGTTCTCTTTAGTGTCAGGAGTCAGGTCTTCTTTCAAACGGTTCTGGGT
>NW_005841966.1:2802807-2835198 GCF_000455745.1 Alligator sinensis | reverse complement strand
TAGAGCCTTGGCTGCACTATAGATCATTTGTCGACGGGACATACCAGTGAATGCCACATGCCAATCGGTCCTGTTGACATTCAGCGAAGTCTTCTCCAGCACTTCCCCCACCGTCACCAATAGGCCAGACCACCTCAGGTTATAGTCCTCAGGAGTAAGATTCTGAGCCTGTGTAATAATATCAGATGAAATTATTCAATTAATGAGGTAAAAGGTCAGATTCTAAAATCCTTGCCTTCATTAGTACGTTATTTGGACAGTAGCCCTATTCATTCCAATGGGTTCACTTGAGAATAAGAAATATGTGAAGATTGAAAGTCCCCAAATCTTAGTTCTAAAAATTTGTCTCTTGGTAACTGGATACTTGGTCCAGTCAATGGGGCTTTTTAGAGTTCCACATATTATGTTCCTAGATGACACTAGACATTCCCAAGACTACTATGCAGTTTGCCTAGTAACAAAGTCACCCTGGCATTACCACAAAGTTGTATTGAAAAAGCTGCCAGCCAGATGTAATCAATAAGGATATGTGTATTTATAAAATGATTTTCATCTTTAGAGGGCTTTAAAAATGTCCGATCCTTAAAACAGCCCTATGAAACAAGTACATGCTCTATCTCAATAAGGAAATGGAGGATGTGATTGTAAGTTATTTGCCCAAGAACAGAGAGGGAGCCCACACCAAAAGAAGGGTTAGAACTTGGCACAGAACTGGAAATCAGATGCCATGTGGGCATTGGTTTTATAATTCTGTATTACTACACTGGACAGCTTCTTTATGGATAAAGTGCACTTACTGGGTTGTTTCTCTGCTACGCACTACTAACCTCGGATACAACATCCTGCAAATGGATAGTGGAATGTCAAGTGAAAGATGACAGTAATGAGTGGTTCAACAGCAGTCCAAGGGGACAAATGGCTTATCATCCCTGTCAGGAGCAGACTTGTTCAAAATGAGTCATGCAAAAATGACCTGCATAGACATGTAGAGGGCACTAGACACAAGTCATAGAACAAAGCAAATATGAAGGAACTCTTAAATACATAAATAGGCAAGGAAAAGGACAGATTTAGCAGAAGGAACTGAGCAAATAGAAGGAAGCACAGCTTTAAAGCAGTGGGAGAGATAAACGGGTTCTTTCATACATGAACTAACCCATAACATCAAATTGGGATAGACAAGGTAGTTTTGTTTTTTTTACTTTCAGTTAATTAAGACATGTTGAACTGAATTGATGGAAACGCTGTATTTCGAGCTACTGTTATTGGACATCCACAAGAGAAAAAATCTGATCCTTTAAATAAATGCTTCAGTATTGGGTCAAGAGCAACATAAACATAGCCTAGGACTGTTTTTTCATGGATGGATTATATTGCGAGCAGAGAAAACAAAAGTCCTAAAACTATAAAGCACAAAAGGTGGACATAGTCCCTTTATATAGGAAATTAAGAGTTATTTCTGTTGATTACAATACAATGCAAGCTTAAAAGTTTACACTCACTCCTACATAGTGTCCATATACCATATCAAGTGATACTGAACCTGGTTAGATACCATATTTACTTGAATACAAGATGAGATTTTCCCTCCCAACTGGCATGGGGAAGAAAAGGCCCTCATCTTATAATTGCATATAAGGAAATCTCACTAAATATGTTATCTATCATTAAACTGCTGCCAAAAGCAGCATATGCTCAGCAATGGAAACCCGTTATAAAGTTGATTAAATGTAGCCAATACTGAGCATGACAAACACATGGCCCACACTGGGCAAACTTTTTATTTTTAAGGAAAATTTTTCATATCCCAGGTCAAATTAGCGGAATCAGCCAGATCAATTTCAAATCCTTTTAATTGTTCAAGAACTGTATATGGCAAGTATCTTCCATCCCACACTTTTCAGTCTGGGGCTTCAGATACTTCTAAATCTTTTGGCAGGCATCCTATGTGCAGACCCAAACCCAGAGGCTTGGGGTTGAGATGCCCCCATGTTTCACTTGCTCTCAGCTGTATGGCTGCAGGAGCAAGCTAGGGAGGAATCTCCCATTTCCACACAGATGGCATGTAGCCAAGATCCTCCCACTGGAAGCCGGCCAGTGGGAAGCTAACTATAAGGCTCTCGTAGGGAGTCCTGTCCACATGCAGACAAAGATGCACCCTCTACTACACAGTGCCATTTTAATTGCATTCCCTTGGTTATGGTATTTCCCCTGCCCACACTGGGCAAACATGGTAGGTTTTGTTTGTTTGTTTGTTTGTTCTGTTTGTTTTTTTTTAAAGAAAATTTTGTGTCCCAAGTCAAATCAGCTAAATCAATTCCAAATCCACGTGAGTCATTTCCATAACCATACGTGGCCCTGCTACCGGCAAGCATCCTCCCTCCGCCTGGGGCTTCAGATACTTCCAAATCCTTTGGCTGGCATCCTATATGCAGGCCCAAGCCCAGAGGCTTGGGGGTCAGATGCCCCCAATTTTGCTTGCCCTCAGTCGTACAGCCACAGGAGCAAGCTAAAGAGAAGGCTCTGGCTTTAGACTAATACACAGTACAAACTATACACGATAATAATAAGTAGGTGCCAAAATGCAGCTCAAAAGTGTGTTTATGGAGGACTTGTGCTAAAACTTGCAGCAGTTTTAGAAAAAGGTTTGATTCTGGATTAACTAAGTACATGAGTGCTACAAACAAATTGCTACAGCCATGCTTAATTTCAAGGTTATTGTTTTCAAATTTGCCCCTCACTTCCCTGTTCTCAGAGAGAACAGGATCTGTCAATAAGGAGTGAAGGAAAGGTCTGCTGGGGGGTGGGAAGCAGAGAGCAAAGGGGCTACCTGACCTATTCCCCACCCCCAATTTATTTTCTCTGCTGTAGCAGTGTGAATGGGACAAATTCAAGGCAAACCTCCAATACACTAATTAGATTCTATACCTAGAAAAATTATAACAATTTTATAAAATTTTCCATATATAGAATCTAATTGGGGAAAGGGGGGGGGGAGAGGGTCATCTTATAATCAAGGCTGTCTTCTATTAGAGTAAATACCATATATCAATTAAGCAGATCCATTTATGAAATCTTCCTCGTCAACCCCTGCTATGCAGTAAATAAAACTTTTCAAAGCCTGAAGTCTTTTAACCTAAGAAGGAATCATACTACTTGAATCTATAATCTGGTCACAAAATCGTTGGATGCAGGTGTCACGTTAGACGTAGTCTTTCTGGACTTTAGGAAGGCCTTCAACAACTGTCTCTCACCCCAATCTCATTAAAAAATTAGGAGATTGTGGTGTCAATGCCTACACAGTCAGATGGGTCGCCAGTTGGCTGGAGGGCTGCACCCAGAGAGTAGTGGTGGGCGGGTCATTTTCGACCTGGAGGGATGTGGGCAGTGGGGTCCCCCAGGGCTCAGTCCTCAGGCCTGCACTGTTCAACATCTTCATCAGCGACTTGGACGAGGGGGTGAAAAACACCTTGTTCAAATTCTCAGATGACACTAAGATGTGGGGGGAAGAGGGCAAGCTAGAAGGGAGGGACAGGCTGCAATTGGATCTGGACAGGTTACGGGGGTGGGCGGATGGGAATAAGATGGGATTCAATACTGACAAGTGCAAGGTACTGCACCTAGGGAGGAAGAACCAGCAGCATACCTACAGGCTCAGGAACTCCCTTCTCGTCAGCACAGAGGCAGAAAAGGATCTTGGAGTCATTATAGACTCCAAGATGAACATGGGCATATATATTTTTATAAAGTGGAAGAAATAGTTATTTTACTGCATATTAGAATAATAAATGTTGTTTCAAAGAGACTGTAAAGCTGTAATAAAGAACAGGTGGGTATCCTAGCTAACATGGCCAGGGAGCAAAAGACAATGAGAACTTCACCCACTGAAGCTAGTAGTACATTTTTCCTCCAGCTTTGTGTTTCCTTATTCTTTGAGGAAAACTGAGTAACAATGTTGCATTTTTTCCTTTAGCATTTCTATAATTTTTATAAGGTTGAAGAACTTCTGAAAAAAGTTAAAAATGTAAAAAAACAAAAACAGCAACAAAAACTCCACACACCACAGACATTCTACTGGAATTCAGAAACAAGTACACAGGAATTTGGGATTTAAAAGAAACTGAAAGTTAAATGCCAAATCAACTGTTTTGTTTAGAATATTTTCATGGGAAATTTTCTAAAGAAAAAAAAGTTATGCCAGGTCCAGCTGTAATTTATAGATTGCAACCACTGCAGGGGACTGCAGAATTGGTGGGAAAGCAGAGAAAAAGGTTCCAATGAAGACTAAACAAATTCTTATCCTTTACATCTTACAAAAGCTAGGTAATATTGGACCACCGTTGATGAAATGAGTCAAGACATTTCATCTTAAACCCTCAAAAGGACCTTCCCACTGGAGATGCATCATTGACACTCCCTTCCTTTATTGAAATACCAGAGCCCAAAAGGAAAAACTGCCTCACCCTTCAGATTATTTAGATGGCAGCAGTCTCGCTGTCACTAGAAATAGAGTTTTATTTTTCTAGTGATTTTCACCTACTGCACAATGGTGGTTTTTACTGAAAAACTGACAGCCTGTTGCTAGTTGTTGTATATTAATAATATGCATTAATATTAGGACAACCGTAGTAAGGCTGGGAACTGAATCCAGGACTGCCACATCCCAAATTTCCTGGATCCAAACTATACCTCAAGTTATGGGAAAGGATCCATTTTATTGGGTTTTTTTAAAGTTACTTTAGATTTGGTAAGGATTGCCTCAGAGGCTCTTCTTTGTTGGGAGTCCAGGTTAGCATTTTTGTGGGACAAGCATGGTTAATCCCACTGGCTAATTGTAGTATGATGCCAGAGCTACAGTGCCATGAACGCACAACTCAAAGCTTTGAAGTTATCAATAAAGAAAGAAAAACTTAAAAGGAAGATTAAATATGTGCTAGATACACTAGCTCCCACTCCGTGATGTACAGTGTAAAGGCAGACCCCTACGGTTGCATTTCTGGTAAAAGCCATGGGCCTCTATGCTGGCTCAGGGTTTTGCCTATTTACAAACTGCATAAGAGGAGCAATAGCTTGTGATGCTATTCCATTATGCTCAATACAAAAGCAAGTCTGTTACAATTCAGAAGCTGCTGTCACTCTCTCGCAATCACTAGGAAGAAAGAGAAAGATACTGAATCAGCATTAAGCTGTATAGCTTATTTTAATCATTCATTTTTTCCAAACATTCCATGTTTCTTTTACTGAAAATATTTCAAACATTTAAATAATTTTTCCTGGGCTCAATGCAGAGTTTTTACAGTATGCCTTTTGTCAGTAGTTCTTCAGTCTAAATCAGCTAGAAAACTCTACAAGTAACTACAATTTTTCTGGATATATTGAATTTTAAATAAATGAAAACCACTTTGAGTCCTAATTATCTCTAAGGGTATTTATAAATATCGACCATCACAGCAGTTTTCATTTAGATCTTACCTTCATCTTATAAATAAGAACTGAAGCGAAGAGATAACTGCCTCATTCATTAGTATCATTCATGATATTAAATCAAAGGAAGTCCTGGCTCCCAAAACTCACGCTATTAAATCACTCTTTGATAAGAAATGCAGAAAACTTACCTGTTGAACATATTGTAAAGGCACTGGTGTTGCTTGGGTGAAAGTTTCTAGATGAATCCCGTGGACTGGATCTTCAATTATCAGACAGCCAATGTCAAACCACCTGTAATGGCATACAAATTACCTAACCTTTAAGCAGTAAACTGAAGAATGCAGTGTTGTCAAGGATGGGTCTTCAATTTACAGGATGTTGCAGAGTATATGTATGAAACTATTATTTGCAATAAAGAATCTCATGGGTACATTTTGATATTTTACAACTAGAGCCTATAAAAAGCCACTGCTCTATTATATAAACATAGGTAACTCACCATTCACTGAAAAAAATAAATCAAAAGGAACACCAGTAGGATATATATTTGGACATATTAGCTATACTGTAATTTTCACAGTGTCTTCATAAAACCGAGGTTTTGTTCTTAAGTCAGCCTTCTTTAAGCCCATGGACAAAGTTAACATTTAATCACTGTGAAAAGGGAAGGGAAGTTGCAGGTTGGGAGCACACACCACCTGTTACACTGGTATGCTCCTATAATGATACAAGTTAGCTAAATACGTGTAGGTTTAACCTGGAATTAAACAGTGTTACAGTTTCAACATTTACTACATTTGTATCCTAACAGGGCAATGGTTCTAATAGCTACATTGTAACAGCTTACATCAATAATGACTTGATATAATTGTTAAATCTGGTTACTCACTCAATAAAAACCTGCATCTCACTCAAACTCACAAAATTAATCCCATTTGTGGAGATATATTGTATACTCACATGAATTCACAAAAAAAGTAACTCTAGGTGTATTAAAACCAATTATTTAATGTGTTAATTGAAAAGAACAATTAGACAGTTTACAAAAAAAATATGGAGCACACTCCATTAAAGTACACAGGGCCAGCATCTAAACATTTTCCTCATCTGGTTTGTAGAGACTAAAAGATTTTTTCCTAGCAGAAAATGAAGGCTGACATATTGTCCCTAACTCATGTTTATTTAATTCTCACAACTGTGTCTACAGTTAAATGGTTCCAGCTGAGAGAATAGGGCACAGGAGCTGTTAAATCAAGTTTAGAAGGATTATTGTGGTGTTTTTTCTGATCTTTACTTTGGAAGAATGGATGTTGTTGCTATGAAGATTATGTAAAGTCGGGGTTGTAGTCTGGAAGATTCAGACTGCAGGAACCAACTAGCTGGGCCAATTTTGCTTCACGCAAGGGTAAGGTTAATAAAGCCAGCCAGGACAGGACTAGCACCTACTACCTCCTTGATAACACTGCTTTGGGTTCCTGGTCTAAAAAGGTATAGGGGAGGGAAGGAGTTTAAAGGGGATGTAACAGGGGACCACTCTTCCATATAAGCATGTAAGAATGCTGAGCAAGTTACCTTGAATTGCGAACAGCCAAATAAGGGAGGTGAAAAGTATATTTATATAGACCCAATAAACTGGGTAGAGATTCAATGCCACAAATACTGCTAGCAGAAGTTAAAAGGGGTAGCAATTTTCCTTCCTTTCCAATTGCTGCAATATGAGAGGGGAAAAGTTCATATTGACCAAAATAAAGTTTTAATGAGTGGCTCTCTTAGCAAGTGAGGTACCAGAGATTGGTGGGAGTTCACTGGAAGGCTCCTCTTTTGTGGGATTAATGGATTTGCAAGACAACTCTGGTTAACACCCTGGACTGTGACATGCTGAAAAATGATACCTTGATGAGCTATATATCCAAGGATACACATTTTAATATTATATGTCTACCAGCACCAAGTTCTATTATTTTCACAATGTTAGAGGCAAGAAGAGGCCAGAAGGAACTAGAATATCTTTAGTCTACTATATAGAGAGACTTTTAATATTCCCCTTTCAGTAAAAAAAAACAAACAAACAAACTTATACATAAAGAATAATTTTGCTCTTGTAAAGTACTAGGGCTCATTCATTCGATCAGGCTTTGCTTCAGTTACAATGACAGGCCAGTAGAATATTCCTTGTACCTGTAAGTATGCAAAACCAGCTCCCATTCTTAACAACACCGCAGTCCTGGGTCATTGTGAGCATTATACAGACTGCACATACAAAGATTTAGGAACAGGTAAATAGAACAAAAAGTCTTCTTTTTTTTGCTGCACCTGGGGCAAATGTCTCCTGCATAACTGATTTTTTATTCAAACCTTCTCTGTAGCAATAAAACATCTAAACCAAAAATTAGATAAAATAAACATACCCGCTTATTCTGCTGCCTTTTATGTTCACTGAATGTATGAAATATATTTTGCTCCATTCAGTTAATATTGGGTTAAATAAATAAGGAAGGATGCAAATTTTACATGTGTATTTTATGTTTGTTTAAGAGATGCCTATTTTCTAAATTAAATACATTAAGGCCTAAGAAGTAGGCCCTAATGCTTCTGACAATGCACTACAAAATTAATCAACAGTAATCTGTTAGCTCCACCTTTCCTTTGATAACTTATTAAAACTTGAATTCTAAATGGAATCTCTAAAATAGAAGCGTTTTTATAACTTCCTAGAGTTGCAAGTATTTTAAAAAGTAACTGAAAATGAACCTCACTTGAGAATACTGTCAATTAGTAATGAATAGAAATACCTCAGTGTACCACTACAATGCCAGTAAGTCTGCTAATACACTCTCCAAATGAGATGTCATTTCAAAAACAGAACAAGCTATCAAACTGGAACACATAAAACTCCCTCACTTTTGACAGTTAGCTGCCCTTGTGTGTCATGCTTTTAAACTTTGAATCCCAGTACATCTGACAGATTTTAGCTATTAGTGAACTTATACAGCATTTTGAAATTGTGCAGTCTCTTGTCCAAAGCAAAGTCTGCCAAGGCAATATCATATACCGACAACTTCCCTCCTTTTATCTTTTGAGAAGGATACTGCTAATAATTCTTTATGGACTACCTGAACCCAATATAGAATGCTCTTTTTTGCTCCCAACCTGAATAAATTAAAGCTTCTCACTTGTCAGGAAGCAATTCTGCGATGAAATTTTCTACAGACACAGCAGGCTGTTTCTCATGTATCACTCCAGTCCGACGCAAGCTGTCTATCCTTTCCTGTGCTCCCTAAACGACAACATAACAAGCTCTTAGAGAATGTTCTGAAAAAGCCAAAACATAGCATAAAAAAAAAAATGGAAGAATGTAACCTTTAACCTCCAAGATAAACCACAGACATTATACAACACCACAGGAATTTTAACAATGCTTAATATTTGGAAATAAAGCTCTGAAATTCCAAAAGTTTAAAGAAACTATGACAAAACACTTATTTTAGATTTGTCTTTCCATATTATGAATCAAGTTACTCATTTCCCAAGAAAAAGTTTTGTATTTAAAGAAATTTAAGATTCCCTTACTTTTAAACAGTGCTGAATTTCACTATGGTTAGTAGGTCCATAAATATTTCCATGGCTCGTACTCTCATTCTCTAGGTTTATATTTTGGTTGTGATAATCATGTTAATATATTTTGTATCAACATAAAAATGGTAGGGGAGACTCTATCCTTTAAAATGTGCAATTTATTTAGAATGTTACAACCCAAGTAGGTTAGGGGCCAAGAACTGACACACTTTGAAAATATTATAAAATGATAAATAACCAGGTATGGTTGCAGTCAGTGACCATGCAAGAAACTGCCAAAAATAATAGTTATGCTCCTTAGTTGCTTCTAATATACACCTTCCCAAGAAGACATATATGTTCTTCTAATAACAGATCTGACATGACCATAATAATAGACAACCGTGATAGACAACGATAACCAAGAAAGCTTTCCTCAATGCCCCAGTTAGGATTTTCTATGTAAATTTGTCACTCAAAAACTGCTGGTGGTCAAGATCTCCCAACTGGGCTCTCTCCATCATTATTCACCCACTTACTTTTAATCCAGCTGCATAGCCGACAGGTTGTGGTGCAATATTTGACTGTCCAGCTTCCCCAGTAACTATAGCCATTCCAAAGACTTCCTGGAAAGCATCTCGAATGGCAGCCACTTTTACTTCTTTGTTGGAGGTAACCACTATGTCCATCTCTCCTCCAGATTCTACAAAGACAAAATGATTTTGTTGAGAAAACCTCATTAAATACATTGGCTATGATTAAACTGCTGCCAAAAACAGCATGTGCTGAGTAATGGAAACCAACTATGAAGTTGATTAAATGTAGCCAACACTGAGCATTAATATAAAATGTATGACCCATACTTTTTTTTAAAAGACATTTCTCATGTTCCAAGCCAAATCAGGTCCAAATCCATGAGTCAGTTCAGAACCATGCGTGGCCCTACAACCAGCAAACATCCTCCACCCCCACCAGGGGCTTCAGATATTTCCAAAGTCTTTTGGCAAGCATCCTACATGCAGGCCCAAGCCTGGAGACTTGGGGTTCGGATGCCCCCAAGTTTTGCCTGCCTTCAGCCATATGGCCGGAGAAGCAAGCTAGGGAGGAGCCTCAACACCTTGACGGGTACTAAACCGCACGAAAAGAACAGTTATCCCCCAGGCGCTTAAGGAAAACTGCCCTCATGGACCCAGATACATGGTGTTTCCCTGCCATACTGGACAAACATAGTACAGCCCATCTTGTTACATACATTTAATGTGGCCCCACCCTCCATGAAGTGAAGTCAGACCAGATTTCTTTGCAACTTATCTGCATATAAATTTTGGAGCATCCCAGGACTAGTGCCAAGAACATCCAGTTCCAGTCATGAGTGGGGGCTAATTAATACATGTATCCTTTGTTACGGGAGGGCAGGAGGGTTATCTGGAATACACACACAGACTCCCCCATAGCAGTGTTGAGCTGTAGGGTGACCATGGTTTGAAATGCTGTTGACACTTCTGGGTCCCAGCCCAATGATCTATATGGTAAATCATGAGACTTTTAGCTTTGGAATAATATCAAGTCTAGCTTGTACTCTATATAAAGTAGGTGACAAAGTGCTGCTTAAAAGTATGTTTATGGAGTACCTGAGCTAAAACTTGTAGCAGTTTCAAAAAATGTAACTTACATCAATTGAATGAACAAAATCTTTGGGTATAAAATGCAAATTGCTATAGCTATGTTTAATTTCAAGGTCTGTGTTTTTATATGTGCTTCTCACTTCTACATGCTCAGGATGTGCTGGGTTTGACAGTAAGGAGGGGAACAAGAAGCTGAAGGAGGAAGAAGTTGTTGTGGGGGAGGTAGAGGGAAAGGGGACTACCTGGCCCCACCCCAAGATTTATTTCCCCTGTTGTTGCAATGGGATGGGCACAAATTAAAAAGACAAACCTAAAATAATTAGTTCTATATGGAAAATTACAACAAATTTATAAAATTGTCCATACATAAAATCTAAGTAGTGGGGTCATTTTACAACCAGGGTTGTCATATTTGAGTAAATACAGTAAAAACTTTTCTTTTGAGGCTCTGGCTAACTTCTAAGCATCCATGAACCATTAGCTTCAACATTATTTGAATCTTTTTTCTTGTCTCGCTAAGCATTCTACATCTTTCTACCTCGGGCTTTCTTTTTCTTACATTAATTTATTTCTAATATCCATCTAAAACTTTAAAATCTAAAAGGAAAAAGTTTCTTTTTTAAAAAGAGCTTTTGCTATAAGCACAACAGTTTGTACTTTCAGTGTAAGGTTAGAAAACTATTCCAAAAAGAGCACTACCCTCACCATGCAGCTTTTATTTAACTGCTTATGACTTAAAACAGCAGTGCCCAACCTTTTCCTACCCTCAGGCCAAACAGACAATGTACAGACCCTGTGTAGGCTGGAGCCAGGGGGGTCAGATCTGGTGCAGGAGTCATGTCCTGGGCCTGAGCTGAGCCTGCTGTGCAGGGTTTGGAAATTTGTCAGAAGGGGAAGGTGGCAGTAATGCATTTGGCCTGCAGGCCAGAGGTTGAGCACCCCTGATTTAAAAATTTTAAATTATCCTAATTTTCTCCATACAATCTTATACAAAGTCTATGACAGCACTGTCCAAAAGTTATTGTTACAATATGCTTCACTATGCAAGATCAGTTGAAAAAGTATGATGTGTTGTTATTTTCCAGTAAACATTCCTAAATTTGAAGCAATTCAGTTAGATGTCAACTTTCCATGTAAAGTATCAAATATGAAGACTTTGCACACAAAAAGCATACTGGTAAATTGCCAGTCTGTGAATCTAGTTCCTTTGAGGGCTCTTTGACTGCAGGAGTACATAGAAAATTAAGCAGCACCTTATATAGTCTTAATGCACGAGGGTCAAAGATACAGCCCAGAGCCCCATCATCTGCTCCTTGGTGCTACACTGGTCCCCGAGTCCAGAGTTGAATCACATGCTGTGGGGCTGCTTCCACAGGCTGGATGAGTGGCATGGGGCCAGCCCCACGCCACTCATCATGGGCCAGATCAGTTTGATACCCAGGTCTAATGAGTGGGAGAAAAGCAAAGTAGATAATGGATTTGAAAAACAAGTGCTGCTTACACAAGCATTACATCTAAAAAACCTGATGCTGAAGTCTACAGTATTTATTTTAATCACCACAAACAAAAGATTTTCCAGAAGAAGCATGAAGTTTAACATAAAAAAAAACCCCAACAGCAACAACATTTACCACAGCCCAAATTATTTCCAAACCTTCAATTGAAGGAATACTTCTTTATTATTATTTTAAAAAGCGGGGGGTGGGGGTTGGGAAATCACTGAAAACTTGCTACAACAGTGACTACAGAACATTCTACCAATGAGCTAGGTTTGAAAAATGATTTTTTTTAGCACGCCCATCACTGAACATTAGACAACTGCATTAAAACTTGAATAATGGCAGAACAGAAAAATACCCCAGCTGCTAAGAATATCTCTTAATTTGAATACGAAGAAATCAATCACAGGAAGAGACAGTTACTACGAACACCTAAACATTTTAAGATTCAGTGAGATTTTATGCTGGATTAAATCCTAGTAGACTGCCTTAAATGGAAGGAAATCTGCAAAGAGAAAATGGCTGAAGTACTAAAGACAACTCATTATGCACCCATTAAACTATTGTGTAGAGGGAGCTTCTAATATAAGAAACGCTACAAAGAGTATACACTGTATCTTATCATACCACAGGTGAACAGTTTCAAGGACCACCTCAGAAATGTAACTAGCTGGGTAGGAAAGAGTTTAGAGGCGCATTGCTACGCCCACTGAGCTTAGTGGAAGTTTTTCCATTAAATTAAGTGCAGTACACAGCAACAAATCATAACTGCAAGGCATGATCATTGTTCCCCTGTTGTAAACATTATCTAGCAAATAGATAGCATGTGTTCAGTCATCTTAGACATCATATAGTCCTACAGCATGGAAATAACTGTTGTGTGCGCCAAAGTTATTAAATGTGGTTCCCAGGTACTATAGCAACACAAATAAATAGTGGCTTTAACTACATGTATCGGAATTAATGTGACAAACTTGCATTTGAAATTCACCTCTGCTCCATGACTGTCCAAATCACAACAGATGCTTTCATTACATAATGCGTGCTATACATTAGTTGCAGCTACCAGCTCTGCCGATACACTATAAGGTTACCTGACAACCTCCATTGTAAGATGCTATTTTCAGTTGCTTAATTCTGTATTTCCTGAACTGTATGTAATCAATGTTTACCAGAGTTTTATATTCCCCCCTCACCCCAGAAAGTGTTTTCTTAATTTTCAATTGGACTTATCATTTACTTCACTCACAATGAGCTGCTAAGATATTGTCACTTAAACATAATAGTTTTAACATAAATAACCATCTGTCGTTTTTTAAATATTCCACATCCCTCCTCCCCAAATACTAGCAAGCAGCCAGGATCTATAGCAGGGGTGTTAAACATAGGACCCATGGGCCAGATCAGGCTTGTGGAGCCCCACCATTCAGGTCATGGTGCTGCCCCTGGGTCTGTCAAAACCACACAGGGCACAGCACATAACCATGGGGCGGGACTGGTCCATGGGCTGGATCAGGCCCAAGGTTTCTCCCACCTTTTAAATCCCTCCCCCGGGATACCAGATCTGATGGCTGCTCCAGCTGGTACAGGACCCATGCTGCATGTAGCACAAATCCCACCATGTGCTGTACAGTCCAGTTGGAGTGGCAGCTGCACTGAATGTTGTGCCCATCCTGGCCAGACTATGCCACACACACAGCTGCTTGGGGATGAATGCTGCACACAGTGCTTACTCCAGCTAGTGAACAGCACTCACAGATACTGTATGAAGCGCAGGTCCTGGATTGGCTGAAGCAGGCGCCGCATGCGGCACAGTCCTAGAGCAGCTAGGATGGGTATCTCATGTGGCTCAGTTCACCTGGGGTGGCCACCATGTGCAGCACAGCTGCCTCTCCAATCAGACTGCACTGCACTGCGCGCAGTACCCATTCCAGCTGCTCTGGGATCTGAGCTGCACACAGCACAGGTCCCAGATGAGCTGAAGCAGCTGCTAGATCAAGTATGCCTGGAGAGAGGGAGGCATCCATTGACCCAATCTAGCCCACAGACCGACCCCCATGCCACTCATCTGGTCTATGGGGCCAGATGCGATTGACATCCCTGGTCTATAGGTTCCTACCTACCCCACAATTCTATTTTGACTCCTGTAGCTTTCTGGTTTAAAGTTTTCTGTTAGCAAGAAAGAAACTTGGATCATCCAAACAGCTCTCTGATAAGTATATTGAAAATATACCATATTCCTGTCACTTCTAAAGTTCTATTCCCACCAATTAAGCAGCAATGGAAGTACTGCTGCTTTCCTCCCAGCCCACTCACACTGATCAGAAGTGCCACAGAAGTGACTGGACAGCTTTAAAGTTTAACTTTACCCATGTTAGGAATTATTTCAAAGTTCCCAAGTCAGTTTGGGAATATGACACGGCTGAAGGAGAGAAAGAAATTTTATCAGAAGTTTTATCTTTTCCTTCCCTTGCCTCAATAACCCTTTAAGTAATAATACTCTGTGGCCTTGTTAACAATCTCCAGTTTTCACTTGTTGGCATACAATGGATGGGGTGTGTGGAGCATGTTTTTCCCAAAAAAACAAAAGTAGATAGTTAACCAGAACTGTACGTGAAAAGCAATTGAGAGCTAAAAAAAGACACATTACGCTAGAATTTTCCCTTTCAATGAGGAGCAACTCCTGCACAATGTTTTAAATGCAGTATTCTTTAGCAAGGTCTTGAGCTCTGCCTCTGTCTCTTCCTCTTGTTTTTGTATTTCACTAGCGTTTCCACCAGCAACCGCAGCAAAGGGAAAACTGCCCAAAGTGTTAACAAGCAGAACATTAAAAAAAGCTCTTGCAAATATTCAGAAACACATTCTGATGAGTCTTCCTGAAGGTAACAGCATGCATATGTAGTACAGAAGCTGAACCAATATCAGGAGAAATGGAATAGTTTGGAATTGGTAAGGCACCAGACTGGGATTTTACATTCAGCTCTGCCATCAACCAACTTGCTGCATAACCTTAGGAAAGCCACTTCACTTCTCCCATGACATGTTCCCCTTCACTGGTAGCCTCTCTTAATTGTTTAGAAAGTGAGCTCTCTGGGACAGGAAGCTAGGACTTCCAAGCACTAATGTAATATCTAAACCATGCTAGGTGCTGTACACCATAGGAACAGTTCCTACACTGAAGAGTTTATTATAGTCTTAATGAGTGGGAGAAATGGATACCCTCTAAAAGGAAAACATTGAGAACCAAAGCCCACAGAGAACAGACTTGCTGAAGAGTATTGTTTACGGCAGAGCTGGGAATGAAAGCTACGTTTTCGTAAATCTCATTCTAGCACCTTTACCATGAAACTGGACTGCCAAAATTCAGCTAATTCAAAGGCTACCTAACAGAATGGATTTTTACGACTTTCCGATATTTGAGGATGTTACTGATTGGAAACACAGATGTAGAATGATCCTAAATGTAATGACTGTCACTATCACCATTACACCACTAAAAGGCAGTATTGTGCAACTTGAAATCAGGCCCCACAATTAAAATAGTCTGTCTTAACAAATACAAGATTTAGTATGTCACACTCTAGGTATTCTGTTAAATTGCCAGTTTCATTTTAAAACAACTGTACAGTTGGAAAGCTTCTTCTGGAAAGTAAGCAAACCAAATGTGGTCTGAAGTACAGTATGGTTCACACTCACCACTCTCTTGAAGTTGGTCTTACGTACTTACTGATGTAAGGAGCCATGCCAGGATCCAGCGTTGTAATCATGGTCTCTACTGAGTGTTTGGTTTTATCAAGCACAGACTTTACCATAGGATTTCCAGCAACACCCTACAGATAAACAAGAAGCATGCACTATATATCATGTTTATTCTAAAAAAATTTTTTTAAATAAATAAATAAAAAATAAAATTAAAAAAAAAAAAAAAAAAAAAAAATCAGGCATTTTCCTAAAGTCTAAAGTGGAAAAAGAAAAAAGAATAGAACCATAACACTACTACTTCCCAGCCTCCCCACCCCAACACACGCATACATGAAGACAAAAAGCTGTTTTGGATTTTCCACTCATTCAGAACAAAAAGCAGGCATCTCTAGGAACTAACCCTTTAACATCAATCTATGCCTAGGAGACAGTATTCAGATTGAAACAAAGCTATTCAAATCTAGATGACTGACAGCTGATTTTAATTTACTTGATTGCAACAGGACTATTTCATGAGTGCGCTTAAACTTAAGCACATAACTGTTTGCAGATTCCAGGGTTAAAATTGTATTTAAGAATCTCTCAAAGATTTTGCACCACTAAGAAAGTCTAAATAACTTTTAATTGTTGACTTAATCAACAATCTACTATATATTTATTGTGATGTATACGTTACTCTCTCAAACAGGTCAAAATTTTCATAAAAAAGAACCCAGAGAAATCTCTCAATGTCTATATTTAAGCAACAAAGGGTAGGGTTTTCAGAAACACCTAAGTGACTTAGTAGCACAAGTCCTATTGACTTCAAATGACAAACCCAATAAAGTTCAGTTAAAAGATTTCAAGCTCTGAATTATAGAAATTCAATTAAAAGGTTGCATTGGTTAAGACTACTTTTTTGGTGTTGATGTGCTCACAGAAAAGGGATTAGCAAAGGCCTGAGCTTAACATTTATGTAGATACTTAAGCATGAAAACTCCTCAGCTGAAAAAACATCAAAAATCCCACTAACATTTCGAAAGTGTGTGCAAAATATAACTTCTAAAGCAATCTGAGACAACAACATGAGAAGAATGCAGAGACTGGATTGGTAGTTCCTTGGCTGAGGACCCTCATGTGTACTTATGAAGACACACAAGCCCATGTATAAAAATCCTCTGATTTTCTTTTCTTCTCATTCCCTTCTACCACAAATAAGAGATCTCACTTTCATTGCACCCTAACTGAAGAATCATACTATCTGCTCTGATTTTGTCACTAATACTTCACTACTGTCTTACTATTCAAGGGTCCTAACAAAATGTGTATTAAATAACCTCTCTCTCAAAAAACAAAAGCACTGCCTGTTAAAGCTAATGCACTACCAGTATCCTTGGTCCAGAAAAGTTAGGGTTGAATTTATGCCTAGGTTTCCAGCATTAACTATTGAATGCTGTCATACTATGAAACCAGGCTACCTGAAGTGTTCAAAAGAATGCTATGAAGGAGGATCTCTTTTTGAAAAAAAAAATCTTAAAATCACAATGGGCTTTATTTTTTAATGGTTCATTACTGATGTTTTCTGAAGCAATAGAGCTGAAAGTCCTCTATTTATATGTAGTCTCCAGACAATACTGGCACAGGCCCTACATTCCTCTACCAAATCATAGGTGGAGCCGCTTTCTTCTGCATTTAAAACTGGAATCAATACGAATGTAAATAGCATTCCAAAGTCCTTACAAAGTGCCAATGTCGTTCAACAATATAATCAAACTTGGTCAAGTTTATGGGGGAAAGGAGTGAAGACACCAGGGGCATCCCTGTAACACTACTCTAGAGTAATATTTCACATGGCCTCATTAAAAAAATTAACAGAACAAACAGTTTTAAGTCCAGTTTTAGAAATTTACATGCCTAAATTTGTTTTGGTGAAAGAAAAGCATCTTATAGCACATTTTCCCTTTGTATGAACCATGTTGTTTGCTTGTTTACACAATATTTAAAATTATAAAGCAATCAGAGGAATTAACATGATAAGGTATTTTAAACTGCTGCCTTTTCACAAAATATACGTGTGTTCTATATAATCTCATAGCTGAGGTGGTAAGATGTTTAGGAGAAAATCTCTAAAGTGAAATAGCCATGAATTTGATGGTTATGAAACTGGGATAGCTGAGAGCAATTCTAAGGGACCACATGCAATGTTCCTAGTTACCAAAGGGTAACTCACTTTCCTCTTCAAATAGGTGTCAGTATGCATCCCACTACAGACATCTGGCAAGCAGTTTTCCTTCTAGAGAACAGGACTGAAGTTCCAGCTGTAACAGCAAAAACAGCACTGTTCTCCCAAATTTGACATCCAACCTGGATGCCACATCAAATGCATAATTAACAAGGATTAATTTGCTATGCAACACAGTTAACTTAATCATCTCTCAAGTATCATTTTTGAAGCATGTGAATAGGATACTTCTGCCCTGGTGGAGTGTATCTTGGTGTTTGTTAAAATCAAATCATGGTATCCAAAAGGCTTAACACCACTGCTGCTGCTCACCCCTATCATTGACTGCTACTGATTTTTGTTGCTAATCATGATCTAAAATAGTAAATTTGAGGCCAGATAAAGGAGGAGGGTGGGGGAGTGTCAAAAGGTACCTACATCTAGGGGCAACTGTATTAACCCACTGGGTACTGTCCACAACAATACAGCAGCTCTGTCAGCCACAATGAGAAGCCCCATCTGTTAGATCAGTGTTTCCTAACCAGTGTGCCATGGCACAATGCAGTGCCATTAGAAATGAACAGGTGTGCTGTGGAAATTTGCCACGGCAATGAGCTACAACGAGCTCATAAGTACAGGGATGGGGAATGTCTTGACAGGTGTGCCACAGAAAACTTTTATTAATGTAAGTGCGCCTTGGGCTGGAAAAGGTTTGGAAACACCGTGTTAGATGGCCCACCTCCATGGGCCATATGTTTGATACCCCTGACACAACACACTGCAGAAGCGTTGTCAGTAACATTACAAAGACTAGTTGAATGGCCCTCAGCCCTGTGATGTTCACAGGTTTCATACTGTTCTGAGGTCAAGCACCTTTGAGTTGCTGATGGTTTAGGTGGGTGTCCCAGCCTATTGCTGATGCATCAGTAATAGGAGTCATCAAGAAGAATGGCTCCACTTTCCTGATTTTGACAAGTCTAGCCACCAAACAAGCTCTTCTGTGACCTGAGGCAGAGTTATGATTGTTCTTTTCATGCGATATCCAAACATGGAACATTCAGACCTCAGCCATAGTTGCAAGGGCTTTGTGTCAATTTTGACATGTAATATCATGAAAAATGCAAGACACGTGGCCTAAATGTCCCAGGCACATACACCCTGATGTCATCAAAACCAACTGTACGCTGAATACCAATGGCTGAAAAGATGTGAGATTTCTCAGAATCTCCAGAGTTGTAGCAATCCTCAACAACTGCTTCTCAAGCACTGTGCTTTCTGGACTTGGTGGTGTAAGTTTCAGTGCCAGATGCAAAGCTAAATCTTTCCTTGGCTGCATCTTTTCTACATTAGTCTGATCTTTGCTGTTTACTCAAAAGGACACTAGATGGTGATGGCTTGTCCACCAGTATAACTAACTTCCTTGTGGTCAGAAGGGATCTTCAGAAACTGTTTCAAAAACATGGAATTTCAGCCTCATTCTTTGTAACTAGAATATTCTAGCAAAGAAGGGCAAACATAAAGAACACTTCCTCAGACTATATAACTTCTCTAGGCAGAAGAGACTTCGTTAATCTGTCTTTGGAGGACAAATAGAAAACTTACAGGATAGACATTTGCCACACTGAAAAGCCCTATACAAAACTGCTGTATAGGGGTAACGGAATATAATACACTTTGGTCCAGGTAAGTCAAACCAGATCTAAGAACAATGGCTCAAGCTCACCAAGTTCTCTCTAGTTGCCATGAGCAGTAAGAGGAAACCAAGTAAATCACAGATGCTCCAACCTCTTATGCCCTTGTATGAAAGAACAAAGAGACAGAAGGCAAGTGTATAGCCTCAGGCACTGCTTCTCAAGAACTCTTGAATACATGAAGTATAGGTACCCCTGCAGCGGGATCTACATTGATACATACTCAAGGAACCTGTGAAAGGTGAGATCTCTCAAGAAAGGATAGGAAAAAAGGAAAAAATTGCCTTTATAAAGCCCCACAGTCCTCCAGCAGATGCTCCACCCTGCATGTCAGCCACTCTGGGGTCTTCACGCTCCTCTGGGAAAGTAATTGCAGAGCCACTGCCAGTCCCAGAGCCCAGAAGTGGTGTAAAAGTTGCTGGCTGAGTAACAGGACTTGCCAAAACACCTGATGAACAAAAACAAAACATTCAAACACCACATTGCGAACATTCATAGGAGGAAAATAGGCAGGAACAATAGTATTCTGGGACCTTCAAGGAACAGTGCTATATGTTAAAGGCTACTCGATTTACCTGCTTATATCTGACCTGGAAGCTGATTATATAACATTTAAAATGAAAGTAAAGAATAAGAATGCCTTCTTAATCCTGACTGTTGAATAGTAACAACATACAATGAATGACTATAGTTAAACAAAAAACAACAACCAAACACACTGACTCAATTCACAGAAAAATATAGATACAAGCCAGTTATCCATTTACTACTTTCAACAGTTTTTCAGTCACCAGCCTTAGTCCAGAGTTATTTTTATTTTACATGACACAATTGACTAGTATATTCAAATATTTATAGATCTCTTCTTAATAACAGATATATACTATTGGTCATGGCTTGACCCAGTATAAACTGTGTAACCTACTTTCCATTTCACTGGAGAGGGGCAGGGGGAAAAAAACACCCAGGAATATCCCTTAAGGAACTTGGGTAATTGCTCAAATGGAAATCTACTTATTTTTAGCTAATCTTCATGCAATTTAATATCTGAAAATAAGAAACTTGAAGCCAGAATCATTTGACCAGCCAGCTCTCAACCAGACCAGCAATAATTTTGTAGTCTACTGGACTAGAGTATAATTTATTAAGTCAAAATATGTTTTGCCATACTATCATTATACAATAGTGAAATTTCCACCCTGCTCTAAGCAACATCTATATACATGAGTACAGCACAGTTTGGCTTCCTAAATCAACAACAGTCTTAACTGTCAAGATTTTTCTGAGATTTGTTCTTCATAGGGTCTCCTTAAGATGACATCCCTGTCCTAAACCATGACTTCTTTACTCACAAAATTACTTCCATTTCCCTTGAACTAACTACATGTAGCTGGTACAACACACAAGTCAGTATTTCCCTGCAGGGCTCTAACTCCAGCTGCACCCCATAATCTTTTCAGTTACAAAGTCACCACTGAGATAAACATACCCCACTAAGATAGAATGAAATAAAATATTACCTGTGCCTGTAGGTGCAGAAAAGGTTGGCATCAATGGGCTCTGTGGGGCTCGCCCAGCATGACCTCTGGTAATATCATATGTTGAAGTAGCAGAAAATCCTGAAATGGGGGGACCCACAGGAGGTGCGGAAAGGCTGGAGCCTGGAGTGCCAGATAGTGGAGGGGGTGCTGAGAAATTAGACATGGAGCTACTATAAGTTGCAGCAGCTGAAGGAGTAATCGGAGGTGGAACAGAAGTTAAAGATGGAGCAAGAGTAGAAACCACTGTAGAAGGCACAAATGGCAAAGGAGCTGAAGACATCATAGGAGGATGTGAAGGCACAGGGTGGGGGTTGAGCATGGAGAATGTTGCAGGAGGCAAAGATGGGAGAGAGGATATATTTGATGAAATGAGGGGACTGGATAAAGCTAGGGAAGGAAAAGGGCAGAGGGTTGGGGGAAGGGGGGAGAAAAAGAGAGGCACTTTAGAAGGTGGTACTTTAAAACTCCTTAGATATATCTGAATAAAATATATCAAAGTTTACTCTAGTTTACTCCCCACAAAATAAATGCATTTCTGAGTTCAACACAAAGCTGTATGTAGTAACAATTCCAGTCACTTTGTGTGACCGTCTCCTGCCAAATGATCTCTCACTTTGTCCCCCCCTACTACCTCCATTTGTCATAAGCAAAAGTACAGCAGAAAAAAAATACTTAAAGGGAAACTTCCGAAACAGGAGTCAGTTGCTGCCAGTCAGCAGGTGACACACTTTTGAGTTACCCTTGACTCAACACTCCAGCATTAAGGGGAACTGCACTGTCAGAAAGAAGTGTGCATTTGCAGGGAAAAAAAGTGTGCATCTGATATGAAAGTTTGCATAAAAATTTTCAGTTTTCTCCAGTGCACAGCCAAAATAAATAATTACACTTTTTTCCTTACTTTGATTTCACATGAATTTAGACAGAGATGATATACACCGCTATGATTCCTGAACTAAACTCTTATGGTGTACAGTAGTACTGCATTTCACCTCAGTAGCTGCTGCATTTCAGTAGTACGACTGTCTAGGACTGACATAAAATTTTTGAAACATGGGTACCTATAATATGCAAACAACCAAAAAAGCAACAAAAAGAAAGTCAAATAAAAAAGGATTACCTTAATAAAGTATAATTACACAAGATAAAGAATTAAGAAATATATGAATTTCTCACAGTATCAGGTATCTTTTTCTGAGGATCTGTCTGCATAGAATTTAAAAACTTATGTTTGACCACCATTTCAATTGGAAAAAAAAAATCCAGCAAAAGTAAACACAAACAACTTTTGTACCTTAATGTTAGCGCTCCAATTATACAAGAAAAATAGGCAATCACACCACCATTATTCCTTATTGTACTTTCATTAAGATATAAGTTCCCTTAGACAAAGAGCTGACCTAATAAAAAATAATGGTCCTTTAAAGTGGGCTGAAAAATCAAGTAACCAAATCACTTGGTGGAAGACTCCAAGTCCGATTAGGGCAGAAGTCATAGGAAAACAGATAAGACATTTATAAAAGGTAGGGGGCCACTCAAGTCCCTACAATTTCACAACCACACCTGCTTCCACCAGGAGAGCTGGCAGCATGAGCCTAAAGAGACAAGCAAGAATGCCACTTACGAGAGCAGGTGAACCCCTACAGACTTACAGAGGACAGATGAAGTCACGGCACTGGGGTATCTGCTAAATCTCTGTTCTGTAACTTTGTTTTGTTATGAGTAAAGACTGTGTATAGTAGCAGTTCCCAAACAGTGGGTTGCAACCCCAAATGGGGTTGCAACATCAGTGGATGGGGTCATAAGTGTCCCCTAGGATTTTGGCACCCACGGCAGGATGCAGGGCTGCAACTGGGCTGGCCCAGCTCTGGACAAGAGCCGCCTCTGTGGCCCAGCAGGTAGGACCCATTGTGGGAGTGAGTGCCACAACACCAGGGCTGCCAAGGTGAGTCATGGCAGAAGCATGGAGTTGTGCCCATGCTGCTGCTGGCTGAGCAAGGAGCGCCTCAGCTTGGCAGCCATGGTAGCACACCGCTCCCTCTCTCCCGCACCAGGTTCTGCCCACTGGGTCGTGGAGCCCCAGGAAGAGGGCAGCAGGGTGGGGTGCCCCACACCTGCACCTCACATCCTTCCACACCCCACCCCACCACCATGGGCTCTGCTCCAGTAGTGCTGCCCATGGAGGAGGGGAAGGGGCAGTGCAGAGCCTGCCCCCTCAGTAGCCACTGCCTCCTCCTCATACAAAAAAAACCTCGTACATATATACAGTAAAAGCTCTGTTATCCGACAACCCCCGGGGGGATGCCAGATAACAAAATAAACCAGTTAACTGAGCGGCCCTAACAGGTGTCCTTGCCTGTTTGGGCCACTGCTTCTCCCAACGTGTCCGGGGCCTGCAGGCCCCGTGGGACAGGGTGGTGGGCCCCACACAGGTGGCTTTGCCCTGGGCTGTGGGGGCTCGGAGAAACCAGAAGTGCCACGGTGAGCACTTCTGGTTTCACTTTACCTTACAAGCTGGCATGCCAGGTAATAGAACATGCCAGCTTGTAAGGTGCTGGTTAATGGAGCTTTTACTGTAGTTTCTACTGGAAAACTGATAGTTCTCCCAGTAGAAACAAAATGACCGTATGTAACCTATACCTGTTTACCTCTTCACAGATGTGGTAGCCAAAGTAAAGTGTAAGAAAGAATACCCTCGAAGTAGCAGCTTTGGAAAAGTGTGCTTTAGTAACTGAGGAATCTGGAAGAATCACAGTAGCCTCAGATCCTTGGCCAGTCTTGGATTTTGAAATGGGATACAAGAGTCTGCATCCTGAGTGTGCACCTTGAAAGAGAGAGAGACCATACGTGGACTCTGATCAGACTCAGGAAAGCTCTAATGCACCTGGGCCTAACATGCGAGGCCAGAACACAGGAACTTGGTGACTGTCCAGGAGGAGGAGCTTAAGCAGGGCTGCAACATAACTATTTCATGAGTTACAACTCAAATTGCTATTTAGAGTGTTTCTCAGCCTGACTAAGGGTTTTTAAACCCAAAAGCTTGCTAAATTTTTTTTCCAACTATTTAAGTTGCTCTAATAAAAGACATCAGATTCACCCAAAGAACCTTGTCTACAAAAAGGGGTCCTTTTTAAACTTCCCACACTGATCCCTTAAAGTCAAAATCATATTGATTGTACTTATTCCTGTTAGAAATGTAATTGTTATACTTCTTTGAAGCCAAAAAGCAATATAAAAGGAAACTCGATTGCAAATAATGACTGCAAAATCAAATTCTCAGTGAAAATTCACAAATGTAACTGGAAACAGCAAAATCATTGGAGTCAAAAACGGGGGGAAAAAACTGGCCTACAGGATAAAATGACGAGAGGTGGGGAGGGTTGAATGTCAAACCAAGTGCTTTACTTTTCCCATGCAATCATGAAAAACCTGTAGATTATCTATAGTACTATCCAACTTTATTATTACTCCCTGCAATAAGTATGGGGCACTTTTTTTCTTTTATGGTTAGCTTCTCTCTCCACATCTCTTCACCACATACTGCCCCATATCCCTTAAAAAATACTACTTCCATATACAACTCTGTGTGCAAAAAACCCCTCATATGCTTAAAAGAGTCTGCAAGTTAAGAAGCACACTTTAAAAAAAGATCAAATTAAGTTCTTCAAATTAGTGTGGAAAAGCATGCAGTAATTATATTGATTGCAACATTACTTTCACTTGGACAAATTGCTCTGCTTCAAAAACACATGGACAAACAGAACCCAGTTGCTTAGGAACCACTTATACCTAATGAGACAGGTGTGCTGGTAGCAACTGAGGCAGCAGCAGCCCCTGCTGTGTTTGGTGGGGGAGTGCCGGGTGGAGTCGTCTCTATTCCACTCTCTTCCATCATTTTCCTTCAGCTACACCAAGCTGCAGAGAAAGAAAAATCTATATTAAGAAATGGAAAATCAAAACATTTCAAAATACAAAAATATAGTCATACTTCTGATCTAGGACCCCAAACTCAGGACCCGCTACTTCCAATTCCAGCTATAAAAATGAGATTTGAACAGCCTTAGTTTACCCAATCTGCATCAGCTCCACTTACCTTCCTTTTTCAGTAGAATGCTACTTCCCTAACTTGTACTATTGAGACAACATTTTGACACCTTTCTCTAAAATCCTTATTGCACTAGGTCATGTATGCAACACTGTTCATCCAAGGATACCAAAACATTTTTGAAAAATTAAGCAAATCTTACCAAGTCCACATATGGTAACTTTTTATCATAAGATAAACTAAACTAAAGGATTCAAATTGAGCACTCATTTCCCAAACATTTCTGCATATCACAAGGTATTCATTTCAACAGAAGCTATAGTGCTAAGCAGCTCTGAAAAAAATGTAGCCTTAGTGACTTGTTTATGGTCAACTCTCCATCCCTCCCCTCCAAAACCCCCCACATACACATTAAGGACATGGTGGGGAACAAAACCTTTGTACCTTGACTTCTCTATCTTAGAGGGTCATAGTGGCAGAGGTGCCTTGCTATAGCACCACAGATGAGCGTGCAAAACTTGCTCCAGACTTTTGCTGTACATGGGTACCTGATGATTCAGACGAAGGAGTCAAAAAGTGGTCATATGCAGTGCTAGGTATGTCACTCCCTTATGTGGTTAGCTAGAAAACTAGAGTAAGACAGACTATCGTATTGTGCCTTTGTTAGAGAACTTATGTTCTGTAACAATGAACTACATGGATTTTTCAATTTATTTAGTTACTTAAATACAAATGCACAGTTTTTTTTAATTGGTTTCAAACAAGCACACCACCGCACACTTGAAATGATTTGCTGCATTAGTTTAAGCAAAAATTAGACCAATTTTGCTGTATTTCCACAAGGGAGTTAACCTTGGTGTAAACGGATGGTTTTCATATTGATTTTGCTAGTCTAATTCAAATTTTCTTACATAGACAAGTCCTCTGAGGCCTAACTACCTTAATAATCTAGTAAGAGAACAGCAGAGATCAATACTGAAAGAAAACTGCAGGCCTTCTTTCACTGCCAGCATCAGTGTAACAGGAGCGTCTCACCAGTCTAACAGCCTTCAGAAAAACAAAATGAGATCCTTGATTAATCAAGAGGACCAGGAAAAGGATGTTCGTGCATTTCCGATTTGCATTCTATAGCATACAGGTAACCTTAAAAAAAATGAACAAACCTGTCTTTGCATAAGTTGGGTAAACCACACAGCAATAATTAGCTCACTGGAAAAACATTTCCTAAGGGAATTGTAATGAAATACAAATCCCATATGAACTAATTACATATATATGGGAAATATGTAGTTTTGATAAGCATTTTCCACAATATCCATTGCATCAGAAGCTATTTAGCTCTGCCAACATATTCCTCTAACAAGGCATGCTGGGAAGGGCCTAGAGCTCTTCCTGGAGAAGAATAATACCTACATCTATAAAAAGACCTCCGCTTACAAAGTGACACGTTCTTTTCATGTTAGCAAAAAGTTGCGTTCCATGTAAAGTGCTTGTCTATATAGTTACTGAATTAATTCTGAAAAGGGTTCACACGTTCTCATCATCAAATTGAAGGCAAAAAAGGGAAAAGTAGGTGTGTCGTACAATCCAGAGAACAAGGAATAAGTGGGAAACTCGCAACAGAATTCTGTGACCCTGACTCAACTGTTTTGTATGTACAGTATTGTAGCATTTAACTTTTACACTCGAGGCTCCTGCAAGTACAGAACTGTCAACCATACCTGTTTTAAAAAAAGAGAGCTAAAATATAAAATCAAAGCTTTAAAATTATTAACTAAAACTATCCTGGGATTTTAAGTCTGCCCCCCAGAGGCTCAGCAATGCTTAGAAGTACTCAAGAAATTTTTTTAAAGTTTTCAACTTGAAGTGATTTTCTCCTCATGGGCTACATGGTGTGAAGGGAAGAAGTCTCCTTACATTCTCTTAGTGCTCATATATTTGGGCAATATTCTATCCCACTCCAACCCACCCTCATTGCTAGCTTGTATCCATCTCCTCCCTGTTCCAGTTCTCTTCCCTTCTATGCTGCCACAGTCTGCACCCATATGTTGCTGTGGCTCCCTTCTGTTTCCTACCCTTCACATTTTTTTTTGGCTAGCAAACTATTCCCCACACCCAGTAACTGTAGTGCTCCCCTGTGTTACTTTATGCCGTTCTGAATGAGGGAAACTTGAGCTTCAAGGCAAAAAGTCGTAACTTCTTGAGAAATTTAGACACCCACTCAATACCAGGAGGTGTTCTATAAAGTCATAATTTAGCAATGCTACTGGTAAAACATACTACATATGCAACATTTTCCACTCATTTAATCTACTGTTTGTGTTTATATGCTATTTGCATGTGTGTAAACATGCAAGGAGCAAGGCAGTAGAGAAAAAAACGAAATATATTACTGTAAAGGATAAATGGAGAGGACAGAAGAAA
This sequence comes from Alligator sinensis, assembly GCF_000455745.1. Classification (NCBI taxonomy): domain Eukaryota; kingdom Metazoa; phylum Chordata; order Crocodylia; family Alligatoridae; genus Alligator; species Alligator sinensis. The sequence continues at coordinate 2,807,492 of NW_005841966.1, read as the reverse complement.
GTAATTGAGAGCTGAAGCCTTCCTTTTCATAAAATGTCCACTATTATAAATAGCATTTACACCCAAAGCTACAGCAAACTTTTAAGTCCCTCAAGCCGTGGTAGGCTCCCAAATCCAGTCATTTTTGGTAGTAGTAGGCAACCACTGATCCTTCTGAATCACGGTGTATGTGTGGAGGTCACCAGGACCTTTGACGCATAAGCCTAGGCAGGATTATGGAGGAGTGGAGGCTCCTAAAACTGTCCAACCCCACTTTAAACCATTGAGATAGAATCCAAAGACCAGACCGAGTCCGGACATTCGGTGCCTCAATGGCTGTTGTTATGTGTGTGCCTGGGAATCAAACTCAGGGTCCCCCACATGGCAGACAAGGAGTCTACCACTGAACCTCAACAGCAAAATCATTTTTGATAAATTAAAGGGGGTAAAAAAAACTTAGTGGTTCAAGTGTTACTCCAAATGTTATTGGGACCAGGCTACAAACACTTCACCTCAACTGGCTCAGATCCCAATATGCTTTTGTCCATTCAGCCTATCTTCACTTTTTCTAAAGTGCTTTGTCTACAGAAAAACTTCATTCTCACTTTTCCAATCCACAAGCCCATGACTCAAAGCAAGTATCCCTTAAAGTTTAAACTCTGCTTCGCAGCAAAGGTTTACTTAGACATGCTTATAAGACAGCCATAATGAGGCTCTCCCCCTAAGGAGAAGACATACTGCATAATATTGTTTACTACAAATAAAAGTGTCATCTGTCCAAATAAATCAACAATGAACTGTGATACTGTATCTGTTTACTTGCAAGGAACTAAAAAACATGGATTATCCAGTGGTCAGTGCAATTGAGAAAATTGTACCCTAGATAATGCTTCTGGACACCTATTGCTGCTTTACTTCACTTAAATGAATAAAAGTGCCTGGCTCCAGGATTTTGCCATAGCTACAAAGGAAATGTAACAAAATAAGTTAATAGCAAGGCTGTAGCACTGCTGCATCCCTGATAGCTCAGTGCTTTACTTGAATCTCTGCACACTCCCACAGCAAACCCAGCACATGCCTAAAAGTGTGCATTAGTTGGACCGGGGTCGCCCAATGTCTGTATAAATCAGTCACTTTAATGGGGCTTTTTGGTGCTTTTATCCAATAGCTGATTGAATCAGCTATTAGATAAAAGCACCAAAAAGCCCCATTGAAGCACCCAATCTAAACAGACGCTGCAGAGCCAGGTTGAACTAGCGCACTGCTCCTTCCAATAAAGCGCTTATTTTTCCCTTCGTGTCTGTCAGCAGCTGAAGTGCCTTTCCTTAGATCTGGAGGGTCTGACAGAGCCTAAACTGAATCCCGGGTAAAGACCATGGCTTTTGTTTAACTTCATTTTGTAAATGAAAAGTCACTGTGTTTTTGGCTTGTCTAACACCTCTTTCCAACTATACAGCTAATCTTACTAAAACAAACCTCACTTAACAAAACAAAAACACAAACAAGGCCACCCCTCGTTCCAACCAAATGCAAAAAGTACAAAGTTCAAGAGAGACATTCTGTGCAACTAACCCAAAACTCGTAGCACTGCTTCCATCTAGTGGTCAGCAACTATGAGTTCACTTCATGAAAATTGCCAGTGCTGATTATAAGACCAGTCTTAAATGCATTCTGCATACTCACATTAGAAGAAGGTACATAGAAAATAGGTAAAAGTATCTCTGTAAGAAGTAATGTATTACTAACGCTTTTCTCTCTGGCATTGTGTACTCTTAAGAATCCTAAGAATCTCTCACTAAAAAATTGGAGCCCTAGTACAGTCAGGTTTTTTAAGTAGAGTTAGATAAAGTGGTAAAAAACCCTCACTCACAAGAGCAGTGCCATTGGCGTTCAGGGCCTAGAATCCCTCTGCCACTTCAAGCTTTTTCTTTTGTTCCCTCATCACACTCAGGCCTGGATAACAAAGGAGGCATATGTTTCTGGGCACGCTCTCAGCAACACACACGATGAATCGTAGAAAAATCTGCAACAAAAAATATTACTTGGAGAAAAGCAAAGAAGAAAGGATTTAAAAAAAAAAAAAAAAAAAAGGAGAAGAAAGAAACCCAAAAAAAGCCCAGAAAAAATTCCAAAAAAAAAAAAAAAAAAAAAAAATCAATGAAAGAGACAGCTGCTGTCAGAAGTGGCATGATATCAGCCGGCTAAGCAAAGAAGTGACAGAAGTGACATCTTATGCAAAAGTCTGGGTACTATTACTTAGTTTTCAAAAACCACCTGACAAGCTACACGAGAGGGATTGGCTCCAATCTACAACTGACCAGAATGAACAGGAGGCACAGATCCTGAAGCTTGCTGCACAGAAAGATCCTCACAGCTCCATTACTCTACAGTGCTCCACATAGGCATAAAGAAACCATTTCCACAGAGTCAGTTGAACGACTGAGTACTAAACTGTCCAAACCCCTAAAGAGTATTGAAAGAGAGAAGAAACTCAACAGTCTTTCCATTGTCAGTCCTGTGCTTGCTCTTTGCAGAGCCACAGCTGTTTGGATAGGGTAGGATATAAATCTAATAAGCAGCCTATTTTATCAGACACCATGCACTGAATAAGGCCATAAGAGTCTTGCATAAGTCACAGTGAAATCCGTGCACCAATTGTACTTCAAGTTCCAAACCTTCAATTTTTAGCAGAAGCTTCAGCAAACACACTTCAGGCTAAATAAACAAAAAGTGAATGCCTCAATTCCAGAAGTCTGTAGCCAGGGGGAAGCAGCAGCCCGACCTGGAAAGCAGGCTAACACTTCCTGAACAAATACCCCAACCACTGAGCAAAGAGATAATAGGGGCAGTAGCATTACCATTTTCTCTCCAAACCTCATCCAGTTTTGGTTCCCCCACTTCATTAAAGACATGGACGGATCGGAAAGAGATCAGCAAAGAGCAACAAAAGCGATTAGAAGCCTGGGAAGCAAGACTGCTGAGGAAAGTCTGAAAGAATCCCACAACTGTCGACGCTGACTTGGTGCAGAGTCACCTGGATGGACTGGCTGTGTTCAAGTCAGCAAGCCCGGATGAGCTGTACCTGAGGGTACTTAAGGAATTGGCCAGTGTCATAGCAGAACCACTGGCACGGCTGTTTGAGCACTCATGGTGCTCTGGTCAGGTCCCGGAGGACTGGAAAAGGGCCAGTGTGGTCCCTATTTTCAAGAAGGGGAGGAAGGAGGATCCAAGTAATTACAGGTCAGTTAGTCTCACCTCCACCCTTGGAAAGGTCTTTGAAAAGATTATGAAGGATCGTATCTGTGGGAGTCCAGCGAGAAAAATAATGCAGCAGGGCAACCAGGATGGATTCGTAGCAGGTAGATCATGCCTGACCAATCTGGTTTCCTTTTATGACAGGGTCACAAAATGCTTAGATGCAGGAGTAGAGGTAGATGTAATTTTCTTGGATTTTAGCAAAGCCTTCAATACAGTATCTCATATCATTCTCATAAATGAGAGGCTGTGATATAGATGTTTACACAGTCCAGTGGATGGCAAATTGGCTTATCGGCCACACCCAGAGAGTGGTAGTAGATGGGTCGGTATTGACCTGGAAGGATGCGAGTAGTGGGGTCCCCGCAGGGTTCGGTCCTTGGACCTGTACTCTTCAATATCTTCATCAGTGACTTGGATGTGGGTGTGACGTGTACTCTGTTCAAGTTTGCGGACGATACTAAATTGTGAAGTGCACACTCCAGAGGGTAAGGAACGATTGCAGACAGACCTGGACAGGTTAGAAAAGTGGGCAGGACACAATAGGATGCAGTACAACAAGGAAAAGTGCAGAGTGCTGCACCTATGGTGCAAAAATATCCAGCACACCTACCAGCTGCGAAGTGACCCTCTCAGAAACTCAGAAGCGGAAAGGGATCTTGGAGTCATAGTGAACTCCAAGATGAACATGAGTCGTCAGTGTGACAAAATCATCAGCAAAGCTAACCACACTTTTATCGTGCATCAGCAGATGCATGACAAATAGACCCAAGGAGGTGATACTTCCTCTCTTTGCGACATTGGTCAGACCGCATTTGGAGTACTGCGTCCAGTTTTGGGCACCTTTCTTCAAGAAGGATGTTGACAGACTCAAGACGGTTCAGAGAAGGGCCACTTCAGTGTGACAAAATCATCAGCAAAGCTAACCACACTTTTATCGTGCATCAGCAGATGCATGACAAATAGACCCAAGGAGGTGATACTTCCTCTCTTTGCGACATTGGTCAGACCGCATTTGGAGTACTGCGTCCAGTTTTGGGCACCTTTCTTCAAGAAGGATGTTGACAGACTCAAGACGGTTCAGAGAAGGGCCACTTCTACGGTCAGGGGCTTACAGGACAAGCCCTATGAGGAGAGACTGAGGGACCTGGGCCTCTTCAGCCTCCACAAGAGAAGGCCAAGGGGTGATCTTGTGGTCACCTACAAATTCATTAGAAGGATGCAGCAAGGGATCGGAGAGCTCTGTTCACCAGGGCACCTCTTGGGGTACCAAATAACAATGGTCACAAACCGACAGAGAGTAGGTTTAGGCTAGATATCAGGAAAAACTTCTTCATGGTAAGGGTGGCCAATATTTGGAATGGGCTTCCAAGGGAGGTGGTGCTCTCCCCTACCTTAGGGGTCTTTAAGAGAAGGCTGGATAGGCATCTGGCTGGGGTCATCTGACCCCA
>NW_005841966.1:2801514-2802666 GCF_000455745.1 Alligator sinensis | reverse complement strand
CCCCAGCACTCCTTCCTGCCCAGGGCAGGAGGTCGGGACTCGATGATCTGTTGAGGTCCCTTCCAACCCTAGCATCTGTGAATCAGGCCTACTGAGCCTGGAGAACAGACAACTGAGTGGGTATTTAATATGTCTTCAAAATACCTGATTATAAAAAGGACAGAGAGAGGTTTTTCCTCTGTAGCTGTAGGGGACCAGAACTAGGAGTCATGGCCTCAAGTTGCAGCAGGGGAAATTTAAGTTGGAGATTTAGAGGAACTTCCTGACTGTAAGGATGGTCAAGCATTGGGACAGGCTGCCTAGAGACTGTGTAATCTCCATCACTGGAAAGTTTCAAGAACGGGCTGGATGGACATTTGGCTACAGTGGTTTAGTCAGGGATTGACCCTGCCTTGAGCAGAGGCTGGACTACATGCAACCTCCTGAGATCCCTTCCAGCCCTCCTCTCCTGTGATCCTACTAGATCAGTCAGACACGGGACAATGCTGCAGAAGAGGCAGTGAAGCGAGCAGCATCTATCCAAGTTGCTGGCGGCATCATGTACTTAAAGAGGACTTGGCTCCCGGGGCTGCCACAGCTATCCTATTAGCAGCGGTTTATGCACTTAATCCAAGGGGTAGGATTAGACGTGACCTTGTGATGTCCCTTCAGACCTAACCAGACCGTGATCCCAGGACTTGTGAGCAAAACCATCCCTGGCTGATGTGTTAAGCCAAAGACTTCCATGTGCAGCACCTCAGCAGCCTTTCAGGGGTGCTGCAGGGGGATGCCACGTTAGTCCCATGAGCTGTGCAAACAATTCCCCGCATAAACCCAGAGGTTTCAGAATAAGCCCCAGCACTAAATAAAGGCTGTCCTGCGAGGGCTTTCCAACTGCCTGGCAACAGAAGAAAGGCTCTAGTATTCCCACCCTGGTCAAGAAATGACTCCAGACTAAACCAGTGCGGTGTGGTGCGTGGGAGAGGCACTAATCTATGCGGGGCGCGAGTCTAAACCGTGGAGAACCACCCGCCTTCGAACGTTGCCGCGGGAGGGGGCGCTCTGCGCGCGCACAGGGCCCCCTTTATGACGTCACGCCGGGGGTTTCAGCACGGGCTTGCCAACGCAGCCGGCGTCCTCGAGCTCGGGCATGCGCAGTCAGCCACGACGCGC
>NW_005841966.1:2775272-2801341 GCF_000455745.1 Alligator sinensis | reverse complement strand
TACTGCCGGCGTCGGCCCTGCCTCCCCTCATCCAAAATGGCCGCGGCGGGGGGGCGGGACGCCACCGCCCCCTGCCACGTTCGCCCGGCAGGGGGAGGAGCCGCACTGGCCCTGCCCGCGCCCCCAGCAAGGGCAGAGACCCACGTGACCTGGCCGCGAACTGGGGAGAACACTCCTGCGAGCTTAGCTGGGGCCCGGCCGCGCCTGCGCAGTGGGCGGCGTAGGAGCGGTTGCAGGCCGCTGCTGAGCAGCTCAAGGGCGCCGCGGCGCATGCGCGAGTTGTGCCGGGGGGTGTCACCTTTGGGGCCGTGCAGGTGTTAGTCATAGAGCGACTGCGTTAGGGTTGGGTCAGGCTATACCAGTATTGCCCCGTGTATGATCGTTATCCTATTTGTACAATAATTTCGACCTCTCTACAATGTATGATCAGTAACAGTAAAAGTGTTAAAAAGCATGCTTTTTAAAAGAACTACACATTTGTTGAGCATGAACTTCTAAAAAAGAAGCTTTTCCTATTAGTACCAAAAAAAAAAAGCAAACTCATAACTCAAGGAAGTCCAATTAAAATTTGACTAGAGTTTCAAAGACGTTAACTTTTGGTTTGAAAAGAAGCATTACAAAAATGTATCCCCCAATTTTTTTTTTGCAGAAAGTTATAATCCCCTGAAAAGAAAGCATTTCAAAATAAAAAATACCTGTCATTTATTCAGATTAGCCATACAGTGTTGCTACACTTAGCTCCTTTGGCCTGTTCAGTTATGCAACGCTATTCCTTGCAGGTTGTTAGAAGAAATGAATGATAAAGATGAGCATTCCTTTAAAGCAGTCCCATTAATTTACCCAGGATATACATATATATAATCTCTTGGTTCACTGAACACAATAGAATTAAAACAGGAAGTAGTTTCAAGCCTGCCTTTCCAGCTGGCACTGCACAAAAAGCATTGGTTTGTCATTTCCAGGAGACCCATACCTACCAGTACTTTTCTTGCTATGTCCTGCTTTTAGGCTACTTTCTCCTGGTTTTCTTCTGCTCTGTCTGCTTCCCTTTTTACTCACATATTGACAAATAAATGCATCCAAATTAATAGTAGCCATTACATTTGCATTCAGTCTAGCCTTCTATAGTAGCCTCAATTTTTCTGCTATCACTAAACAAAGGAGCATTTAATTGTTGCCTCATTTAGCGTAAATAAAAGAGCACTAGCATGCCCATCAACTGCAGTGAAGTTTGAGATGGCCCATAATTCAACACCATACTTTCTGGGAGCCACTCAGCTTCCACTGTAAAAAGCTTCCTATTGCCTCAGCTATGCTCCGTGTACCAATGAACTCCAAAATGGCAAAGCCATATATGACTCACTCAAAATAGAGAATTGTTTTTCAAATTACAATTGATACATACTTATTTACACATATTTATATACTGTTTTTCTATCAAGACATTTTCACACCAGAAGCCCAACAGATTTTACAGCTATTCACATCTCCTGGGAACTTTTCTCTCCCTGCCAAATTTCAGCCGTCCAGGAGGGGCCTCTTCATTGGGCCCCTAAAGAGCCGTTATTGTTTCTTTGGAGTCTATTGACTGGATCAGACTCTCCTTTTCCTTCTAATGAAGAATGCCTCTCTCTCAATAGCTTGTGTTTTTATAGCTATATTATCAGTTTCTGGGACAGCCAACCTGAAGTCTTGCCAGTCTAACAGCTTTTCAGGTGGTTTTTATGGTTAATTTTGGATTTAGTCTTTGTAACCAAGTATAATCAACCACACAATTTCAGATACCAGGAACAAAACTAGGCTGTGTCTTAAGAATTTCCCTGTATGATTGTACATCATATGGGCAAACTTTTTCCATTTTGGATTGTAGATTTCCTATAGCCCAACCAATACAAAACACTTTTCTTCTTCCAGAGTTTCATATAAGAAATTCATTGGGGTCATTTGCTCATGTCTAAGCTTCAGAATAGTGGGGAACACTTTGTACTCTTATTGACTGATGTTCCATATGCCACCAAAAAGAATGGGGTATGTGTGGGAAGTTTGATGATACCTGTCCAGGGGAACTCCCCAGTCAGAGGGGCGCATCTGGCAGTAGCAGCGTGGCCGCGCTCAGGAAGGGGCTTCTGATCCGCCCAGGGTCAGTCTCACCAACTCACCAAGTGAGCTGGATTGGCCCTACCTGGACTCCAGGAGCTATTTCCAGCACTATGCACCGACAGGGAGACAGCAGGTGAAAAGCAAAAGACGGGGCCAGCAGACAGGGCAATTGCTTGGCTGCCAGTCTGGACTGAAGTCCCCAGGAATGGAGCAGCAGACCCACAGGGTCTATAGAGCTCGGAGGATGCAGTCAGCACCTAAGGTGCCGCACTTTTCATTTGAAAACATGAGAATAACACCGGGCAAGTATGTACGGAAAGCCACCCCTGTTAGAATGACGTGCATGCATGGGCACAGCACATATTATCCTCGGAGGGTCTCCCAGGTCACTGTGTTGAAGACCACTAGAGAAATGCCGGTTGGAGTGGCTCGTGACTTACAGTACCTGATGATCTTAGGTCGAGACTGGAGGGAAATTTATGAAGTATTAAACACAGTAAGAGAAGACAGGATGGGAGAAGGTGACCTGTTCGGAAGTGAGGAAGATGCTCCAGCCATTGAGAGTTTTGATGTAGAAGGCTTGTCCAACAGTAAGGCATTCTGAAGAGCCCAAGCTGAAGAGCGTGAATTCCAGGCCATAATAGAGACTAAACTGGTTAAGGAGAAAGAGGATGTGGTGTACCCAAGACACTATGCGAACCTGCCGAGATTCAGATTAGGAGAAGGTTGCTATATCGGATAAAAAAAAGGGGTACAAGAGGGGGAGGAGATTCCCCAGCTGTTAATACTGCATCAGTTTAGGGTCCTCTACTAAGGTTAGCACATGAAAATCCACTGGGTGGGCATACGAGATGCAGCAAAACCAAGGCCTGACTGACGAAGTGGTGTTTCTGGCCCAAGATTTATGACCAGGTGGAGAGATTCTGCCGGGCTTGCCTGGCCTGTCAAAAGGTAAGCTGGAACAAACCAGCCCAGGCGCAGTTGCAACCTATGCCCATAGTAGACGTACCATTTTCTCATATTGCACTTGATGTGGTGGGACCCCTCCCCAAGTATTCAACAGGGTATCAATTTTTTTTGGTAATCATAGATTATGCAACCCAGTTCCCAGAGGCAGTCCCCATGCAAGGAGTCACCAGTTCCCAAGTGGCGGAGGAACTCCTTAAAGGGATTACCCGGGTGGGCATCCCCAAAGAAATTGTTACTGATCAAGAGTCTAATTTAGTGTCGGGGGTCTTTCGGAGTCTGTGTAAGGTATTGCAAAGTAAGCAGTTATATACAGCCATATACCATCCTCAAACCAATGGCCTAGTGGAAAGGTTTAACAGGATGTTGAAGAATATGCTGCACCTGTGTGTTCAGGCAGAGCCCCATAAATGGGACCTTACTATCCCGCCTTTGTTATTCATGGCGCGAGAGGCCCCTCAGTCGTCTTTGGGGTGTGCCCCGTTTGATCTGGTATATGGACACCACCCAAGGGGCTTGCTAGATTTGGTGCAGGAAGTTTGGGAGGAAGCCCCACCAAAGGGCATCAATAATGTAGAGTATGTGAGAGAGCTGAGGCAACGCCTGTAAATGGCGGAAGAACTGTCGTGGGAACAACTGAGGGCAATGCCAAGGGCTCAAAAGACCAACTATGATAAAAGGACTCAGAAGAGAGATACTCAAATAGAGCAGAAGGTACTGGTGTTACTCCCAGATGTGGAAAGTAAATTCCTAAGGTGTTGGCAGGGCCCCTTTGAAGTAATTCGGCAGGTTGGCCCTGTTGATTATGAGGTTTTCAAGCCAGGCCATAAAAAGGAAAAGCAGATATACTAAGTTAATTTGCTTAATGAATGGAGGGAACAAGAGAGTTTGTTGGTTGATTCCTCCTCACTGGACGAGGAGTTCAATTGGGACTTAGATGAGGACCTGGGACAAAATGCGGCAGCCATAAAGGTCCCAGTCAGGACCCAACTGAGCACTCGGCAACAAGATCAGTGGGAGACGTGGCAAGGGGATTTCAAAATGTTTTGAGATCCCGGGGTGTGCCAGAGGGATGATCCATCAGATAATAACTCCTGTTGGGCAGATTGTGAGAGAAAAATGGAGGAGAATCCCATATTATAGATATCAGGCAATTCGTGAGGAAATTACTACAATGCTAGAGCAAGGCATCATTCAGGAGTCCCGGAGTCCTTGGCACAGCCCCATCGTGGCAGTGATTAAGCCAAATGGGTCGTTGCGGCTGTGTGTGGACTTCAGGAAAGTAAATGCTATATCTCGCTTTGACACCTTTCCCATGCCCCAGATTAGCGAGTTGTTGGAGAAAGGGGGACAGGCTAGATTTATACTTAGCAGAAGGGTATTAGCAGGTACCATTGAGGAGAGAAAATATTGCCAAGACTGTGTTTTGGGTACTGGCACCACATCAGCAATACACAGCTGCCTATATACGATATTATTATATATACACAGGGTTGGGAGGAACACCTAGAAGTGGTACGGGTGGTACCGCAGGAATTACGGCAAGCTGGGTTTACAGCCAACCAAAGAAATGCATCTTGGGTAAGGCTGAAACAAAGTACTTGAGGTTTAGGGTAGGCCAAAGGGGTATTCATCCATTGGCTGACAAGGTGGAGGCCTTGCGACACTATGTCCCACCGCAGACACGCAAATCGCTTAGGACATTCTTAGGCCTTGCCAGTTATTACCGATGATTTATACCCTGGTTTGCAGAAATAACCGCTCCCTAAACCGATCTGTTGCAAGGGAAAGGTAAGGGCCCCCTTAGGGTGGGACCTTGCAAGCCGGCAGGCGTTCGAGAAGACGAAGAATGCTCTATGTCAGAATGCGGTGTTGGAAACCCCGGACTTTGAATCACCTTTTATTCTCAAAACGGATGCCTCAGACAGCATTAGGCACTGTCCTTTTGCAAGAAGACGACGGAAGTAGGTAATATCTACTAGGAAATATGGCTAGACTTCATAAAGTTTCAAAGACATTAACCACTCTGGGGTTCATGGTACCCCCATGAGATATTACTCCACAAGCTCTCTTCCCTGCCTTTCAGAAACCTTTCTTTGCAGTATAGGTATCGCATGGCAGCTAGCTCCAAATCTTATCAACAGTTTGTTTGAATAATTCTGTCTCCTTTCTGGGAGCTATGTTCTACAGCTGGGTTACTCTTGGTTGCATCTCTAGACACTCTGTCATCCATCTTCTCAGCTGTTCATTTGGATTTTGATATTGAATTGAGTCAAATAAGCTTTCCAGGAGGCTTTCCCCTTTATCGCATTTATGCTGGACCATACATCTTCCCTCTGGATTTCTGAAAGTCCAAATAACCTTATAAAACTGTCATAAAGGTTTGCTCTTACCCAAGTCCTTGGCTGTTTCAGTTGCTTATGCAAGGGGCTGTGGTGACCTCAGCTGTGGTCTGTGATCTTTTCATTTCCTTCTGTAGTTGATTTTTTCGATGGAGCTCAGGTCTGTCAGCAAGGCACAAGCTGGCCAAAGTTTTCCTGATCTTCTCTATTTTCTGGAAAGCCAACTATACCTTCTATCTTATGTCAGGTTTCTGATCACCTGGTTGCAAGGCCTGACTAACAGTGTTACAGCTGAGCTTCCCAATCTGCCCAGCTATTCAGTATACTAGCCCCGCAAATATTTTATATTATGCTGCAGGTCATCTATCATCATTTTGTATGGTTTTTGTTTGCTTTTAAAAAAAAAAGAAACCGTCAGATGTTGGGTTTTGCAAAATCTGTAGCTCTGCATTTAAATTATTTTGAGAAATCTCCAGCTCTTGTTTTATTTCTTTCTGGTCTTGTTGTTTCAAATCCTTTTTGGACAGTCTTTCTAGGCATTTACCAAACAAAGCCAGGACAAACTCTCATCTCTCTCCTACTTTTAAGTTGTTCTGTTTTCTTATTGTAAGCCTTTATTAGGAAGGGCAGCATACAACTTGAATACATAAATGTATGTATCTGAAATCTCTATTATTTGTTCCATCTAGATTCAATGGGTCACATTTTATCAATGTAGAAACTGGATCCTATTGCTTGTGCAGTTGTCCCTTTCTGCCTGAGCAGTTAGCTTCTTTTTGTGACCCTGAATGTTGCTACTATTATCAGGAGAAACTGATGATGGAAGCAGGTATTTCTTTAACCAACTCCTGGTTTGTTTTTTTACAAAGAATGTGCACAATATCTGGCTTCTCTGAATACAGAGTAAGATCAAACAATTGGAAGTAGTTTCTCTACCCCCTATTCCATGCCTGCCTTTCCAGCTAGCCTTTAGCCTAAAAAGCTCTCCTGTGGCTTTCTGTGGGCAAAAACACCAATGCTTTTATTGTTTTCTCCTGCTTCAGGCTGCTTTCTCTGGCTTTCTTCTGCTTTTGTTTTCTATATCCTTTTTACCCACATACTGGCAGGCAGATGCAGCCAAATCAGTCCCAACAGCCCTGCATTTGCAGCTAGCCTAGCCCTCAGGTGATGTCTTCTAGTGTTTTGGCTACTATTAAACTAAAGGGCATCTCATTGTTTCCACATTTAGCCTAAGAGGAAATGCAGTTAGCATACACATTAGCTTCAGTATGGTTTGTGATTTCCCATATATCCAAGAAATGCTTTTTGGGAATCATCCATTCTCCATTACTGAGATGACTGAATAAAAATGTGTCTGGAAATTAAGGTCTTCTGAGAATCATCCATTCTCCATTACTGAAATGACTGAATAAAAAAATCTCTGGAAATTAAGGTCTTGTCTACTTAATCCTTAGGAAACCACTTGGAACATGCTGCTGTTCTTAAAAATCCATCTTCAGATGCACTAAGGAAACCTTCTTCTCCAAAAATATCCTTGAAACAAGTTCCAGAAACCCAAGTTCCTTGTTGCATTTAAAACTATAAATAAATAAGAGCTCTGGCGCCATGTGCCCTTGGAGGCTGCGGGGCACGGCGACTGCCCACAGGTGGTGACAGTGTCAGCGGCAAGAGGGGAGCTCCTAGAGGCAGCCACAGCAGTGGTGGCGGCAGACCAAGTGGGGAGCTCCCACAGGTGGCCGCAGCAGTGTCAGCAGCAGGGGGGACAGGGTGGCGAGCACCAACCTGTGGTCAGCGGCCAATCTCAGGGGGTGCACATGCACCCGCATGCACCCTCTACGCATTGCCAATGAATAAGAGTACTTTAGTTGCAACCTTTTAAAAACTGTTTTCACACTTTTAAAGCTGTCTTCATAAATTGTGTCATATCAAATGGTATGGTGAACACAAAGGGAAACAGTTATGATTACTCTTATAAAATACATAACAAAGTGCGTCCCCCAGAGCTACCATCAACTGAGGGATTTGGGAAGCACTTAATTGTTTTTCTTTTTTCAGCTGAACATTTAAATTTGATTCACTCTAATGCCAGCAGATTTTTCAATTCTCTAGTGGTAAATGTGCTGCCAATCTCTCTAGTGTCGTTCTAGCAATTTTGTTTCATTCATGCCAAATGTTAATGTCAGTTGTTTGGTGTTTCTCATTGCCCAGATATCATGATGTAATATAAGCAAATTATAACGGCACATTTGTTTAGAGTGGCTCACTAAACAGTGCTTCATCTACCTGCCTTATAGTTAGGTTGTTCTCTGAGCTATATAGCTGACCAGGGGCATACAAGGATGTCAAAACATACTTCTGTGTGACCTTCCCAGACATTGGTTCCGGGTACCTAGGTGAAAATGGATACTCCCCTATCATAACACTGGGCTCCTGGGTCATCAAGACAAGTCTCTTGCTATAGGAAGCAACTACGTCACATCATTCTTTTTGTAAATTCAGCAAGTAATTAGATTTTTTCCACCTTCTCTTCCATTGGAGGGTTGTCCCAGAACCTCACTGATGTTTAAACATTTTCTTCTAATTTCCAGCTAAAATTTATTCATGGACATTTTATACCCATTTGTTCCTATACCTCTCTAGTCAAGAAGCAGATGTGAGGGTGTTAGGGACGAGCAGAAAGGCAGCGTTGGCACCAGTACCCTCCACAATTTATCAGCCAGCAGAGCTAATATTCTGTGAATCAGACTTTGAAGATTACTACCCCTCTGAAGCAGGGGTGCTAGAAGAGAGGAAGAGAAATGGGCATAATTGCTTGATTATACACAACTCTAAGCTATTCCTGTCATAGCACCTCTATTGTCTACATATTACTCTGTCAGACTGTAACTGCACAATCAATCCCTATCAGTGCAGTATTTTAATACCTCCCAGGTTAATTGGATTAGGAAAGGGAAATTCCCACTAGAATGAACTGAATCTTTGGCTCTCCTCCCTTCTCTGATTATGGGAAGCTCAAGCTCTTTATAATCAATTAGGCATCCAGAAGAATATGGTAATGCCATTACTTTTATGCATTTTAAGCACATTAAAATAAATTGTTATTCTTTCTATATTTCTATGACCATTAATATTTTTTTCCTGTAGAGGGAGCTCAAGGTTCTCTCACTCATTCTCTAAGCATTTTAAACTAGTGTTCCACTTTCAGTAGCTCAGTTGAATACTTCTTCAACATTATGGGTCTTCCTACATTCATGGTAGAGATACTGAAAAATATTCCACCTCTTATATTAGTACAGGTTACCCCAGGGGCGGGCAATTATTTTGGGCAGAGGGCTGCTTACTGAGTTTTGGCAAGGCATCAAGGGACACATGACAGGCAGCCCAGGGCAGATTAATATTAATTTTCTAAAATTTTTAGGGGCACCACAGGCCAGATAGAATGGCCTGGTAGGCTGCATCTTGCCCCCGGGCCACATTTTGCCCACCCCTGGATTACCCGTATGAAAACGAACATCTCACTGGAGGAAGTGTTCACAAAACATTAGGGATGGACATCAGGTTTCATTTCTCTCTTATTTTTTTAGATGTTAGTAGGCACATCTACACATGCCATTAATGCCCTGCAATAAACTCTGTAGCTTATTGCTCCTGGGAAGCTCCAAGCATACTGTCTACACATGCTCCTGGACCACAGCATATTGAGCCAGGTTGAAGCAGCCCTGTCTGGCAGGGGACCCAGGGGATCAGCCTGCCAGTTTGGGGCTGCTCCCCCCAGTTCAATGTGCTGCAGAAGCACTGGATGTGAGGCATAAGGGTGCTTCAATGCAGGGTTAGCTGGCAGGGAACCTCTGCACTGAAGCACCCTCATGTCCCAGCCAGCCGAGTCAGCATCTATATGTGCACTGCTGTGCATCAAAACACACCGCAGCAGGGTAGTACTTGTATTTACAAGTACTCCTATGCTGCAGAATTAATTAGTTTCCTGTGCCCTAATAGGGGCACACATGTAGATGCTGAGGCATTTACTGTGGAGCTAATTAGTTGTCTCCACAGTAAATGTCTCATATAGTCACATCTAGTGTGTGGCTGTTATAGTTGAAAAGATATATGCCTAAGTTAGCAGACAACCTATAGCAACCATTCAAAGTCACACCATTCATTTCAATAGTTGCTGGTTCAGGTGCCAGTGAGACTTGTTAGGATAGTTAAACATTTCTCAACTCATCCGGACATATAACACGGGATAGGAAGTATCATATTAAGTAGATCAACACCATGGTTTCTTATATGTTTATGAATATACAACCAGTAACTGGTAGCATGAGTGTAATACTTTTGAAGCTGATTGTTCTATCATTCCCAAGGCTGTTTGTTTGGGGGGGGGGGGGGGGGGGCGGGTTTCTGTTGTTTCTTGCTTTTATGTTCCTCCTCAAACCTTTGGTTTTTTTATCATGATGAAGTAGGACAAAGGACTATTTTTAGAACTGCATTATCAAACTGGATGCAATAATGCAAAGTCAAGGAGGTTTGTCAAAATATAAAATAGCCATCAGATTAGTTGTACTAGTAGAAAAAACTATAGGGATAGTAAAGTTAGTAATGCTGTCAACTGTAAATTTATGGGCATGTCATGGAAACTGATGGCATCTCTGTGCATGTGACAGTAAAAAAAAAGATGTGAATGGATTTCACAGCACTAAATGATAAACAACTTACGTTATGAAAAGGATGTTATCATGGTCAGAAAAATTATACTGGATAGGAAATGTTTTCATAACTATCATTTCTTACTTGGATAAAACAATAAATTTGTAAGACATTCCTCATCCTTGTGATACTCCAAGCCAGTACAGATACAGGAGAGAGAGACTGGTTCTTTTCTGAATCCAAAATCAGCAGAAGAAAACTTTTCATTTATCTTAAAAGTTAAAAATGGAAAGCATAAAGAAAACATCAATGAAGTATGTTTTCTTGATGGAAATAGCAAGCTTATGCCACTTACACTGATAAGCAAGCAATAAAAAAGAGACGTGTTACTGGAGTCCTTGGTGACTGAAGAGATTAAATGAAATATGTATCATTAGAGGATGAAGAGAAAAGGGGCAAGTGCATTTACAAACAGATCCTTCAAAATAAAATATGTGATTGAATGAAACTTCAGCTATTAAAGTAGAAAAACAGAATATTATTGAATTTGATTCTAAAAGGGAGACATTTTCAGTTCCATAATTCTTATCAAGACATAGCTACAGTGAGCATTTAAGTCCTTGCTTCCAGCAATTTTTCAACATCAGCTTCATTCAGGGAAAGTTTCTATCTTCAATGTCCAAAAGAAAGATAGAGAACAACTGACGATTATTCCATGAAGACAGCTGAAGAGCAGAGAGTTTATTTTGTAGGGAAGTTATAAACTTCTTTTATGATAACACAATACCCTCTTGGTGCATCTACACATGGACATTTACTGTGCAATAACTAAAATTACTGTGCAGTACGGGCATGCATCTACACGTGCATGCCCGTACTGCACAGTAAATATGATGACTTACGCCAATTTGAGTGTAAATTGACCTGATCAGTTACTATGCAGTAACACACATGTAGACAACTTACTGCACAGTAGCAGTGTATATGTGGACTGACCTGGGACTAACTTTAGTCCCAGGTCAGTCCACATACAGTGTTAATGTGCCTTAATGCCTGCACATGTAGATGCTGGCCTATTACTGTTTACTGCACAGTAACTTACTGCACTTAAATTTAAGCCAGTGTAAATGCACATGTAGACACTCCCTCTGTGTAGCACAAAGTGAGCAAATTGAAGCAGTGATTGAAATTTCAGAGCTAAGACTGCAAATGACAAAATAAAAACATTAAAACAATAAACAAAAGAAGAAACCTGGACATTAATGCAAGACAGTTGGTCAAACAGGAATGGCTCAAAAAGTATTTTAAAGCAGCTATTTACACTATTAATTTTGCATTTGAAAATAAAGTTGCAGGATCCTGTGTTTGCATTTAGAAGACACCAGCTAATTATATAGAAAGTACAACAAATCTAATAGTTGTTCACATAATGAAATTAAAAAAAAGATGGAAAATTCTAAGGTACAATAGCTCCAACTTTCTGACATATAGTGTTCATTAGGCCCGGGCGAAGCGGCTAGTATTTGTTTCGGATTCAGCCGGTTCGGGGGACAGTGATTTGAATCACTGTCTTGAATCGATTCGGCTACCGCCAAATCAAACAGGCCCCACCCCCGACCCGCTCTCCCAGCCCCATCAATGCTTACCCTGCCCAGCCACAGCATCCAAGCTCTTCAAAAAAAAAAAAAAGCCCCACACTCACTGGCTCCTGCTAGGTGGGGGGGCGATCCCTGCTGTCCCACCCTGCATGGGGGGGCTCTGCCATGAGCCCCAGAGGCCCCGATGGCCACTGTAGCAGCCAGTGAGTGCAGAGTTTTTTTATTTATATATATTTTTAAAAGCTGACACGCTGGGGCAGGGCAGGGCAGCCAGGGCTGGGAGAGTGGGCGGGGGTCAGGGGGCACTCAGGGGGGCTGGGGGAGCAGGCAGGGGATGGGTCCTGGTGGGGGTTCCCCTATGGTCTCTTCCTCCCTCCTCCAGCGCCCCCCCCCCACCCCTACTTACCAGCATGGTGTCCAGGTCCAGCTCCCTGCGGTGGCGAGTGGGGACTGCCTGAATCTCCAACACTCTCTGAATCTTTTCCAAATTGATTCAGAGAGCTTCAAATCGATTCAAACCTTTTTATTGGTTTCCCGATTCGATCTGGATTCAGAGATTCGGCTGCCGAATCGGGCTGAATCTCTGAACTGAATCAGCACCCGAAGCTTCACACAGCCCTAGTTTATCCCATGCTTCATGTACCTTAATATTTCTGAGACTCAATTTTTGTGTTAAAACACATACTTAAATGTTAGACATGCTGTTAAGGGCAGTACTATTAAAAATTATACATCTACTTGTGTTTAAACATGTTCTTAGGTGCTTTGCAGAAATAGCGCCTGAGAAAAGACAAATATCTACTGGTCTTAATACCCATTATGAAAGTGAAAAAAAATGTCTGCAGTCATCATCAATAATCAGTTGATTGAAAAGGAACAGTTCTCATGCTCAGTGGAATATTCAAGATGGCTGTCTCTGCATTTACATCTGGCCACAGCTGGTAAAGTGAACAAAACTCTGGCTAATAAGGAACTGGAGCCACACAATGGTCAGTATGAAAGAGTAAGAAGCTATGGCAGTTTTAGTCAGCATGACTGATCCTATATCTAAGGCCATCTCTAGGATTTACCAAGAACTTTATATTGCACACCTGTGAGAATAAAACTAAAGCAACTATAATGCTTCTGTTTTTCTTTCTGGCCACACTTCATCCAGCTGCAATTCCCTGACAACTTCTGTGAGAGCTAGATAATTTTCACATCTCTTGAATTTTTGAGATTTCAGCAATTCCCCCATTCTGCATCAGGATAAAACCAAGACCTCTAGGAGGCTTTAAGAAAAAATGAGAAATAGAAACATCTCCCCTCCCCACACAACATTCGTAATGGTCAGTAGTCCAGTAGCTACTGAAACATTCACACAAACGCACGCACCAAAGGCTGGGTTCAGTTTTTAAGGATTCTACAAACAAACAGATGTAAAATGACCAGGCCACCATCTAGAAACTTGGGAAAATAAAATTATGCCATCTGGCTACTCTGGGCAGAACCCTTCACTTGCAAGCCAAGTCCCAGAGAGCTGGGGATTTGATTAAATAGGAATTAAACAAATCATGTTAAACAAGCAGGAGACTTGTATAGTAAGTTAACAAAAAGTGAAGCTACCCTAAGGCCTTCTGGCAATAGTCCAGAGCCAGCCCTTCTTCCACAGCTGTGAGAGTGAATGAGTTAGCTAGCTATTACCCTTAGTTATGTCCCACTTACAGTTCATTGCCCTGAATTAAAGGGGTACAAATGATAAGCAAGTTGATCTCTTGTACCCATGGGACACATCCAGATGTGCGCACACATGTGGTTTGCAGCGCAGCAGACCCATCTGCAACGCCGCAAACCGCATATGCAGATATTTGCTGCACTGCTAATTTGCAGTGTGGTGGGTTTTTTTGACACTAGAAGATCTCACTGTCAAAAAATAACTGTGGCAGAAAAGAGCAGGGCAGCACACATGGCAGCAGCATGCACCACCTGAAACTGGAGCCTGGCTGGCTGGAGCTCTGGGAAGTCCCCAGGACCCCAGGTAAGACTGCCTCTCCTGCCCTACCCAGGACAACTTGCTGTGCACCAAAGCACATACGCACAGGTGTTTCCTGGGGACAGGTAGCAGCAGCACAAGTATGTGCCACTTCTCTATGTCTGCAGGGAAACACATTCCTGTTCATGGGGATGCAGCCATGGAGTGTAGCTTTGAGGGCTACGACACCTATGCTACCTAAAGTACCTGCTGCTCCATTGTTGGGTTGAGACTTGTTTGCTGGAACTTACTGAGGGTTCACATACACACACAAGAAAAAAAACATGCACAAACTTCTATCCTACCCTGTTGTCTGTTACTGCACTCCTTTTCCTCTGTTTCAGCAAGAAAGAAGCATCTGTTCATGCACATAAAAGGACAAAACTCCCTCTTCAAAATTATTTTCATCATAAACAGAGTTAGTGGCACTGCCTGAAGATAAGGTTGCCCAATTCCTCCAATCATAAGATCCCACTTTCATCTTATAACTTTGACAGACTTCAACTGTCTGGGATGAAATTTTCCATGGTGGGTGCCTGCCTGAGGCTGTATGTTTTGGGAGAGTTTCCGTAGAAGTGGGTCAGCCATTTCTGAGAACAATATTGTGGAAAAATATGTTGCTTTGCCTGTGTTAAAAGTCCCTACATCCATTTCATTAAGATGTTCTTGCACATACATACTTTGAAGCAAAGGCTTAACATTTGCCAGACAGGTCACCCTACTTTGAGGAATAGGTCTGTTGCTGTTACTTTGAAAATAAAAATCCAAATTCAGCTATAAGACTTTGAAAAAAATATGTTTGAACTTGGGAAAGACTTGGAAGCTAAATTTTCTGAAGATTCGGTATGTATTGAGCATGCCCTGTAGCTCCAATTTACTGACAAGAGTGCACAGTGCCATTCCTAAAGGCAACTAACCATGACCTGAGGACTAAGCAGGACTTTGCCTCTGTTTCTGGTTCTGGCAGACAGAGGAGTCACAGAATACTAGCAAGGAGAAGAGGGAGACCGTTTCTCCTATGTCATAAGTGCTTCTCCACTGGTACCCAGGCAACATGGAGAAGAAGCAGCCTTACTGAAATACAGAGGAGACATGAACAGAACTGGAGGGATGGCACAGAGAGATGGGGTGTTGAATAAAAGCCTTGAAAAGAAAAGTGGAGCTTGGCTGTGCAGGGAGATTGTGACTTTAATGAGGAGCTGAAGGATGGAAATGGGGACAAGGAGTCCAGGGAAGCTGGAATATAAAAACAGGATGGTGATAGATTCTGAGGCAAAGACAAAATGGCTTGAACTTATGGCTAGGAAGCAGAAGTGTCTGTGAGCAGACCATACGTCTATTCAGAACTTGGAATAGAACCCAAGGTTCTGGAGTTTCACCATCAGCAAATACCTGTGAAATCCACTGACAGATTTTATGCCACACCTGCTACCAGTCACTCCATTCAATACACAGGGTAGACTGTGCTCCAAGTGCGCACCAGGATTATTTAGAGAAAGAAGCTACTATAGGATTCTGGCCTCATTTGTTTGAGACGTGCAGTGAATGAAGCAAGGGATTGCAGAAGAAGGAAGTATTCTCTAATGGTTACAACAGCTGAATGCTCCTCTGGAACACAGGAGTCTATCCCAGGTCTACCACAGCATTTGTGATTCCAGGCAAATGCTTCAACTAGACAGTTCCCAGGTGGCCACTGTGACAGGGGGCACCTTCAGGGGTGGTCATGGAACCCCCCAATGGCTGCCTAACCCCTATTCTGGCTCCTCTCTCCCACCTGCCAGACCTTGATATTATAGTATGTTGTTTCATAAGCTTCCTTTAGGTAGCTGAAGGCTAGCCAAGGGTGCCTTTCCTCCCTGGCTACTAGCCCTACTGGGTAGTGTGGGGATCCACCCTTCTCTCTCTCTCACTCTCTCTCCCTCTATCTTTAGTTGGGGCTTCAACTCTGTTGGGTTCAGTGAGGGCCCCTGCCCACTCTAAGCTTCAACCCTCTCCAAGGCTTCTACCTGGCAGAGGCTGCCAGGTATCTCCCTCTCTCCCAAACCACCACAAAAATAGAAAAGGGTAAACACACAGAGAAAAGAAAACCACAGTGGAAAAATTATTGGGGTGTTCTGTGGCCCTGCTTTGTGGCCTCTATCTCTCCCCCACAGCACTGAACAGACCCTATGGGGCTCATGTACACACCGCAATTTTTGCCTTTTCATGCACTGCAACTGTGTGTCTGTTTGCACGAGCGGGATTTCCTGATGCTTTAAGAATCATTCTCTTGCATTAAACTAAAACTCCTTGGACATAATTTAGCTTGGCTTGCTGGGAATTAAAGCATCACGTCAATGGATCTGTGGCATGCAAACACAAAGGCACTCAAAGACATGTAATGAGCCTCTTTATCCACCAGACGACACAGCAACTTTTTTGTAGTTCACCCCTTCAAATTGCTTTCGCTTTTTTTTCTTGTGTGGATTTTTCTTTTTTTTCCCTTGTTTGCTGGCTCCTTGCTTCAACAGCTGTGTGGCAGGACATGGGCACAAGATGGGTGGGGGGCCCTGGGCCAGAGGGGCAGTGCTGAACCATTCTACTCTCCTGTGGCACTGGCCAGGGACCTGGCTTAATTCATTTGAAAACCTAGTGTGTGTAAACACAGATACAACACTTCAAAATAAACAAGTTTAAATTTTATAAACCTATTTAATTTAAAGAGGATTAAAATCCATGGTGTGTACAAGTGCCCCATATTTCTTCCACAGCCACCCTGGTCTACTAGGTGTTACTATCACCTGAGCAAAGGAAAAAGAAAAAGGAAAATAGAGCCTCACTGGGGTAACATAAGCCAGCCTGCTCCTCTGCATGCATCTACTTCATTAAGCTCCTCCTGGAGGCATCTGAACCATCTAGGTATACTTAGTCCACAGGGCCCCTTCCAGGGTTTAAAGAGACCTTTGCACTCTGCATGCATTCACTTCCCCTCTCCCAGGATCCATCCAGAGTTACCACAAAAGAAAAGTTCTCAGTCCTCTGCACCCCTTAGGCTCTCACTCACTCTGCCAGCAGAAGTTTCTCCTCTTGAGCAGTGGCTCTTTCTTCAGGGCTTATCCTGGCCCTTGTCTTTCAGAGTGCCCCCATCCTACTCTACCACTGGGGTCATTCCTCCCCACCACTGCCTTGAGGAAGGGTTTATATCCCAGTTAACCCTCCCCTTCAATCAGCTGATGGGGCTTCCTGCTTACTCGGCCCAGGTGCTGCCAGTCCCTTGCCTTCCCTTCCTGCTGTTGTTTTCTGTAGCCAGCTAGCTGCAAGCTTGACTTTGCAAAAAAAAAATGGGAGAGACACAGCTCTGAGCCAGTCATACTTCTTCAAGGGGTTCCTATACTCACCTGCAGCAGGCAGCTTGCCACTCCTGCTCTACTGGGTGTTTCCTCTGGCCACTGGTGTCCATGCTTCTCTGGCCAAGTTGTCAGTGCTTCCCTTTCTATAGGCAGCCCTCTCTCTCCCCTGGGCTACAAAAGCTGTACCCTTAAAGGGACCCTGGTGCTACTTCTCGCTTGGCCCTCTCTTCTCTTTAACAGGCCTAGAGTTTCCTGTTACACCACTAATTAATATTCCTCCTTTTCTCAAGTTTTGGAGGAGAACCTGGGGTTTGATGTTCAGAAGTATTGGGCACTAACATTGCAAATGAAGCCGATGGGAGTTGTGCTTTATACTTTCAATGTTAAATATTCTAAAAAATCAGATCTTATGCATCTCAGATTGGGCATTTGAAATAAGTGGATACTTTTTACTTTAATCTCTCTATAGCTCCATTTTCCATTAGTGAAATGGAGTTGTTCTCCTTCATTTAACTGAAATGTTGAAATAAATTCATTAATATTTGTGAAGAACTCAGCTACTGCAGCAATGAGCACCACAGAAAAGCCGGCGAGGAAAATAATTAGCCTGTATTCAGGGCAGAGTTTAAATAGCAGGAAATAAGGCCTGGAGCCACATGTGGAACAAGGCAGAGAAAACAAGATATTAAATAGCTGCTCGCACTCGGTGAGTATCATCTATTCGGTGCAAGACCCCTTGAGAAAACAAGAGCATGACCACATAATTAAAGACTGTATTGTAACTTCATATGCACAAAGTGTCCAAAATTCAGGATTCTCTGGCAGCCTTCTCTGGCATGCAACTTCTCTTTACATTCTCTGGCACGTAACATCTGACTGCTTGACTTTGCAGCCTTAATATTCTTTTAACGTAGATTTCTGGAGGTAACTATTTATACTGCACTTTGCATGACTAAAAGACGTGCTTATTCTGATTGAACTAGTATATGGCTTAACATGTTAACACACATCATGTGCCCAGGTGGTTAATTAGGAAGACATACAGATACGATGGCCGTATTCTTGATGGTAAAGACTGAGTACTTGTGCCTAATGCTTGTGTAACCCTTCTGCCAGGCACTGGACAGGAGTCACAAGGGTTGGGTTCCAATTTAGCGGTTTAACGGCAGCTTTCTAAATCTGGCTCCAGCCCTTACCCAGAAACCTGGGAAAATACATTTTAAATGAGTGTTCTGAAGCAAACAAACTCCCCCATGCACAAGCAATAAATTTATGACAGGGGAAAAAGGGAACAAATATCCAACCTTAAAGACCACCTTAACTGAAACCCCAAATAGTTAACAGTCTCAGTCGCTGACAAACCAACGCAGACAGCAATCCCATAGCCCAGTCAGTTGGGAAGGAAGACTCACTCAGGGTTGCTGTCCAGGAGCTCTGCCAGCTATACCAGCCAAAGGCTCTGCTGCTCCTTGCTAACAAGGGTTGTCACCCTGCTCTGGGGGCTCTATCACCTACACCAGCCAAAGTAGGAAGTGCTGAATTGGGAGGCCAGCACTGTAGTTGCTGCTGCTCTGATACTGGGGAGCACTGCTAAGGTGTGATGCTGGGTACTGCTGCTCCAACCACTGGGGAGCACCACCACGAATGTTGCCAATCTGCTACTGCATCCAGGGGTCATCCCAGTGCTGTCGCTGCTACCAGGGACTGCCACCATTCCTCCACATCATCAGGGGATGCCACCAACTCTTTAGGTTGCTTATACAACTCCAGCTCTTCAAGATTTTTATCTATTTCAACAGCAGGCTCAGGAATATTTAACTTTTCTATAATAAATACCTAGGTTTTTCTATAATAAATGCCTAGGTTTTTACCTGAACCCATGAAAAGGGCTTGTAATAACAAGCACTTTGCCCTGGAAGAAGTGTTAAACACAGCCACCCATGGAATACCTCTTGCTTAAACTCTTTCTTGCCTCTTACACCCACTTACTCTCTTTACACTAAAACTGAGGGCCACCCTACTGCAGACCTCTGCACAGCTCACAGTGAGGGAAAACCTTTCAGTAACCATTTTGTAACTTTGCATTAGCAACATTTGTGTGCCTACAAACTTCACAGTTTTGAAAAGGGAGGACTGGTAGACACAAACTCTAGTCCACCTGTCCACAAATTACTGTCCTGAATACAGGAGGCTGCTTCCTTGTTCACAGAAGCAAATCTGTGCTAAACTCAAATGGACTTCTCAATACAGCTCCCTGCTATGGCCACATTCACTGCATTTCTAGTATTTTTTTCAGGATTTTGAATCCTGTCTGCTTCTGCACATACACATTCAAGCAGTCCCACCAATCAATACCTCTGCATTTGCAGTCACTCTCAGGGAAAAGCCTCTTATTTTCCCTGGGTGAGTTGTTTCTTTGGCTGCCCCACACAGTATGGGGCCTTGGGCAATGGGTATTATTTCAACTATCTGTAATCAGAGAGGCATTTAATTTATCCTTCATATAACCTGGAATGAATGGTGTCTAACAGGCCCATCAGCTTCAAGGAACTCTATGCTTGCCCATGGATCAAAGAAAACTGGCATCAAACAGCTCCATCCAGTATAACAACACTTTGCCTCAGAACATCTGTAGTTGATGAAATGATAAATATCCACAATGTTTTCACCTGTTCTTTGCAGATTTGAAAACAAAATCTTCACCAATAACTTCAAGTTAACTGCATTTTTGCTCAATCTGGTAAACAACTCCTGTAACATCACACCTCAGGCTAGTAGGAAATGTAGGCTGAGAAGATACTGAATTTTTGTACTGAGTAGCTCTACAAAAAGATAAAGCAGCAAAATATATTTTTCCCAGGTCTTTCAAGTAAGGTTTGGAATGCATATTCAGGGAATATTTAGGAGAATCTTGATCACATTTATACTGAAAAAAGAAAATAGTTTATAGCCCTCCTAGGATTTCACATAAAATTAGACAGCCTTTCTGCCAAGAGTTATTTGATGAGATAAAAATAACACATGGTGGCCTTGAAGTTTTTGCAGTTTAACTTTGGTGTGAATTATGCTGGCTGATTTAAGGATTGCATGAATGTCAACAACTATTGAAATACAGTTTATTAATTTATTCACTAAACTTTTACTAGTTGATTCACAAATCATTTATTCACTAATTTTTACTATTAGCATTAAACACTTTATTCAGGAATAATTGTTTCCACAATTCACCCCATTTTTGGTTGGTCAAATAATAGTTTCCTTTTGTAGTAGCAGTAGTTTATATACAGCTTTTGCTAAAACAATACAATAAAATTGACAATGCCATGACTTAGGTAGGTCCTTAATGATGATTGTAACAGGGGACCCAAACCCTGTTACTCGGACACAATGGAGGGGTAGAAAAACCCAATTACCGCATCCAAGGGATGTGCCACAGTGGCCCGCATGAAAATGGGAGAACAGGTAGACAGCATTAAGAAAGGAAAAACAGAGAGACATTTGAGAAGGGATCAGGGATTGAAGCAGCCAGTCCAGAAAGATCTGTACCAGGGAGCCAGGGGGCTCCTGTCGCTTTAAGAGGATGCAGCAGCAGAAGTGCAGGCTGAACCTTAATGAAGAGAGTAAAAACCCTATGTGTGGCTGGGAAGGAGGCATGTGACAGGAAGGGGACATGGCTCGCAGGCATATAAGCCCAGGCCCTGGGCCAGAGCAGGCAGTCAGGCCCCCAGGCTGCAAGGAGAGGAGCTCCCCCTGGAAAGTTGACTACAGCAGCAGTGCACAGGGATACTCAAGCTACCCACAAGGGTGAAAGCGGGCCTAGCCCTGGGCATTATAGTTTGTGCAAGGCAAATTTTGTGAAAGCAGTTTGCATATATTTCAGTTGTACTGGTGTATGTCCAGATAACTGGAAGACTGGGAGTGACTGTAGGAGTGGAGAAGGCTGTCAGTGGGGTACTGGGTAGGTACCTTCTGGTGCAAAGCTGAGCCCCAAAGAGCCAGGGACCAAACCAATGGACCTAGACTAAGAGGTCTCAGCAGAGTTAAAAAATATGGGGGAGCTCAGGGGGGGCTGATCCCCCACCATAAGAGATAAGAGCCCCCCCGATAACCCCTTCCATAAGAGACAACAGCCCCTGGCCTGCTGCTTACCTTTCTAAGCAGTTCAGGTGGCAGCAGTGGTCATGAATGACTCGTGCCCCTGGTGGCTGAGGGAGCATGGTGGTGGCGAGAGTGCGGTCCTTAATGATGAGGGTCAGCAACCACCCGCAGCTGCTGCTGGCAGCAATGGCAGTGGCCAGCAGGGATTGCGGACCACCCCTGTGCACCCCCTATGCATTGCCCCTGGTGGCGGTGGCACTGGCAGTGATGGTGGCAGCCTCTTCTAGCTTCTGGCTGCCACCACCACAGATCCCCCGCAAGAGTCAAAGTGTTATTCAAACCCTGGGCCTCAGTGAGAGGAAAAAAAGGTTGAGCCTGAACAGGCTAAAGCCTGGACAAGGGTTGGAGTCTGAGCATGGGTGACTGGTGCCACCTTAGTTGGCGGGGCATGTACCTTCCCCAGCCAATCTTGCAAACCGGGGCAGGGATCCCCCCGCAGCCAATCGCAAAGTGGCCATGGTGCTCCCAGAAGTGGTGCTCCATGGCGCTTCCACTCCCCAGCTGGCACTCACAGCGGGGGGTGCTGGCGCTTCCACCTGCCCCCCCCGCCCGTCACCTAAGTGGGTGAAGTGGCGCTCTCAGGGGATGCACGTGCACCCCCGTGCACCCCCTACGCATCGCCACTAGGTCTGAGGGGCCCAGCATTAGTCTAGGCAGAAGGGGAGAGATTTTAGGATGCTGGGGTCTGAACTCTGAGCCAAGCAGGCTAGAGTGAACCCCTGGAGTGAAAAAGGGACTAAGAAGAGCAGCTAGAGTTTGCCAGCTTCTAAGGGCAGCCTCTCCTCTTCATCAGCAACATCAAAAGTATGGCAGGTGAGACATCAGGGGAAGACCCTGAGAGGCAGGAGCAAAGGTTGATTAAGACTTAAGCAGCCATCAAAGGGTGAACCACAGCAGTCCTAGGGCATGTCTTGTCACAATGATACAGTAAATAAATAAAATAAATTGCTATAAAATAACAGAGTAAAAAGATTAAAAAATAGGGAATTCTGTTTGATTTTGGCAAGCAACACATATACATTGAGGGAGTACAGGACAGGCTGAAAGTTGTTAAAGGGAAGTCAAACTATTTTATCTTCATTAGCCCAGTTTTTAAAATTTTCCAAGTCATCTCTCCCACTCTGCCCTTCAGTTTCCTCCATACTTTTTGTAGTGATAGAAGTTATAATATAAAGATACTCCCTAACTTGGGCTACTGAAGAAGTTGGTAACTGGGAGATGGTCCCTCAGTTAAGTAGCTAGTTAGTTTGAGAGAGACCAAGGGTCTGCTGAGGTTGTCTACTGCTCTCCAGTAAAATTAACTGTTTAGTTCTTCTCACTCACATATGCCAGTGTTTACTGAAGCCAGCGATCACTACAATTTTAATCAGTCTATGGGGTCAAAAGCTTCCTTTAGATCTAAAATGGCAACATATACATTATTTTATCTATTTATGCAACAGTCAATGCAAGAATCACCTTCTCTAAAGCTAGCTTGCTTTTCTCTCAGAATGTTTTTTTGAGATATCCATGTTTGTAAATGAGAGACTGTCTCTCCCATATATCTTTGACTGAAAGGCATGTAAAACTAATAGGATGCTGCAGGGTCTCTCTTATCACCATTTTTAAAGATTGGGACAACGATATTTTCATTCCAATGCTTAGGAAAAATGTCTTCTAAAATAATTATATTTTAAAAACTGCCAAAATTTGACACCACCAGTTGATAAGTTCCTTGAAAATTTCTTGGAGAAAGACAATTGAGGCCAGGGGCCTTTCCATTACTCAGTAAGGTTATGTATGACCTTACTTGAATTTCAGATGTGAAGTAATGAACTACTTGTGATAGAACAGATAAAATTTCCTTCAGCAAGCAGCCATCATTTCCCTCACCAGCTACAAGTGGGTCATTAAACTTTTTAAAAAACCCATGTTTCTTCAGGAATATATGACTCGGGTATTAAGCTACAATTTTTTTTGTCCTTTTCGCTACAATCTGCCGAAGATGGCTATTATCTTTATTTTTCCCTGTACCTACTAATTCCTCCCACACCCTCAATGGATACTGTTTCTTCTTTTTACCTATTTTGTTTTCATAATTTAATCTTTTTGAACTGTAGGAATCTGGAACAACCATGTTTAGACCTCTATTCCTTTAAGTTTCTATAAAAGTGGTAGAGTTTGTGAGGGAGACTCTTCATTAAATCCTAATGGAATTTTTAGAGAAAGGGTCAGTCTCCACACGTGGCAGAATTTCCTCTGGTTTGGACTAACATCATATGGCTCTATTAAAATATAGGCTATCACTCTTGCTCCTTTACTTGTGAAAAAAGTCAATGTCCAAGATATATCTTTTTTAGTTTAGATCATTCTCTTCTGCAGTGTCACCAATTCTAGTATTAAAATCACCTCCTCTTATTCTGGAGAGCATTGTCCAGCAAACAAGACAGTAGCTAATCTTGCTGTCCACAAAATGAGGACAGAGAGGATGGGTAACTGAAGAAAATTACAAGGACTAAACCAGCCTGAATCCACAGAACTAAGCTAGTAGATCTAGCTTTGAGCATAAAAAGAAGGTATTGAAGGGTCACCGATAGTGGAAAAATATAACATTGACTGGGTCACAACTCTGATAGTTGATGGGTTGGACATTCACCAGGTTGCTATATTGTATCCTAATACACCATCATTTTTGTGCTCGTAAGCTTCTCTGGAGTCTGAGCAAACTGAATTGAAGCATATCTTTTCTTAGAATCCAAACTTTGTGAGCATTCTGGATTTATAATTCACTCTTCAGAGATACTCTTCAGAAAGGTTCCTAAACACAATTCCTTTCTACTTTATCTAACATGAGAAATACACCTGTTAAGATAAAATATTGAACAGGCCTGTATGAATATCCCAGTCTCATTTTCCTCACTATTCTTGAGCATCATTTCAGCATCGGTCAGAGTCCTCTAAAGAGTCTAAGGGCCTTGGTACATGTTCACTGTGAGCGGCTCAAATGTTGATTAGTGTTAGTGCTAGATTGAGTTTGGAGCAGTCACATTCAGGCCAGCAGCATGGAGGACTGAAATTTAAGAATCTGCCCCTCCCCACAATTATTCATGGCTACCTGTGCTGTCTGTCCTGGGGAAGCGGGCAGGGAGGAGTTAACCTGCCTGCCCAAACCCCTGCTGCCAGCCAGGCTGCTGCTTTTCAATGGACTAAGCCCAGCCCAAAGAGCAGTGGTGGTGGCAGCAGGGGTCAGACAGGAAGGTTAACCCTTTTCTACTTGCTCCCCCAGGACAGACAGTGCAGGCAGCCACAAGTAAGTGGGGCAGAGGGGCAGAAAGGGGGGATCTGGAGTGCTATGGAGGGTAGAGGAGGCAGTGGGTTGATCTGGGCCAGCAGAGGAGGGGGAATGGGTTGGGTATTTACACTAACATGTAATCTAGAGGGGCTACACATTAGAGTAACATGAACTGGGAACACAGATCAGAGATAGACATAAGCTGAAACGGCATTAACTTTAAGCCTCCTATAGAGTGCTTAAAACTAGTTTCAGGTGTTAAAGAGGTTAAGAGGTTAAGAGCTCCAGAAGCCATCTAAAATTCACTTACAACAAGGCCCTAAGAATACATAAACTGCACTTAGAGACAGTTTTCTAATTTGTTAGACTTTCTCTTTTGTCACAAAGTGAACTCAAGAATCTTGTAACATTGTATGGCATTACAATAATTTGAAAATGTTTTTTGTTTTTTTTACATATATAGACCCTCTTACTTTAGAAAGAAACCTGCAGAGGAAGAAAAGAAATCCCAGACTTGAATAGTAGCAATAATGAGGGGAAGAAATGGGACTTTTAGATGAGGAATAGAAATAGATGTTATGACTTGTTAGGGATTATTTCCCAAAGTTGACATATACTTACAGGAAATACTTACTGTTCATTATCATCTCATACAATCACCAACACAGTAGATTGCATAGACGTCAGATCTCAGCACAAGCTTGAGCAGCAAGCTTAGAAGACAGGATGGCCAGAGTCAACAATGATATATTAATCTTATTTATTTGTACTGCAGCGTCACAGTAGATTGCATAGACGTCAGATCTCAGCACAAACTAGAGCAGCAAGCTTAGAAGACAGGAAGGCCAGAGTCAACAATGATATATTAATCTTATTTATTTGTATTGCAGCGTCACCTAGGAAACCTTTTCATGGACATAGGTCCTATTGGGTAGGAGCTATAAAGCATGAACAGGAAGGTGATTCCTGCCTTTAGGAATATAGAGCCTAAATAGAATTCAGACTGAACAGTCAGACCTAACATTAGTGCATACACCATTAACATTCATGTCTTGAACGTTTAAGAAAAGAAGGTGCTAGTATAAGCAAATTATTAAAGGAAAGGCCATATAGGGCACATCCACACATGCAAGCACGTGCGCTTGCAGCAGCTCAAATAGAAGCGGTGCAAATTTGAGCCGGGGCTTTTTGCCTCAGCGCACGTGCTCGGACATGCACTTTGTTGTGGAGCAAATTGTGCCACCTGGGGCAAAATAACCCTGCCTAGCTGCTCCCAGATCTTCAGCCAGGGGGAGCTAGAGCCGAGGGCCAGCACCTGTGCTATCCCCAGCAGTACAAAAAGCTGCCCTGTCCTGGCCCCAGCAGTATAAAAAGCTGCCCTGGCAAGTAGCTCAGGGCTACTTGCTCTCAGGAGCTTCTGGGGCCCAGCCAATTGGTACCTGGGGACACTACCCCTTGTGCCAGCTGGACTGCTGAAACAGCCCTGAGAGTTCCCTGCACCCTCTACCCACTGCAGCAGTCTGGCAGTGGGGGCTGCTGCTGCCTGACTATGACCTGCTATGCACCTACCAGACTCAGACGGGGACTGCAGAGCCAGTCGAAGCATCTGCCCCTCTGGGCCAGCTGCCAATGGACTGGGGTTGGAGG